>NC_043022.1:15082555-15117798 GCF_006345805.1 Octopus sinensis
TGTGAATGTGTGCCTATGTGTTTATATGTGTGTGTGTGGAGAGAGAGAGAGAGAGAAAGAAAGACAGAAATGTATGTGAAGATGTGTGCATGCATAGATATATGTGTATGTGTATGAAAGTGTGTGTGTGAATGTGTGCCCATGTGTGCCTATGTGTGTGACCATGTGTGTGTGTAACTATGCATGTGAATGTATGTGTGCATATCTGTGTGTGTGTGTGTGTGTGGAGAGAGACAAATGTATGTGAAGATGTGTGCATGTATAGATGTATGTGTATGAAAGTGTGTGTGTGTGAATGTGTGCCTATGTGGGTATATGTGTGTAACCATGTGTGTGACCCTGTGTGTGAATATGTGTGTGAATGTATGTGTGTATATCTGCGTGTGTGTGTGTATGTGTTTATTTTGTACACACACACACACACACCACACACACACACACATTTCTGATATATTAATTCTGGCTCTTAGAAGCACCCCATGTGATCACAATTTGAACATTCTTAATTATCCGTTGCCAATCCAAGCCCATCTTTTATGTTTTTCCTTCTTCCTACACCTCAGAAACATAACCTATTATTATTATTCCCAATACCAAACCAAGTTTCCAAACCCAAACCACCGGATTTAATAATCTTAATTAGCAGACACTAATAGCAATCTAAATTCTCAGATACGCCCTCCTCTCTACCACACACAGACACACACACACACATGCATTTCTGTCTTAATCTTTTACTTGTTCCAGTTATATATATATATATATATATATATATATATAAAAGCACCATCCAATCGTGGCCGTTGCCAGCCTCGCCTGGCCCCCATGTCAGTGGCATGTAAAAACACCATCCGTCCGTGGCCGTTTGCCAGCTCTGTCTGGCACCTGTGCAGGTGGCATGTAAAAAGCACCCACTACACTCACGTTGGCGTTAGGAAGGGCATCCAGCCGTAGAACCACTGCCAGATCAGACTGGGCCTGATGCAGCCTTCCGGCTTCCCAGACCCCAGTTGAACCGTCCAACCCATGCTAGCATGGAAAGCGGACGCTGAATGATGATGATATATATATATAGGTACAGGTGTGGTTGTGTGATAAGAAGCTTACTTCCCAACCACATGGTTCTGGGTTCAGTCCCACTGCATGGCACCTTGGGTAAGTGTCTTCTACTATAGCCTCGGGCCGACCAAAGCCTTGTGAGTGGATTTATTAGACGGAAACTGAAAGAAGCCTGTCGTATATATACATGTATGTGTGTGCGTGTGTGTATCTTTGTATCCCCTGCCTCCCACCATGGCTTGACAACCAATGTTGGAGTACTTCCATTCCTGTAACTTAGTGGTTCGGCAAAAGGGACCGATAGAATAAGTACAAGGCTTACAGAGAATAAGTCCTGGGGTCAATTTGTTCAACTAAACAAAAAAAAAACAGCGGTGCTCCAAATGACTGAAACAAGAAAAGCAATAAAAAAATGCATATTGAGTTCTAACACCAGGTTATGAATGATACTATGCCTAAGGGAAATATCTATGATACTCTCGTGTTTTTCTCCGTCACAACATATGAATGAGAAAGGACGGGGTGATAGATGAATAAGGAAGGAAGGGGGGATGACAAACTGATAGTGGGAGCGTTTCAACTCTGTGAGCATATGTGTGTGTATGTAAAAGGGCAGTGTGCGTGTGTGTGCGCAATGGAAGTGGGATGGTGAACATTCAATGCAGAAAAGAAAAATCAAACAGCATTTCAACTCTAAAATACTATAATTATAGCCATCATTTTTGATGGCATGGGGCCAGCTAGTATGTATATATACTAGGGAGAAAAACTAGAAATAGTTGATAGCTTCTGTTACCTAGGTGACCAAGTCAGTAGCAGGGGCGGGTGTGTTGAAAGTGTAACTGCTCGAGTAAGAATAGCTTGGGCAAAGTTCAGAGAGCTCTTATCTCTGCTGGTGACAATAGGCCTCTCGCTCAGAGTAAAAGGCAGACTGTATGATGCATGTGTACGAACAGCCATGCTACATGGCAGTGAAACATGGGCCGTGACTGCTGAGGATTTGCGTAAGCTCACAAGAAATGAAGCCAGTATGCTCCGATGGATGTGTAATGTCAGTGTTCATACACGAGAGTGTAAGTACCTTGAGAGAAAAGCTGGACCTAAGAAGCATCAGTTGTGATATGCAAGAGAGACGTTTGCGCTGGTATGGTCATGTGGCAAGAATGGATGAAGATAGTTGTGTGAAAAAGTGCCATACCCTAGCGGTTGAAGGAACCTGTGGAAGAGGTAGACCCAGGAAAACCTGGGACGAGGTGGTGAAGCACGACCTTCAAACTTTAGGTCTCACTGAGGAAATGACTAGAGACCGAGACCTTTGGAAGTGTGCTGTGCGTGAGAAGACCCGGCAGGACAATGGAGACCATAACCTGGGTTGTGCCAGTCCACTTATGCATACCTTTCCTTCTGGGGACACAAAACTCTACTTGTGAAGACCTGTTGAGGCAAGTGAGAAATCAAAATCGATCAACATCAATGGAAATTGCATCTGTGATACCAGTGCCGATGGCACGTAAGAGAACCATCCGATCGTGGCCGTTGCCAGTGCCGGCCCGACTGGCCTCGTGCTGGTGGCATGTAAAAAGCACCATCCGATCGTGGCTGTTTGCCAGCCTCGTCTGGCACCTGTGCCAGTGGCACGTAAAAAGCACCCACTACACTCACGGAGTGGTTGGCGTTAGGAAGGGCATCCAGCTGTAGAAACACTGCCAGATCAGACTGGAGCCTGGTGCAGCCTCCTGGCTTCCCAGACCCCAGTCGAACCGTCCAACCCATGCTAGCACGGAAAACGAACGTTAAACGATGATGATGATGATATATATACACCGTGTTTTAACATGTATAAGTAACCCTCATGTATAAAGAACCCCCTTTTTGTGGGGTCTTAAAATTTAGAAAAAAAAGTTTTGCAAAGGATTATAATATTGTCCATGTATAAGAAACTCACATATATATTTAACCTAATTTTTTAACAAAAAATGGTTCCTTATACACATTAAAATACAGTATATATATATATATATATATATTATATGATGGGCTTATTCTTGGAGAAAATTTCTGAGAGCACTAACATAAGCCCCATCACTCGATTTATCAACCGCTGCCAGCTGCTCTGCTTAAAGAATTCTATATTTTTTCTTATTTTATTTCTCTTTATAAATCTCTGCGATAATGGATTTATTAGTACAGCTGCACTACACCCAGTCTCCTCCGTTTCCTCCCACTAGTATCAGCCAGTAAAGACTCCATCAGAAGTCTTCTTTTTAGGTCAGGCAGCATCTTCATTAGTTAACATCCACTTTTCCATGCTGGCATGGGTTGGACGGTTCGACAGGATCTGATGGTCTAAGGACTGCATTTTGCTACAGTGTCTGCTTTGGCAGGGTTTCTATGATGGGGTGCCCTTTGTAATACCAACCACTTTACAATGTATATTGGGTCCTTTCTGCGTGAAACCAACATGATTTGAGGTCAGCATGCAGCTTGAAAGACTATGAACCCCAAAGGGGGGCAACTTTATGCAAGGAGATGAGGAATAGACAGCAACAATATATGAGAAAAAAGGGCCGGGCCAGAAGAAGTTTCTTGCTGTGGAGGTCTGACATGTCCACTCACATTTTAGAAGAGAGGGTGGTGGGAAAGTGATAGAAATGTATTGATGAAGTGTCAGAGTGGGCCTTCAAGGTATGAATTGGAAAGGGGCACAGGTGCCAAAAATCATATGTGTGTGTGTGTTTATGTATGTATATATATATATATATATATATATGAGGTGCAGGGATCAGGAATACCTTATCAACACACTGATGTAATCCAGATTTGGCTAACCACATCAATTGATAGGGAACAAGCAGAATTGTTTAAGATCAACAAATAGTAAATAGTAAATAGTGAATTCACTTTGGTGGATTGCGTACACCCTACAGAGACATCATAAAGAAGAATGAAGAATAACAGATCTCCAAAATTTGTTTATCATTGTATTATTCTTATTAAATTCACAGAATGTAATAAGAATATTCTAATAAGCAAACTCTGAAGATGCATAATTCTCAATTTTTCAAATATCCGTCAAATGTAAATAATCTACATTATTCTCTGCTTTCTGCTTTGGCATGGTTTCTATGGCTGGAAGCCGTTTGTGATGCCAACCACTTTACAGAGTGGACTGGGTTCCTTTTTATGTGGCACCAGCACTTATGAGCCCGCAAGATTAGGGATGGTCAGCTGGAGATGATTGCAGGGGATGAACTTGTGTACAAGGGCAACCACACTTTTACTTAGCTTGGCATGTCTTTTCAAGCACAGCAAAACCAACAGGAGTCTCGGTCCCATGTCATCCCCTCTGCGAGTCCCAACAATTGTAGATCCCTTCTCACCACTTTGTCCCACATTTTCCTGGGTCTACCTCTTCCACATGATCGCTCTACTCTGCTTTCTGCTTTGGCATGGTTTCTATGGCTGGAAGCCCTTTGTGATGCCAACCACTTTACAGAGTGGACTGAGTTCCTTTTTATGTGCCGCCAGCACCACTGAGATCACCTTGAAGCTTGCAAGAATGGGGAGAGGGAACCCGAATGGTAGGAGAATGAAGAGCAGGGAGGAGTAAAGTCTGAGAGAGAAAAGGGTCTGAGCAGGGAGAGGGAACCCGAATGGTAGGAGAATGAAGAGCAGGAAGGAGTAAAGTCTGAGAGAGAAAAGGGTCTGAGCAGGGAGAGGGAACCCGAATGGTAGGAGAATGAAGAGCAGGGAGGAGTAAAGTCTGAGAGAGAAAAGGGTCTGAGCAGGGAGAGGGAACCCGAATGGTAAAAGAATGAAGAGCAGGGAGGAGTAAAGTCTGAGAGAGAAAAGGGTCTGAGCAGGGAGAGGGAACCCGAATGGTAGAAGAATGAAGAGCAGGGAGGAGTAAAGTCTGAGAGAGAAAAGGGTCTGAGCAGGGAGAGGGAACCCGAATGGTAGAAGAATGAAGAGCAGGGAGGAGTAAAGTCTGAGAGAGAAAAGGGTCTGAGCAGAGAGAGGGAACCCGAATGGTAGGAGAATGAAGAGCAGGAAGGAGTAAAGTCAGAGAGAGAAAAGGGTCTGAGCAGAAAAAGGTTTCTTGCTGTGGAGGCCTGACATGTCTACTCACATTTAAAGGAGAGGGTGGGAGTGAGTGGGTTGAACTGGAAAATTATAAAAAGTAATAGTAATGAGGTGATAGGGTGGATTTTCAGGGTACAAAGTGGGTAGGTACAAGTGGGGCTAGGAGTGACTGGAGAAGTACAGGATACCTATTTCTTTACTACCCACAAGGGGCTAAACACAGAGGGGACAAACAAGGACAGACAAAGGGATTAAGTCAATTACATCGACCCCAGTGCGTAACTGGTACTTAATTTATCGACCCTGAAAGGATGAAAGGTAAAGTTGACCTCGGCGGAATTTGAACTCAGAACGTAGCGGCAGACGAAATACTGCTATGCACTTCGCCCAGCGTGCTAACGATTCTGCCAGCTCGCCGCCTTGGAGTACGGGGATACCTGATAGAGTGGAACAGTTGAATAAAGATGATGATGATGATGATGGTGATGTGGTAAACAGGAAGACCAGAGAGATGAAATGCTGTGGGTAGGTTGCAGGAGTGGATGGCAAAGACGGAGAGGCGGGTGCAGTGCATCAATACATTATTTTTTTCTTTACCTCTCTGCGTTGTTTAAATATGTAAACCTGAAGCCGTCCCTTTAATCCTTTTCCTCCGTTAATCAACAAATTGAATTTTAATTATCCGTTTATTTCTATTTCCACAAAATTAACAGGTAATATAATATACATAACATCTTTGATATTGGGAGGAAAAGGGGAAAAAAAAAAAAAGGAAAGAGGTGGTGGGCATGGGTAGAGAGGACAGGAAATGAGAAATGGAAGAGGAAGGTAGAAAGAAAAAGCAGGTGGGAGTGGGGGGAGAGAGAGGGGGTGATGTGGTTTTGATTTAAACTTTTGTTTTTTTTTATTAACTCAAAATGTATTTGAGTTCATTTAAAGAGAACTTTACTGGGAAAGGAGAGAGAAGAGGCGGAGAGAGGGAAAGAGACAGAGAGAGAGGGGGGGAGAGAGAGAGAGCAAGAGAAGAAAGAGACATACAGACACATTGTAAAGGATACAAATACAGAAGATGAGCATAGCTTGGCAAATATATATATATATATATATACGAGAATATACATACATATATATATATATATTATATATATATCGAGAATATACATACATATATATATATATATATATCTTAATTCTTTTACTTGTTTCAGTCATTTGACTGCGGCCATGCTGGAGCACCGCCTTTAGTCGAGCAACTCGACCCCAGGACTTATTCTTTGGAAGCCTAGTACTTATTCTATCGGTCTCTTTTGCCAAACTGCTAAGTGACAGTGACGTAAACACACCAGCATCGGTTGTCAAGCGATGTGGGAGGACGAACACAACACACACACACACACACACACATATACATACATATATATATTATATATATATATATATATATATATATACGACGGGCTTCTTTCAGTTTCCGTCTACCAAATCCACTCACAAAGCTTTGGTCAGCCTGAGGTTATAGTAGAAGACACTTGCCCAAGGTGCCATGCAGTGGGACTGAACCCGAAACCATGTGGTTGGTAAGCAAGCTACTTACCACACAGCCACTCCTGCGCCTACACACACACACACACACACACACACACACACACATATATATATACAGAGAGAGAGAGGGTTGGCCAAAAATCACCCTACAGTAAATCAAGACTCCCTAAATACCATCTGTAATTCTGTATTGACTGGAATGGAAAAAAGGTGTCACACAAGAAGGACTTTGAACAATTTTCATGATGTTTCATATTTCGATGGTTTTTTATTAAATTCGTTCAGTCGTTAGACATAAATAGATCTTGGAATTAAATGGGCTTGATTTACTGTCAGCTGACTTTTGGCCAACTCTGTATGTGTATATATTGTTTTATTCTTTTATTTGTCTCAGTCATTTGACTGCGGCCATGCTGGAGCACTGCCTTTTAGTCGAACAAATCAACCCCAGGACTTATTCTTTGTAAGCCATTTATTCTATCGGTCTCTTTTGCCAAACCGTTGAATCGGAGAGTAAGAGAGAGACAGAGAGAGAGAGAGAAAGACAGAGAGAGAGATAAAGAGAGAGAAAGAGAAAGACAGAGAGAGAGAGAGAGAGAAAGAGAGAGAAAAACAGAGAGAGAGAGAAAGAAAGACAGAGAGAGAGAGAAAGACAGAGAGAGGGAAAGACAGAGAGAGAGAGGGAAAGACAGAGAGAGAGAGGGAAAGACAGAGAGAGAGAGGGAAAGACAGAGAGAGAGGGAAAGACAGAGAGAGAGAGAAATATATATATATATAGAGAGAGAGTAAGACAGAGAGAGGGAGAGAGAAAGACAGAGAAAGACAGATATAGAAAGAGAAAGAAAGACAAAGAAAGCGAAAGAGACGAGAGGAGAAGTTACAGTGGGTGTAGGCTGGAGCAGTGTGAGATGAATTGGGGTCCATTCATTTGTTTCACTAAAACACCTCAAGGTTGTGCCCCAGCATGGCCGGAGGTCCAGTCCAATGACTGAAACAAACAATGGACAATAAGAAATAAAATAAAATAAAACAAAACAAACAAACAAACATAAAAAAAAAACCTTTGTACATTCCTCAAAACAATTGAACCGTGTCCAATGGGTTCCAGAAACTTTGAAAAACCTTATTGTCATTCCCAACTCCCGGATCATCAATCACCACCAAGTTTGCTCAGATTCCTGGATTCTTGAAGGGGCCTGAATTGTAACCCTTGGCCAACGATGGTGGTGGTGATGGTTGAATAGGAGTGAATGTTAAACGGGGGGGTGGAGGGATACATAAAGGGGGGGGGTTGCGTGGTTCAGTGGCCACTGCCACAGTCAAAGGTTCCAGAAAAGCTGGGTGGAGATGGGTCAGAGGTCAATCAAACAATGACACATGCAAATAACTAGCCACAGCAAGCTCTCACACAAGCCTGCCCCAGCCCCCCCCGCTCCCAGCATGGACCATACCCCCTTTGCTCTTTCTTCCCCCCACCCCGGCTCACACAATAAAATAAAAACAGTGGAGCGGGGGGGGGGGGAGAGATCTCTTGTTTAATGAGGGTGGCTCAAAGGAAGGAGGGAGGGAATTAATGGAGTTAAGGGTGGAACAAAGGTAGTGTAGTATATATAGTAAGGGAAGGGGTAATTGGTGGTGGTGTGGTGGTGTTGGTGGTGGTGTGGTGGTGTTGATAGTGGCAGTGGTGTTAGTGGCGGCAGTGGTGGTGTGGTGGTGTTGGTGGTGGTGTTGATGTTGGTAGTGGTGGTGGTGGTGTTGTTGGTGTGGTGGTGTTGGTGTGGTGGTGTTGGTGGTAGTGGTGTTGGTGTTGATAGTAGCAGTGGTGTTAGTGGCGGCAGTGGTGGTGTGGTGGTATTGGTGGTGGTGGTGGTGTTGGTGGTGGTGGTGTTGGTGGTAGTGTTGGTGGTGGTGGTGCTGTTGCTGGTGGTGGTGGTGCTGTTGCTGGTGGTGTTGATAGTAGCAGTGGTGTTAGTGGCAGCAGTGGTGGTGTGGTGGTGTTGGTGGTGGTGTTGATGTTGGTAGTGGTGGTGGTGGTGTGGTGGTGTTGGTGGTAGTGGTGTTGGTGGTAGTGGTGGTGGTGTTGGTGTTGATAGTAGCAGTGGTGTTAGTGGCAGCAGTGGTGGTGTGGTGGTGTTGGTGGTGGTGTTGATGTTGGTAGTGGTGGTGGTGGTGTTGTTGGTGTGGTGGTGTTGGTGTGGTGGTGTTGGTGGTAGTGGTGTTGGTGTTGATAGTAGCAGTGGTGTTAGTGGCGGCAGTGGTGGTGTGGTGGTGCTGTTACTGGAGGTGGTGTTGGTGGTGTTGTTATTGGTGATAGTGTTGGTGGTGGAATTGGGGATTATGGTTGTGGTGTTGGTAACTGTGGTGGTGGTGGTGGTGGTGTTGGTGTTGGTGGTGGTGGTGATGATGGAATGACAGGCAGAGGAAGCCAGACACTTTACAGAGAAACAGGAAATATGTAAAGAAAAGATAAAACAGACACAATGAAAATTCTAAGTCTAAAGGTTGGGCCTGCAGCCAGGCCCTTCACAATACCCTCAAAGCTAGGAACTTTTCAGCACACCCTCAGGTATACATGTGTGTGTGTGGTGGGGTACAGTAATCCCTCACTGGTTTATTATTTAAGTTACATGGATTCCTCCATGGTGTCATTTTGCATTTATAATAAAATATATACAAATTATAAAAATAATATTAAAAAAATATACAGTACAGTACTGTTTCTACTTTGTGGATTTTCACCTATCGTGATGGTCGTGTGTGGAACATAACACCCAACGTCTGTTGTCCATGCTGGCATGGGCTGGACAGTTTGACCAGGGCTGGCAAGCTGGAAGGCTACACCAGACTCCAGTCTGATTTGGCATGGTTTCTACAGCTGGATGCCCTTCTGTGTACACACACACACACACACATACATACATATGTATATATATATATATATATATATATATATATATATATATATATATATATATATACATACATATACACCAAATCCACTCTGGAGGTGTTAATCAACCCAAGGCTATAGTAGAAGACACTTACTCAAGGAGTCATGCAGTGAAACTGAACTTGAGATCATGTGGTTAGGAAACAAACTTCCTAACCACACAGCCATACCTCTGCTTATATACATGCATGTCATCATCATCATCATCATTTAACGTCCTTTGTCCATGCTGGCATGGGTTGGACTATTTGTCTGGGCTGGCATGCTGGAAGGCTGTACCAGGCTCCAATCTGATCTGGCAGTGTTTGTACAGCTGGATGCCCTTCCTAACACCAACCACTCCGAGAGTGTAATGGGTGCTTTTACATGCCACCAGCAAGGGTGCATTTATGTGCTACTGGCACAGGTGCCAATTTGCGTGACACCAGTACCTGCCACGACTGCAATTTTACTCAGCTTGATGGGTCTTCTTCTCAAGCATGTGAAGCCCAACACTCGAAAGGAACTTGGTCACTTTTGCCTCCATGAGGCCCAACGCTGAAAAGGAACTCAGCCACTTTGTCTCCATGAAGCCCAATGTTCAAAAGACGTTTCTTGCATGTCACCAGCACAGGTGCACTTGGCTTGACCAGATCCTCTCAAGCACAGCACATCGCCAAAGGCCTCGGTGACCACTCATTGCCCCTGTGAGACTCAAAGGGCAGCAAGCTGGCAGAATTGTTAGCACGCCGGGCGAAATGCTTAACGGTATTTTGTCTGCCGTTACATTTTGAGTTCAAATTCCGCCGGGGCTGACTTTGCCTTTCATCCTTTCGGGGTCGATAAATTAAGTACTAGTTGAGTACTGGGGTCAATGTAATCGACTTAATACCTTTGTCTGTCCTTGTTTGTCTCCTCTATGTTTAGCCCCTTGTGGGCAATAAAGAAATAAGATCATGCTTCACCCCTCATCCCATGTCTTCCTGGGTCTACATTCTACTTCAGGTTCCCTCCACAGTTAGAGATCGGCACTTCTTTAAACAGCTGTCCTCATCCATATGCATCATATTACCAAACCAGTGCGGTCGTCTCTCTTGCACACCACATCTGATGTGGTGGTACATGGACTAGTGGTTAGAGCAGAGGGATCGCGGGTTCGAATCTCAGACCGGGTGATGTGTGTGTTTATGAGCGAAACACCTAAGCTCAACGCGACTCCGGCAGAAGGTAATTCAATGGAAATTGTAGCTGTGATATCAGTGCCGATGGCACGTAAGAGAACCATCGATTGTGGCTGTTGCCCTGGCCCCTGTGCTGGTGGCACGTAAAAAGCACCCACTACACTCACGGAGTGGTTGGCGTTAGGAAGGGCATCCAGCCATAGAAACTTATGAAAATAAGATATTTGTACTCAGAGCCAGAAGTGGTTTCAGCCAGGTTGGTAGCGAAAGGGTTAAGAATTGTTTCTCTATTATATATTTTAACCCTTTCATTACTGTATTTATTTTGAGATGCTCTGCGTTTCTTTCAATTAATTTTAAATATAACAAAGAATTTAGTAAAACAACTTAGTTATCATTAAGCTAGTGTTAGGAACTTCTGCTGACTCTTTCACCACAACTTTTTCTCACTCTTTCTTCCTGCATCTTGCAGGTCACCTGCGACGGACCGGCGTCCCGTCCAGGTGGAGAACCTATATGCCAAGGAAACCGGGAAACCAGCTCTTTATGAGCCAGGCTTGGTTTGAGAAGGAACATCTGATGCCACTCATGCCTAATTTACACTGACATTGCATGTCCAGCGAAGCATAGTGGCTTCATTTCCTTCAAGCCTACGCATATCCTCACCTGTCACAGCTCATGTGTCACTGCTATGCAGCAAACCTGTTGGCCCACGGATATCAAACAATCGGCCTTTCACCCCCGAGAGGAAAGTATATTATAATCATAAAGTAATCTGATCTGAAGGATCCTGGTATATGAAAGATTGTAATCCTCAACATGTTATTTGTGCTGTGGCTAAACTGGTGAGTCATTTACTTGTAAACAACTTGAAAGTAATCTTTTATGATCAGCTAAATTGCTTTTGTGTGTGTTAGAAGTTATGCAACAAATTTTGTTTAGCTATGAAACATATGTAGTCTTCGTGGAATAAGCTGCCGGACGAGATAGTGAAGATGCCGACGACCGCTCGGTTCAAAGTCTCTCTTGACCAGAAATGGCCTGAACTCTTTGCATGAACACCCTCCCTGTACATAACTCCATGTCCCCCTACATGGCCTTGCTTTTTGCTTTTTGAGCCAAAAAATTAACTTAACTTAATTCATCTCTTCCATTCCTCACACTTTCAGATTATATATATATATAAATATATACGCACATACATACACGCACACACTGTACTCTTTTCTGTAATTTGACTGCGGCTATGCTGGAGCACCACATTCGGTCGAGCAAATCGACCCCAGGACTTATTCTTTGTAACCCTAGAACTTATTCTATCGGTCTCTTTTGCCAAACCACTAAGTTACGGGGATGTAAACACACCAGCATCGGTTGTCAAGGAATGTTGGGGGGACAAACACAGACACAAACACGCACACACACACACATATATATATACATATATATGACGGGCTTCTTTCAGTTTCCGTCTACCAAATCCACTCACAAGGCTTTGGTCGACCTGAGGCTATAGTAGAAGACATTTGCCCAAGGTGCCATGCAGTGGGACTGAACCTGGAACCATGTGCTTGGTAAGCAAGCTACTTACCACACAGCCGCTCCGGCGCCTATGTATTTCATGATATATGAAATTCAATTTTTTCTTAAAAAAAAAAAAAACCCTCAAAAATCCCCCTGGTTCCTATATGTGAAGGTGGGCCTTCCTTAAGCTAATTTTGTCCCTGATGCTCACTACTATAGGTTATTCTTAATCCAGCTGATCCCTTCTGCCTTAGCCTAACTTCAGCAATAATTCTTATTTCTTTATTGCCCATAAGGGGCTAAACAGAGAGGACAAACAAGGACAGACAAAGGGATTAAGTCGATTACATTGAACCCAGTGCATAACTGGTACTTATTTAATCGACCCCAAAAAGATGAAAGGCAAAGTCGACCTTGGCGACAGAGCCAGAAGTGGTTTCGGCTGGGTTCGTATCAAAAGGGTTAGGAATTGTTTCTCTATTATACATTTTAACCCTTTCGTTACTGTATTTATTTTGAGATGCTTTGTGTTTCTTTCAATTGATTTTAAATATAACGAAGAGTTTAGTAAAATGACTTAGTTATCATTAAGCTAGTTTTAGGAACATAAATTGTGACTAAGGTTTGGTGGAAGATTTTAATTCAGAACTTTTGTAAACAAGACATTTGTACTACAGAGCCAGAAGTGGTTTCAGCCAGGTTGGTATTGAATGGGTTAAGAATTGTTTCTCTATTATATATTTTAACCCTTTTGTTACCCTATATCTGTTGAGATGCTCTGTGTTTTTTTCAATTAATTTAAAATATAACAAAGAATTTAGTAAAACAACTTAGTTATCATTAAGCTAGTGTTAGGAACATAAATTGTGACTAAGGGTTGGTGGAAGATTTTAATTCAAAACTTATGAAAACAAGACATTTGTACTACAGAGCCAGAAGTGGTTTCAGCCAGATGATAATGGAAGGGTTAGGATGTGTCGCACATAATGTGGGGTGGGCTTATATCACACCAAATGTGGTAATACCTTAACTGAAATCAGGTCATCAAAGTGTCCTACTGCATCGCAGGACAAGGTTTATGCTGGATATATAGACATTAAAACTGTGTATTACCTGTCATAGGAGGTGGGGGGGACAATGTGAAGACATGGAGACACAGGTGAGCAGGAAGCCGGATACCTGCTCATATAGGTAGACAGTCCTACACATGCATGCACACACACACACACCAGAGGATCTATTCCAGTCCACTCATACACACAAACAGCAGTAGATACATACAAAGGTATACATACATACAAACACACACACAGAGAAAAGCATATGCACACATGCACACACAAAACTATACACACACACTCACTCAAGTATACATACACACACAACTATATACGCAGGCGCCGCGTGTGCACACACAAGGAGAAAGAGGGAAGTATATAAGATTGCTAGGTATAGGGTTTGAGGGCAGGGGGGGGGGCTGAAGAGACAGACAGACAGACAGACAGGCAGGTAAACTGACAGACAGGCAGAGTTGGTGAGTGTCAGCAACTGAAAGGAGGACAATTATTGGGGGGAGGGGAGTGACAGACACTGGGGGTTTATTTATTGTTGAACTGTGACAAGAGGACAGGTATTTGGGTGGATGGATGGGTAAGGGTGGGCAGAGGGGGGAAAAATGAAAGGATAGATTGAGGGTGGGAGGAAGAGGAGGAGGAGGAGGAGAACAGGTGGAGAATGGAGAGGGGGGGGTGTTTGAGTGAGAGGGTGAAGGAAAAGCTTGTTGAGATTAGCAGAGAGAGAGAGAGAAAGAGAGAGAGGAGGGAAGGCAGAAAGGAGTAAAAGGAAGAGGGATAGAGGGAGGAAAAGAGAGAGAGAGGGGGAAAGGGGCATAGGGAGGAAGACCAAGCAAAAGACAAAGATGGTGTCTGTTGGGGGGAGGAGGATCACACACACACAGACACACACACTAATACACAGTACTGTTCACACACACACACACACAAACACACCAGTATGCAGTTACATACACACACACAGACAAACAATAATAGACTTAAGGAAATACAAAGGTGATAGTGTCACAACTGTTCCCCCACCTTACCACCACCCCACTTTAATCACAAGTACTTTCACCCACCCCACCCCACCCTCTCCACCATCATTTGTACTATCACCAGCAAGGTCACCACCACCCTAACTGATTTCTCTCTCTCTCTCTCAGCACCACCTGGCTTTTTCATGTTAAAAAATAATAACCCCAAGCACAGGACCACCCTGTCTGGAAAAGCTGCACCAACAGGAGGTGACACCCCCTACAAACAGAATTTCAGGGATGACACAAACCCTACTTGTGAAGACCTGTTGAGGCAAGTGAAAATGAAAATCGAAATCGATCAACATCAATGGAAATTGTAGCTGTGATACCAGTGCCGATGGCACGTAAGAGAACCAGCCGATTGTGGCCGTTGCCAGCCTCGTCTGGCCCCCGTGCCGGTGGGTGGCACGTAAAAAGCACCCATTACACTCACGGAGTGGTTGGCGTTAGGAAGGGCATCCAGCCGTAGAAACTTTGCCAGATCAGACTGGGCCTT
Source organism: Octopus sinensis (assembly GCF_006345805.1). Taxonomy (NCBI): domain Eukaryota; kingdom Metazoa; phylum Mollusca; class Cephalopoda; order Octopoda; family Octopodidae; genus Octopus; species Octopus sinensis. The sequence continues at coordinate 15,097,468 of NC_043022.1, forward strand.
CTGGCTTCCCGGACCCCAGTTGAACCGTCCAACCCATGCCAGCATGGAAAGCAGACGTTAAACGATGGCGATGATGATGATGATGACAAAGGAAATGTGAGCTGCGCAAGTCTTGAAAGCAACCGGTTGCCTTCCGTTCCCAGCAGACCCTTCCAAGCATGCATCAGGACTGCTTGGACACACCAAATGCACTTGGGACCCATCTTCTCCCATGTGATGTCCTCGGTCATGTTGACAAGGATGGACAAACATTGTTATTTATAGAACTGATAAACCCTCTCTCAAAGGCAATGAGCTGGCAGAAATATTAGCATGCCGAGCAAAATGCTTAGTAGTACTTCATCCATCTTTACATTCTGAGGTCAAATTCCGCCGAGGTTGACAAATCGAGTACCAGTTGTGAATCGGGGATTGATCTAAGTGACTGGCCTCCTTCTCCAAAATTCTGGACCTTGTGCCCAGAGCAGAAAAGAATATCTAAACGGTTGAAGGCAGCAAGCTGGCAGACACATAAGCATGCCGGGTGAAATGCTTAGCGGTATTTCATCTGCGTTACGTTGTGAGTTCAAATTCTGCCGAGGTCAACTTTGCCTTTCATCCTTTCGGGGTCGATAAATTAAGTACCAGTTACGCACTGGGGTTGATGTAATCGACTTAATACCTATGTCTGTCCTTGTTTGTCCACTCTGTGTTTAGCCCCTTGTGGGTAATAAAGAAATAGGTATTTCATCTGTGTTTACGTTCTGAGTTCAAATTCCGACGAGTTCGACAAATTAAGTACCAGCTGTGTACTAGGGTCAATCTAATTGACTGGCCCCCTCCCCCAAAATTCTTGGCCTTGTGCCTAGAGTAGAAAAGAATGTTCAAAAGGCCGAAGGTGGGAAGCTGGCAGAAACGTTAGCACACTGGGTAAAATGCTTAGCAGTATTTCATCTGTCTCTATGTTCTGAGTTCAAATTCCATCAAGGTCAACTTTGCCTTTCATCCTTTTGGGGTCGATAAATCAAGTACCAGTTTCATACTGGGATTGATCTCATCGACTGGCCTCCACCCTCCCAAAAATTTTGGGCCTTGTGCCTAGAGTAGAAAAGAATAAACCCCCTTTCAAAAGGGATAGATACATATTAAACTCTAACAGTTCCCTTTTCTCTGGATACACACACGGCCCTTTATTATTTGCTAAGTTGGTTTTAAATCAGGGTCCCTTTCTGCAATATCTACTCAGTCTATCCCTATCTATCAAAGTTCCAGCCTTATGCTTCTTTTAGTTTCCACCTACCAAATCCATTCACAATGGCTTTGGTTGCCCCGTTCCCTCGACAACCGATGTTGGTGTGTTTACATCCCCCGTAACTAAGTGGTGCAGCAAAAGCGACTGATAGAATAAGTACTAGGCTTACAAAGAATAAAGTCCCGGGAATTGATTTCTTCAACGAAAAAAAGAAAAGCCCCTTTAAGGTGGTGCTCCAGCATGGCCCCCACCCCACAGTCAAAATAACAAACAAGTAAAAAAAAATAAAAATAAAAAAAATAAAAGAATAGTATAAACACACATCATATTTAAACATCCCCTTTTCCAAGGCTGCATGGGGTTAGACAGAATTGGGTCAGAAGGAGGGGGAGAAGAGAGGGGGGTGACAAGTGTATTTAGCAGTTACAGAAAACAAAGGGACACTTGTAAAGGACAATATTACTGTTACTACTGCTGCTGCTGCTACTACTACTTCTACTTCTACTACTACTACTACTACTACTACTAACGCCACCTATAGGAGGAGTATAGATAATTTTAGTAGTTTCTGTGCTGTCAATTTGACTGTGGCCATGCTGGAGCACTGCCTTTAGTCGAACAAACTTTCAAGTAAATTCTCAAATATTAATTATCACCATCACCATCATCATCAACATCATCGTCATCATCGTTGCCGTCATCAAGAGCCTCATCAGCGTTATGGCTGGGCGATTAATAAGCTTGCTTTGAAACCAAGTCACTTCAGGTTCAGACCCACTGTGTGACGCTTTGGGCAAGTTGGCCCTGGGCTGACCAGTGCCTTTGTGAGTGGACTTGGTAGGAAGAAGCTGTGAGGAAGCCCATTGTATGTGTATACATATGTGTGTGTGTGTTTTGCAGCCTTCATGATGCAATTGGATAAATTTTGAAAAAAATATCCAAAGGCGTAGGACTGGCTGTGTGGTAAGTAGCTTGCTTACGAACTACATGGTTCCAGGTTCAGTCCCACTGCGTGGCATCTTGGGCAAGTGTCTTCTACTATAGCCTTAGGCCTGCCAAAGCCTTGTGAGTGGATTTGGTAGACAGAAACTGAAAGAAGCCCATCATATATATATATATGTGTGTGTGTGTGTGTATGTGTGTATATGTTTGTGTGTCTGTGTTTGTCCCCCCAACATCGTTTGACAACCGATACTAGTGTGTTTACTTCCCTGGTTCGGCAAGAGAGACCGATAGAATAAGTACTGGGCTTAGAAAGAATAAGTCCCGGGGTCGATTTGCTCGACTGAAGGCGGTGCTCCAGCATGGCCGCAGTCAAATGACAGAAACACTGCCTTCATAATAATAATAAATAAGGATTTCATTTATTTGCCACAAGGGCAAAGGATGAGGGGAACAATACAGACAGATAAAGTGTAGGGATTTACATATAATAATGAAATGATAAAAAAAAGGGGTAAATATACAGGGTATACACTGAAAAAGAAGGGACAAATGCATAGCATACAAAGGTAAAAAAAAAAGGGGGAGGATGATAGAGATGTGGCCCTCCAGATACAGGAACGCCTCTAGGGATAATCGAGGAACCTCACTGTCTTTGATTTCCCTGAAACCCTAGGAACAGGCGCCCTCTCCAATTCCTTCTCTCCAACTCACAGGTCTACCCATAGAGAGGTACCATCCATTCTTGCCATTTTCGCAACTTTCACTCGCCTTTCAATAAACTCACTCAAAGACAGCACTTCACTCGAAGACAGCACTTCACTCGAAGACAGCACTTCACTCTCCACTCTCAATTTCCTTTTCGAGTGAAACCTGAAACGGTCAGTGAGAGCCCTACCAAAGAGGAAAGTATCTGTCCTCGTGCCTTTCAGCGTTGTCCACCAAACAACCTCTTTCGCTACAGCCACCAATAATAATAATAACAATAATAATAATAATAATAAAAATTACAATTATGATAATTACGTAATAATAACAAGAACAAAAATAATTATGTAATAATAACAAAAATAAATATAATAATTAAGAATAAAACAACTAATAATTATGTAATGAGAGATGGCAATAATTATGTAATAATGATAATAATAATAATAATAATAATAATAATAATAATAATAATAATTATGCAGTAATAAAGATGATGAAAATTATGTAATAATAATAATATTAATAGTAACAATAATAATAATAATAATTTTGTAACAAGAAGTGAAATAAAAAAAACATGATAAAAATTTCTTTTATAAACAATAAAAGACATTTATAGTCAAAGAGGGGTGAAATGGGATGTGGTGAAGGTCATGCAAGGATTTGATTTTATTTTTTTTTTTTTTTTTTGTTAATTTTACTTTATGACAAGTTTTCTTCATTTACATCAGTGGTTCTCAACCATTTTTTACTAACGGGCCCCTTCAATTTCTGTTTTACCCTACTAGACTCCTGTCGTCATCTGATGTATATATATATATAAAGAAAAATCCTATTATTTTTGTAATTAAACATTATTAGAAACTGTATCAAAAAAAAAAAAATCATTAAATATTTCATGTGTTGTAGAAGTATAACAGATCTTGTTGCCCTTAATTTTTGACAACAAAATCTTGTTTGGACCCTTAATTTTTGACAACAAAATCTTGTGTGGACCATTAATTTTTGACAACAAAATCTTGTGTGGACCCTTAATTTTTGACAACAAAATCTTGTATGGACCCTTAATTTTTGACAACAAAATCTTTTATGGTCCCTTAATTTTTCACAACAAAATCTTGTATGGACCCTTAATTTTTGACAACAAAATCTTGTATGGACCCTTAATTTTTGACAACAAAATCTTGTATGGACTCATAATTTTTGACAACAAAATCTTGTATGGACCCTTAAGGGTCACAGAGACCCTCCCTGGTTGAGAACCTCTGATTCACTACAGCATTATGGTATTCAAGCCTTTTCTTTCGGTAATAAAACGGAGGAAAATGAAATGAATTGGTTAAAGAAACTGGCTATCAAAAGCAATGTTGAGTTTGGCTCAGTTTGAGCTTAGCTCTACTCTACAGCGCTTGGTACATGACATGCAGCAACAAGAACCATAACACTAATGGAAGAAATCTCGGATTTATAGGTGGGAGAAAATGGGAAGTTGCGACAATCATGCACTGATGCTGGTTTCTTAAGCAGACCAAGGAAGTCTGCGAGTTTGGTAGCGGAACGGAACCGGAGGTGGAGGTGTTTGTATATTTTGGTAAATACATAAGCGAGGTATATGAAATGGTTTGCATTAACTTGGTAAAATGATAGCGATGATGTGGAGGGAGGGAGAATGAAGTGAATTAAATGAAACCCAGTATATTACTGGTACACAATACCAGTCCATGGATGTGTGGTTAAGAAGTTTGCTTCTTAGCTTAGCATGGTTTTCGGATCAGTCCCACTGTATGGTACCTTGAGCAAGTGCCTTCTTTTAAAGCCCTGGGCCAAGCAATGCTTTCTGAAGGAAATTGCTAGATGGAAACTAAAAGAATCCTGCTTATTGTATCCTCATCGTTTAACGTCCATTTTCCGCACTAGCACGAGTTGGACGGTTCGACCGGGGTTGGGAAGCCAGGGGCTGCACCAGGCTCCAGTCTGATCTGGCAGTGTTTCTACAGCTGGATGCCCTTCCTAACGCCAACCACTCCGCGAGTGTAGTGGGTGCTTTTTACGTGCCACCGGCACAGGTGACAGGGGAGTCTGCCATCGGCCACGATCGGTTGGTGCTTTTAATGTGCCACCGGCACGGAAGCCAGCCATGTAAATACCCACACTTTGTCTGTCTGTATTGTTCCCCTCATCCTTTGCCCTTGTGGCAAATAAATGAAATCATTATTATTATTATGAAGGTAATGTTTCTGTCATTTGACTGTGGCCATGCTGGAGCACCGCCTTTAGTTGAACAAATTGACCCCAGGACTTATTCTTTGTAAGCATAGTGCTTACAAGAGTAAAGAGTATACGATTTATTTATTATTTTGCACATTACTTCATCATCGTTATATGTTTTATCTTATATTTAATTTTTCTATAATATGTCATTTTCTAGATGGTATAATTTAATTTTTCATTATCGAATTGATAAAAGGTGTCTTTTTTTCTAATTTATACACACACACACACATATATAATAATAAAGGGTAAAAATCATTAATGATTTTTACCAAGTGGTAAGTGCAGAAATAAAACCTCATAGGTAAATTAATATAAATATTTTATAATTATAAACATAATTATAACAAGGGCTTGGCTTGTGCCTCACCATGCACTGAAAAATAGACGTCAATAGACACTATTACCACCATAAATTCTCCGAGAATATGTGATGTGTTTATTCTCAGAGAATATATAAAATATATATATATATATACATACTCATACATACATGCACACATACTTTTAGTTAAAATTTCTGCCGATTAAAAATAAAGATAAAAAAAGTTTAAGCAAAATATATGATTAGCAGACATCTTAGCTGCTAATTCCATACCATATTCCTTAGTTTATTTACCTGTCAGAGCCAATTAGTTTACCTGACAATATTTAGCTTTGCTCCTTTACATTTCCAATTCAAACCTTACTTATGTTGGAGTTACCTTTCATTCTACCTGGTTGATGAAGTACCAGGAAAGTATCAGGACAGATATACCGTTTTGTAATGTGTGGAGATGCAATGGCCCAGTGGTTAGGGCAGTGGACTCGCGGTCATAGGATCGCGGTTTCGATTCCCAGACCAGGCGTTGTGAGTGTTTATTGAGCGAAAACACCTAAAAGCTCCACGAGGCTCCGGCAGGGGATGGTGGTGATCCCTTCTGTACTCTTTCACCACAACTTTCTCTCACTCTTACTTCCTGTTTCTGTTGTACCTGTATTTCAAAGGGCCGGCCTTGTCACTCTCTGTGTCACGCTGAATATCCCCGAGAACTACGTTAAGGGTACACGTGTCTGTGGAGTGCTCAGCCACTTAGACGTTAATTTCACGAGCAGGCTGTTCCGTTGATTCGGATCAACCGGAATCCTCATCGTCGTAACCGACGGAGTGCTTCCTAAAAAAAATTTTAATGTGTATAACGAACCCTTTTTTGTCAAAAATTAGGTTAAAAAAATATGGGAGTTTCTTATACATAGATAGTATTATAATCCCTTATAAAACCGTTTTTCTAAATTTTAAACCCCCAAAATTACAGGGTTCCTTATACACGTTAATTGTTTGTTTGCCCTGCTCTCCTATAGAAAACGAAGCTTTATGCTTGCATGTGCCTTATGCCTGCCCAGGCCCCTGCAACAGCAGGAACCCTACATAGATGCAGGCATGTGCCAACATTAGCAAATTCTTTTATTAAGGTACCAAGGGAATACCAGTAAAAAGTTCTTGATAAGAGATTTTTGTCCTTTTTTTTTTATTATGTCAACTTTGGTTTCACTTTGGTCCCTTGGTTTAGCGTTTCACATTTGGAAACCATTTCATATTCACTGCTTAGGAATAAATGAATGAATGAATGAAGATGGATGGCAGATGTAGAGATTAACGAATGATTGTATGTGTGAAAGGATGGGCATAAACATCACAACATCTTTCTTTCTTAGAAAGAAAAATAAAAAGTAGTCGGAGGTGAAAAGTTTCATATTGGTCCATAGAAAAAAAATCACATATTTGTCACAAGCTCTCAATCTCAGGACAGGTTCGCCTGTTTTCAATGTCACACACACACACACACGTGCATGTGCGCACACATTCTTTCCCTGCAATCTCTCTCTTCTTCACTCTCACTCAGGCCCTCACTCCCACTCATGCTCTCTCTCACTCACTCACTCAGGCTCTCTCACTCATCCAGGCTCTGTTTCACTCAGTCATGCTCTCTCTCTCTCTCACACACTCAGGCTCTCCACTCACTCACACTCTCTACTCACTCACATTCAGGTTCTCCACTCACTCACACTCTCTACTCACTCACACTCAGGTTCTCCACTCACTCACACTCTCTACTCACTCACACTCAGGTTCTCCACTCACTCACACTCAGGATTTCCACTCACTCACACTCAGGATTTCCACTCACTCACACTCAGGATTTCCACTCACTCACACTCAGGCTCTCCACTTACTCAAGCTCTCTCTGTCTCACCCAATCATGCTTTCTCTCTCTCTCTCACACACTTAGGCACTCTCTCTCTCTCTCTCTCTATCTCTCCCTGTAGGAAGAAGGGTCGTTTGCCGGTTCGGTTCAGTTCAGTTCGGTTCGATGCAGGTAGTAAGGATGGAGTTTACAAACTAGCAGATGAGGAAGACAAGGATGGGACGAGGAAGGCGGAGGATGCAGAGGAAAGGAAACAGGGGGGGTGAAAAATAAAACACAAAAAAAAAGTTTTAAAAAAAAAGGAAAAAAAAAAAAGAAAAAAATTAACCCAGTGGGTGTATATATATATATATGTATATATATATTTGTGAATGTAGTTTGGAACAACAGACCTAAATTGTTTCAACATTATTGGTGCTTCTCTGCTGCATAGACGGACCCTTCCCTTCGTGCAGGCAATACGGTTCTGAAAGAATGTAACAAGTAAGGAAAGTTTAGCCAGGAAGGGCTTGGCTCAGATTTTTTTTTCAAAACATCATTATCGTTAATATTAAAAGATGATAATTAACTTAACACGCCAGATCACCCACCACCACCACCACAACACAAACAGTTATAATACTAGTACAACTACTACTACGACTACTACTATTGTTTCTGTTAATTAGTGAAAGTTAACGAGGAGAGGGTTGGCTGTTAGTTTATTATTATTATTACTATTATTATTATTATTACTATTACTATTATTATTATTACTATTATTATTATTACTATTACTATTATTATTACTATTATTACTATTATTATTATTATTACTATTACTATTATTATTATTATTATTACTATTATTACTATTACTATTATTATTATTATTACTATTACTATTATTATTACTATTATTACTATTATTATTATTATTACTATTATTATTATTATTATAGGCAGTGAGCTGGCAGAATTGTTAGCACGCCGAGAAAATTGCTTAGCGCCATTTTGTCGGTCTTCACTTTCTGAGTTCAATTTCTGCTGAGGTCGACTTTGCTTTTTATCCTTTCGGGGTCGATAAGTTAAGTACCAGTGAAACACTGGGTGTCGACGTAATCGACTATTCCCCTCCCCCAAAAAATTTCAAGCCTTGAGCCTATAGGTGAAAGGATTATTATTATTATTATTATTATTATTATTATTAAGGCAGTGGGGTAGCAGAACTGTTAGTATGCCGGGCGATATACTCAGTGGCATTTCTTCTGTCTTGAGAATCCGTGTTCAAATTCCACTGATGTCGACTTTGCATATCATCTTTTAAGGGTCAATAAAAAAAATACCAGTGAAGTATACCAACAGTTTGAACAAGAAAGCAGCGAATTTAGACTTATTTGCTTACAATTCGACCAGCTCTTGAAAACAATATACACACCTTAATATATGCTTATTCAGTAAGATACAAATATACACTATTAATATCCAGCACAAGTCCACATTCTCAAACAAAAGAAGAGACTACATATTTAACCCTTTCATGACCAACCTGGCTGAAACCACCTCTGGCTCTGTAGTACAAATGTCTTGTTTACAAAAGTTTTGAATTAAAATCTTCCACCAAACCTTGGTCACAATTTATGTTGCTAACACTAGCTTAATGATAACTAAGTTATTTTACTAAATTCTTTGTTATATTTTAAATTAATTGAAAGAAACACAGAGCATCTCAACAGAAATAGGGTAACAAAAAGGGTTAAATATATAATAAAGAAACATTTCTTAACCTTTTTGATACCAACCCATCTGAAACTGCCTCTGGGTCTGAGTACAAATGTCTTGTTTTCAAAAGTTTTGAATTAAAATCTTCCACCAAACCTTAGTCACAATTTATGTTCCTAACACCAGCTTAATGATAACTAAGTTATTTTACTAAATTCTTTGTTATATTTAAAATCAATTGAAAGAAACACAGAGCATCTCAACAGAAATAGGGTAACAAAAGGGTTAAAATGTATAATAGAGAAACAATTCTTAACCCATTCGATACCAACCTGGCTGAAACCACTTCTGGCTCTGAGTACAAATGTCTTGTTTACAAAAGTTTTGAATTAAAATCTTCCACCACACCTTAGTCACAATTTATGTTCCTAATACTAGCTGAATGATAACTAAGTTATTTTACTAAATTCTTCGTTATATTTAAAATTAATTGAAAGAAAGACAGAGCATCTCAAAATAAATAGGGTAACGAAAGGGTTAAACAAACGAACCGATATATTCACCTGATTAATAATGAATTCACCCAATTTTACTTTCCATTTAATATTCTAATAACACATTATTAAAATTTAAATGCACAAAGTCAAATGAAACGGGTTCAAATTCTACTATGGCTATTTTAGGTAATCAAATGGCTGTAACCGAGAACTATGAAATACATCAGAAAGCCTTTCTACAATCTACATAATTACATAAAATCACAAAAACCAGTCAAGCCCTATATATATATTGTTTCTGGTATGACGGTGGTGAGCTGGCAGAATCGTTAGCACGCCGGGCGAAATGCTTAGCGGTATTTCGTCTGTCGTTACATTCAGAGTTCAAATTCCGCCGAGGTCAACTTTGCCTTTCATCCTTTCGAAGTCGATTAAATAAGTACCAGTTACGCACTGGGGTCGATATAATTGACTTAATCTGTTTGTCTATCCTTGTTTGTCCTCTCTGTGTTTAGCCCCTTGTGGGTAGTAAAGAAATAGGTATTTCGTCTGCTGTTACGTTCTGAGTTCAAATTCCGCCAAGGTCGACTTTGCCTTTCACCCTTTCGGGGTCGATAAATTAAGTACCAGTTATGCACTGGGGTCGATATAATCGACTTAATCCGTTTGTCTGTCCTTGTTTGTCCTCTCTGTGTTTAGCCCCTTGTGGGTAGTTAAGAAATATATATATAGATATATATTGTTTCTGGTATAGATTAATATTACAAAGAAATATTACTGGTCCCTGGCACATTGGCAAAAAACCCAAAAAAAACTGCTGGTACGCCTCGTCAGATAGTTTGAGAAGCACTGGCTCTAGTACACGTGGCCTAGTGGTTAAGCTGTTACACTCCTCATGATCGCAGGATCATGGTTTCAATTCCTAGACCGAGTGGTGTGTTGTGTTCTTGAACAAAACACTTCGTCTCACATAGCTCTGCGATCCCCTCCACACCCGATGCGTGGTACACTTGTGCAACAGTTCAGGCAATGCCGACTTGGTGGAGGCGCAATGGCCCAGTGGTTAGGGCAGTGGACTCGCGGTCGTAGGAACGCAGTTTCGATTCCCAGACCGGGCGTTGTGAGTGTTTATTGATCGAAAACACCTAAAAGCTCCACGAGGCTCAGGCAGGGGATGGTGGTGATCCCTGCTGTACTCTTTCACCACAACTTTCTCTCACTCTTACCTCCCGTTTCTGCTGTACCTGTATTTCAAAGGGCCGGCCTTGTCACTCTCTGTGTCACGCTGAATATCCCCGAGAACTACGTTAAGGGTACACGTGTCTGTGGAGTGCTCAGCCACTTACACGTTAATTTCACGAGCAGGCTGTTCCGTTGATCGGATCAACCGGAACCCTCGTCGTTGGAACCAACAGAGTGCTTCCAGAGAATGTCGACTTGACAGAGGGAGTGAGCTAACATCCAGCACATACATTTGATCATTATAAGCGAATCATTTGTGCAGGTCGCTCAGCAAAAAGTGGACATCCATACATTGTCTTCGAGTCCATCACATCATCATCACCAAGGCAGCAAGCTAGCAGAACCGTTAGCAGGATGGGCAAAATTGCTAAGCGGCATTTCGCCCGTCTTTATGTTCATCATCATCATCATCGTTTAGCGTCCGCTTTCCATGCTAGCATGGGTTGGACGGTTCAACTGGGGTCTGGGAAGCCAGGAGGCTGCGCCAGGCCCAGTCTGATCTGGCAATGTTTCTACAGCTGGATGCCCTTCCTATGTGTGTGTGTGTCTGTGTTTGTCCCCCTAGCATTGACAACCGATGCTGGTGTGTTTACGTCCCCGTCACTTAGCGGTTCGGCAAAAGAGACCGATAGAATAAGTACTGGGCTTACAAAGAATAAGTCCCGGGGTCGAATTGCTTGACTAAAGGCGGTGCTCCAGCATGGCCGCAGTCAAATGACTGAAACAAGTAAAAGAATAAAGAATAATAATGATAATTGCTTCAACTTTTTCCGTGAGTGTAGTGGGTGCTTTTTACGTGCCACCCGCACAGGTGCCAGACGAGGCTAGCAAACGGCCACGAACGGATGGTGCTTTTTACGTGCCAGTTCAAATTCTGTCGAGGTCATCTTTGACCTTTCATCCTTTCGGGGGGTTGATAAAATAAGTACCAGTTATGCACTGGGGTTGATGTAATCGACTCATCCCCTCTCCACAAAAATTGCTGCCCTTGTGGAAAAAGTTGAAGCAATTATTAGTATTATTCTTTATTCTTTTACTTGTTTCAGTCATTTGACTGTGGCCATGCTGGAGCACCGCCTTTAGTCGAGCAAATCGACCCCGGGACTTATTCTTTGTAAACCCAGTACTTATTCTATCAGTCTCTTTTGCCGAACTGCTAGGTGACGGGGATGTAAACACACCTGCATCGGTTGTCAAAGCTAGGGGGACAAACACAGACACACAAACACACACACACATACATACATATAGATATATACGACAGGCTTCTTTCAGTTTCCGTCTACCAAATCCACTCACAAGGCTTTGGTCGGCCCGGGTCTATAGCAGAAGACACTTGCCCAAGATGCCACGCAGTGGGACTGAACCCGGAACCATGTGGTTGCTTAGCAAGCTACTTACCACAGCTACTTATTATTATCATTATTATTATTATAACATCTTTAGTTCAAAGAGTCAGCGGAAGTTCACCATTACCTTCTGCCGGAGGCACGTGGAGCTTAGGTGTTTTGCTCATAAACACACACATCACCCGGTCTGAGATTCGAACCCGCGATCCCTCGACTGCGAGTCCGCTGCTCTAACCACTAGGCCACGTTCCTCCACATTATTACTATTACTACTTATTTCCCCCCCCCCCATTCCCTACCAATTACCACCACAGCTTATCTCTTCCAGCACTAACCATACAGTGGCTGCCAGTACCAAGGACTACAAGAGCATGTACTGTATCACCACCAACACCACACTGCTACTTTAAGTAGGGCTACTGTGACCCTCCCCTACCAAGGCCCCTCCCACTACTATCACAACAACAACTACAGTCATTGTATTACACCACCACTACTACTACTGCTACTACTACTACTACCACCACCACCATTACTACTGCTACTACCACCACCACCATTACTACTACTACTACTACTACTACCACCACCACCACTACTACTACCACTACTACTGCTACCACCACTACTACTACTGCCAATACTACTACTACTACCGCCACTACTACTACTGCCACTACTACTACTGCCAATACTACTACTACCGCCACTACTACTACTGCCACTACTACTACTACTACAAAGAGTGGAATTACTTAAGTACCCCTACTACTACTTTATTTTCTCAATTACTAAAAAAAGTTAGTCACTGTTCCCCTGACAATTGCTGTTACAGTGACTGCTACTACTGCCGCTGCTGCTACTACTGTTACAACCACTACAATTACTGCTCCTGCTGCTGCTGCTGCTGCTACATCCTGGTTCTCCAGAGAGCATCAAATACTGCCACCAATGTAAATTTGGTTCTGTTGTTGTCAATGATGATGATGATGATGATAATTAATGCTAAGTCAGCCCTGTTCAAAAGCATTCTGACCAAGACCATCCCAAAGAATTGTTGGTACTTTAGCGCCATAACAGGTCCTGTCTGGTCTGGTCTGGTGTGGTGTGATCTGAATCAAGGCATTCCAGCAGCTTTGACCATCTCATGGTCAAACTGTCAAATGCATCTCTCATTTAAAACAGTTGGTTGTGGTTCGAGGGAGATGTTGCTGCTTTTCTAGCAGGTCATGGGACTGTGTGTGTGTGTGTATGTGTGTGTGTGTGTGGGAATATATAAAATTGTGTGTGTATATATAGCTAGTCAGCTTCCTTGACCTACCCCCGCTATCTTTCTTACTACTATAGAAATTTGTTTGCAACAGTTAGATGCGAACTTAATTGTGGTCTGATTCGGCATCTTTCTTCGTGTTTCCTGAAATTTATATCCACATCTTTATGAGTATATTTACCTTCTCTGGGATGTCACTAATTAATTTAAGAACTTTGTATTGTTGGAAAGCATATATGGTCTGCTTGGAATTCTGCTTCAAGTTCCTGGAGCTCACATCTATAACTTTATAAGTATATTTACACTCTCTAAGATGTTTGGAAAACCTATATGAAATTAGCTGAGGATTACTTGACATATTATATTTGCTGTAATATTTGCAGCTTTAATAAAATGTTTATAGTATGAAACAATTGTACTAAACTACCGATCCATTCTTGTTGCTTATTTTTTGGATAAGAATAAATATGTGTTTAAGAAAGTATGCATGTAGCAATGTGTATAATAATAATAATAATAAAACATTGTGTACAGTGCTCAGGTGCACTACAACTCATCTAAAGTGTATGTATAATCAGGTGTAGTTTTGGCAGATTTCAGAAAGCATGAGGGCCTTAAAGGATGCAGTGTCATGGCAGTCAACAACTGACGCAGGCAGTTTGTTCCAACTCTGAGCGTGAAAAAATGTTTCCGAAAGTCATGGGAGCTGTGTTGTTTTCTGACTTTGTAGGCATGTCCACGTGTGTTGGACACATGGAGATCAAAAAGGTGTTCAGTGTTGTTGTTGGTATGTGTGTGACCCCAGCAACAAAACCACACGACACCTGTATATTCATAAACGCTTTTTATAACTAAAGCTTTCTGATAATTGCTAAGATCAAACAATAGTTAATGATCTTTGAGTAGAGAGTCAGGTCTGCAGCAGCAACAAGAATGTCTGGCCACATCAAAGGATCGGCCTTTTCTGCAATTTAGTGCAGTGGCTGACCTTACTCACCAGGCAGTGGTTTTCAACCAGGGTTCCGCCAGTACAGTCCAGGGGTTCGGCAAGAAGTTACAAAACTGTTAAAATCGGCAGTAATTTTTAAGTCTCCTGTGCAGATATTTGTGCATGAGACTATTAAATTATTGCACAGGGGTTCCCTGAGCCAGTGGAATGTTTCCTTGGGGTTCCGCTCCAGCAAAAAGTTTGAAAAGCACTGCACCAGGCACTGGCATGACCCACAAACAGTATGGGACACACACACACACATACATACCAGCTCTGTGGTGTATAAGAAAATAGATGAGAAAGAAAAGGGATCAACCCCCACTGATTAACACACCACCACCAACACACAACTAAAAACAACAAAAACATGGCTGGGTCTTCTTCCATTGCCCCAAGTTCATCAATACCTTAGCAGTGGAATGAGGGAGAGAGAAAAATGTGTGTATGATGGGGGGGGGGTATGTGACTCGTGTGTACCGTTGGCGATTTTTTCCCCTCTGTCTTCCCTTCTCTGGATCTTTCCTTCTATGTTTCCGACGAAGAGCTCCGCTCGAAACGTTAAACCCTCCTCCTTCCCTTCCTTCCTGAGCATCTTGTTCCACGTCCTCGCGTTGTGTTTTTTTGTGCTTTCTTGTTTGGATTAACTATATATATATATATATAATATATATATATATATATATATATATATATATATAGTGTGTGTGTATATATGTTGTATATATGTGTGTTTGTGAGTGTGTGTGTGTATATATATATATATATATATATATATATATATATATATATATATATATATAGGTGCAGGAGTGGCTATGTAGTAAGTAGCTTGCTTACCAACCACATGGTTCCGGGTTCATTCCCACTGCATGGCACCTTGGGCAAGTATCTTCTACTATAGCCTCGGGCCGACCAAAGCCTTGTGAGTGGATTTGGTAGATGGAAACTGAAAGAAGCCCGTCGTGTATATATATATATATATATATATATATATATAATATATATATATATACCGGAGTAAGCACATAAATGTGAAACAAGGTGGGAAAAAAGAGTACTCAAATACCAGAGGTAGAGTAATATGCTTTAATTAAAAGCAGTAGAAATATAACTTCAAAATATAACTTCAAAACTTCCATGCTTTCTGAGATTCGCCAACACTACACCTGATCTTCTCCCCTCCATACACACACAAGCATGTATCTGACTCATACATTGTTCGCTTTCCAGACATTTTTACATTACTGCATGTACTTTATATGCACTTTCTGACAAGTTGTGGTGCACCTGAGCACTGTATACAAAAATTTCATTATTATTATATAACAAAAGCTGTTATATAACAAAACTAGTTAAAGGATACACCTTTAAAAATGTATTTGTTTCATTGGTCCTTTCAAATAACGGTCTTAAGCATGTGGTAAACAAAATAAACAAAATAAATGACTTCAATATAAATTCATCCTATTATAAAAATCAAGGAAAACCTTAAATCGAAGAGTGGATTCAAAATACGCATTGCAAATAATTATATATTTGAGGGGAGGGGACTAGTCGACCCTAATGTTTCACTGGTACTTAATTTATCAACCCTGAAAGGATGAACGGCGAAGTCGACCTCGGTGGAATTTGAACTCAGAATGTGAAGACAGATAAAATACTGAGCTAAGCACTTCGCCCAGCATGCTAACGTCACTGCCAGCTCGCCACCGTAATAATAGTAATAATAATAATAATAATAATAATAATAAAAATAATAATAATAATAAGTCCTTAAACAACCCTTATTCAGGGACCTTTTGAGCGGGATGAGTTACTCGATCTGAAGAAAATTCTAACTGGGCTCCACCTGCAAGGTCATGCGCTGTTTATCTTGATATGAGATCACCATGTCGCGCACATATGGTTGTGATGCATGTGCCTGGTGTACCCTTATCAGACAGGTAGTCATGATGGGTATACTGGGCTTCGTATATTTTACCCCAGTGTCACTTTGATGGCATGCTCTGCTCGCTCACTCAATAATAATAATAAAAATATTATTGATGATGATAATAATGCTTTCTACTAAAGGCACAAGGCCTGAAATTTTTGTGGGAGGGAACTAGTCGATTACATCAACCCCTGTGATTCTCTGGTACTTAATTTATTGACCCTGAAAAGATAAAAGACAAAGTCGACCTTGGCAGAACTTGAACTCAGAACATAAAGATGGACTAAATACTGCTAAGCATTTCGCCCGGTGTGCTAATGATTCTTCCATGTCACCGCCTTAATAATAATAACAATGGCTTCAAATTTTGCCACAAGGGCAGCAATTTGGAGTGATGGGGGTAAGTAGATTACATCGACCCCCAGTCTTCTTCAACTGGTACTTATTTTATCAACCCCAAGAGGATGAATTGTAAAGATGACCTCGGTGGAATTTGAACACAGAATGTAGTGACAGACAAAATACCACTAAGTATTTTGTCCAGCTCACTGTCTTAATAATAATAATAATAATAATAGTAATAATAATGATAATATCTAAGGTTAAAAATCTCATTTTGCAACCATGTAAGGTCTGGGTTCAATCCCACTGCACAGCACCTTGGACAAGTAAGTGTCTTGTGAATGGATTTGGTAGATGGAAACTGTGGAAACCAGTTGTGTACATGTGAGTCTAAGTGTCTCCCCTCCACTCATTGCTTGACAACCAGTGTTAGTTTGTTTACGTCCCTGTAACTTAGCAGTTCAACAAAAGAGACTGATAATATCAAAAGTGAAAAAAATAGGCACAGAGGTTGATTTGTTTTACTAAAACCCTTCAAGGTAGTGTTCCAGCATGGCCAGACCCCAATAAATGAAATGAATAAGAGCAAAATACACTCTGACACTGACCTGCAATATCCCATTCTGCCACAGGCTTTTGTACCCTTACTGGGTACCCTCACTGAAGTATGAAACAGGGTACCCTTACTGGAGTAGCAAGCTGGGTACCAAACCCTATCCACTGTAACCATCTACACTGTTTCACCCCTGAAAACCTTGCACAAAACTTCACCCAAATCTTTTTTCCAAAGGCTGAATCCCTTAGGAATGTGTCCCCAGCATGGATCTTCTTGAGAGGTGCCAACAGGTCTAAGATGTATCAATACCACCAGTTGGGAATGGCATGGTGACAACGGTACCATAATGGTAATTTGATCTTAAGAAGTGTGATTTCATCATCATCATCATCATCATTTAGCATCCGCTTTCCATGCTGGCATGGGTTGGACGGTGCAACTGGGGTCTGGCAAGCCAGAAGGCTGCACCAGGCCCAGTCTGATCTGGCAAAGTTTCTACGGCTGGATGCCCTTCCTAATGCCAACCACTCCATGAGTGTAGTGGGTGCGTTTTACGTGCCACCGGCATGGAGGTCAGGCGAGGCTGGCAACGGCCACGATCGGATGGTGCTTTTTACGTGCCACCGGCACAACAAACACAGTGATACATTAAAATATTTATGAATTCCATCCATGGATTATTAGTACTACTATATATACATATGTATATATAATGATGGGCTTCTTTTAGTTTCCGTCAACCAAACCACTCACAAGGCTCTTGCTCAGCCCTGAGGCTATAATAAAAAGACATTTGCCCAAGGTGCCATGCAGTGGGACTGAACCCAGAACCATGTGGTTGGGAATCAAGCTTCTTCCCACACAGCCTCACACATAGGCACAGGAGTGACTGTGTGGTAAGTAGCTTGCTTACTAAGCACATGGTTCCACGTTCAGTCCCACTGCATGGCACCTCGGGCAAGTGTCTCCTACTATAGCCTCGGGTTGACCAAAGCCTTGTGAATGGATTTGGTTGACGGAAACTGAAAGAAGCCCATCATGTGTGTGTGTGTGTGTGTGTGTGTGTGGAGGTGCAATGGCCCAGTGGTTAGGGCAGCGGACTCGCGGTCATAGGATCGCGGTTTCGATTCCCAGATCGGACATTGTGAGTGTTTATTGAACGAAAACACCTAAAGCTCCCCGAGGCTCCGACAGGGGGTGGTGGCGATCCCTGCTGTACTCTTTCATCACAACTTTTTCTCACTCTTTCTTCTGTTGGCCTGCTCGCTTAGCCAGCGGGGTGGCGTCATTCGAAGGCAAAAACAATGCGAAGCGCATTGTGACCAGTGATGTGTAGCAACATCTGATAGCCTGGTCGGTCACAGTGATATATATATATATGTATGCATGTGTGTGTGTGTGTATGTTTGCGTGTCTATATTTGCCCCCCACCGACATCACTTTACAACCAATGCTGGTGTGTTTACGTCCCTGTAACTTAGCGGTTCAGCAAAAATATGAAAAAAACTGTTAACCAGAGTTTCACATTCCCATTCGTTGGACAGATATTTCTGCTACTTTTAACAAAGCGTATTACTCTACATCTGGTACTTGAGTACTCTTTTTTTCCGCCTTGTTTCACATTTATGTGTTTACTCCACCATATAACATTATATATATATGTGCTTACTCCATCATATAACATTATATATATATATATATGTGTGTGTATATATATATATATATATATATATATATAGGTGCAGGAGTGGCTGTGTGGTAAGTAGCTTGCTTACCAACCACATGGTTCCAGGTTCAGTCCCACTGCGTGGCACCTTCGGCAAGTGTCTTCTACTATAGCCTCGGGCCGACCAAAGCCTTGTGAGTGGATTTGGTAGACGGAAACTGAAAGAAGCCTGTCGTATATATGTATATATATATATGCGTGTGTGTGTTTGTGTGTCTGTCCCCCTAGTATTGCTTGACAACCGATGCTGGTGTGATTATGTCCCCGTCACTTAGCGGTTCGGCAAAAGACATCGATAGAATAAGTACTGGGCTTACAAAAAAAGAATAAGTCCCGGGGTCGAGTTGCTCGACTAAAGGCGGTGCTCCAGCATGGCCGCAGTCAAATGACTGAAACAAGTAAAAGAGTAAAGAGTATATATGTGTGTGTGTGTGTATCATCATCATCATCATTTAGCGTCCGTTTTCCATGCTAGCATGGATTGGACGCTAGCATGGGTTGTGTGTGTATATATATATATATATATATATATATTATAAATAACACACAATGTTTATAAATATACATACACACTTTGGCAGAGCGTTAGGGAATTGTTTTTACTTGTTGTTGTCTTTTTGTTTCCTTTTTTTTCTTCTTTTTTTTTTTTAATGCAAAAGTGTCAAGGTCTTCATAAAACTATAAATATACCCTTTATTATGTGGTGCAGCCAGAGTTTCTCAAAGAATGTCATCAAATGACAACAACAACAAAGAAAAACAAAGTTAAAAAAAATATATATATATTTATAAAAAAAAAAAAAAGGAAAAGTTTCCTTTTTGTTGGGTAGTTGGTGATAGATTAATAATAATAATAATAATAATCGTCATGCGTGTGTGTGTGTGTGTGTGTGTTTTGTCCCCCTAGCATTGCTTGACAACCGATGCTGATGTGTTTATGTCCATGTTACTTAGCAGTTCGGCGAAAGAGACCGATAGAATAAGTACTGGGCTTACAAAAGAATAAGTCCCAGGGTCGATTCGCTCGACTAAAGGCGGTGCTCCAGCATGGCCGCAGTCAAAATGACTGAAACAAGTAAAAGAGTAAAGAGAGAGTTTTGTTATTTTCTTCTTTTTTATTTATTTATTTTATTATTTATTTTATTATTATTATTTCTAAGTTGTAGCTATTTTCAGTTCTCTGTTTTATCATATAAACTGTGTCACTGATCTCTCTCTCTCTCTCTCTCTCTTCTCTCTCTCTCTCTCCACTGTTCTTCCTTCTGTCGCTGTCTCTTAGCAATGAACTTGTCTGTCTGTCTGGCTGTCCTTCTGTCTCCCCACCTCAACACTGAGACCTCAGTCTCTCTCTCTCTCTCTCTACATTGAGACCTTACTGTCTCTC
>NC_043022.1:15117898-15155398 GCF_006345805.1 Octopus sinensis
CGACTGCACTGGTATGGTCATGTGTTGCGTACAAATGAGGACAGCTGTGCGAAAAAGTGTCACACCCTAGCAGTTGAGAGAACCTGTGGAAGAGGAAGACCAGGGATGAGGTAAGAGAGTCCAGTTTGCTGGACATTGTTGTAGAGCTGAAAAAGAGGTAATTTCTACTCTTCTCCTCTGGAAGCCTTCTACTCGCAATACCAGAGGGCGCACACTCTCCTACCCTGATGTAATCTCCAGGGATACAGGCATCCAGCAACAGGACCTCCATAATGCCATGATGGACCATGAAGTCTGGCGTAGCATGGTAAATTCCATTGTCTCGACCACGGTCGAACAATGATGATGATGATGGGATGAGGTAGTGAAAGCACGACCTTCGAACGTTGGACCTTACCGATGCAATGATTAGTGACCGAGACCTTTGGAGACATGCTATGCTTGAGAAGACCCGGCAAGCCAAGTGAGACTGTAACCGTGGCCTATGCCAGTGCAGTATAACTGGTCCATTTAAGAGTACCCTTCAACCATTGGGCAATAAATTGTGCTTGCGAAGACCTGTTGAGTCAAGTGAAATCATTGTCGTGGCCAATGACAGTACTGCCTGATTGGCACCAGTGTTGGTGGCACGTAAAATGCACTATTCGAGCATGGTCAATGCCAGTTCCGGCTGACTGATCCTATGCCAGTGGCACATAAAAAGCATCATTTGAGTGTGATCATTGCCAGTGCCACCTGACTGGCTCCCGTGCTGATGGTACATAAAAAGCCCCATTCGATCGTGATCGGTGCCAGTGCCGCTTGACTGGCTCCTATGCCAGTGGCATTTAAAAGGCACCATTCAAATGTGGTCAATGCCAGTACCGCCTGACTGGCCTTCATACCGGTGGCACATAAAAAACACCCACTACTAGGAAAGTGGCTCGTGGTATGACATTAACAAAACCTCACTAAATTTAAAAGCAACATAGAATATTCTCAATTGGTTCTTTACAAAATCACTCATTTTACCCCGATAAACCACTTTCAACACAGAGGTACCCTACCAAAATTTGTAAAATCTTTCAATTAAAATAAAGGAACACAATGAAATATTATTGCAAAACTTTATTATATTTTTATGTGAAAATCTTGAAGCTGAAAGGAACCGATTCCACCGGAAGTAAACCAAAGATATGTCATAAATTATATGAGAGATCAGCAACCTGTTTGAGCATTTGTCGGCCATTTTATGTACTTATTTAGAAAGCTCAACATTATTAGTTGTATGAGATAGTCTCACTCAAAGTTGGCAGTGTATTTCGTCTTTTTATATTGAGAAGAAAATAATTAAAATTATACAATCGTCTTCAGTAATTTAGCAGTGTTTTTGATTCTAAGCACAAATATACGAAGCCCAGTATACCCATCATGATAAGGGTCCACCAGGCACATGCATCACAACCACATGTGCGTGACATGGTGATCTCATATCACGATAAACAGCACATGACCTTGCAGGTGGGGCCCAGTTAGAATTTTCTTCTGGTTGAGTAACCCATCTCGCTCAAAAGATCCCTGAATAAGGGTTGTTTAAGGATGTTGAAAGAACCACCCATTGACGGCATGCACTGCTCTCTCACTCAATAATAATAATAATAATAATAATAATGGGAGAGGAGTGACATGACTGAAAACATACACTTTCCTCTTCAGGAAAAGGAAGGCAAGGATTAAGAGGGATATCCTGCCCCCACAAGTAATTTTGTCGAAAATTAGGGGACTGTGGCGAGGATGCTTGGCTGAGTTCAACCCTGGTTCCGTCATAAAGATTCCATTTTCTAAAGATCTCATTATCATTTATCATTTACTTGTTTCAGTCATTTGACTGCGGCCATGCTGGAGCACCGCCTTTTAGTCGAGCAAATCGACCCCAGGACTTATCCTTTGTAAGCCCAGTTCTTATTCTATCGGTCTCATTTTGCCGAACCGCTAAGTGACGGGGACATGAACACACCAGCATCTGTTGTCAAGCAATGCTAGGGGACAACACAGACACACAAACACACACATATACTATATATATATATACATATATACGACAGGCTTTTTCAGTTTCCGTCTACCAAATCCACTCACAAGGCATTGGTCGGCCCAGGGCCATAGCAGAAGACACTTGCTCAAGATGCCACGCAGTGGGACTGAACCCGGAACCATGTGGTTGGTCAGTTAAAAATTTCCATTAATGTTTCATGTTCATTTGGGTTCCTGAGAACAGCTGTTTTACTTAATTCTTGACTATTTTCAGAGTTAATTTAAACAAAATCAGTTTATTTCAACACAAATATGGTAACAAAAGGGTTAAAGTGATCTAAATTCACATCTTCCAGTGAAAGGACACTGACGTCAGACCGTGCCCTTAAAATATTGGTTGCAGTTGAATTGAGATCAGTCTTTTCCAGGGGACATTCAGGACATGCAATGCTTACCTGGAGGGGAATCTGGAAACTCCTTTCATAAACTGACAGAGAAACAGGAATGTCACCATTCTGGGAATTGCAACCATCTTGCTTAAGTGTATTTCCTTCGAGACTAAAGGAATGTTTTGTTTGCAAGAATATTGGATATGCCTGTGTGTGGGTGTGCAAGAATATTGGATATACTCATTGAAAATGTTGGTAATTTGACAAGAAAGGAAAGTATGAGAGACAAATTGCATTGAATAAGATAGAAAATAAGGTGAATAGTTGTTGGGTGAAGAGAAGAAGAGATAGAGCAATGGTGATGCTGGAACTGTATGCAAAGGGTGGGTCACATTTACTGGCAGGGGAGGTGGAAATATTGGGGAAGGATTGGGATGGGATGATGGAGGGGCTTCAGACTCAGTGAAGAATTTTAAGAACCTGGAAGAATGGGGGGGGATTTACAAGAGATATTGGTAAGACTGAATACATATAATCTCTCTGCTACCCACAAGGGGCTAAACACAGAGGGGACAAACAAGGACAGACAAAGGGATTAAGTCGATCACATCGACCCCAGTGCGTAACTGGTACTTAATTTATCGACCCCGAAAGGATGAAAGGCAAAGTCGACCTCGGCGGAATTTGAACTCAGAACGTAAAGCCAAACGAAATACGGCTAAGCATTTCGCCCAGTGCGCTAACGGTTCTGCCAGCTCGCCGCCTGAATACATATAGCAGAGAATTGGTGAAGCCATGAGTCCAACGACAAAGGAAGCGAGATCCAGTTGCCATTATTGGTGGTGAAAGCAATGTTCAGGTGTATTGTCGGAGAGAAAACGGATGAAGAAAATCAATTTAAATTGGAGAACCATATTTCCTTGATTGGGGAAAGGAATTCTGTTGTAATTGAAGGAGCTTCTCGCTGAGTTTCGGTCTCAGCGTTTAGTGATAAGTTGAGTTGTTTAAAGGATTTTAAGACAAAGTTATCTGTTGACATGACATCACCACAAGATCATCCTGTGCCGTATTCAGTTATGGACCAAATTCAGAAGGAACAGGATTAAATAGGGAGTCAAACTTAATCTTGTTGGACTTCCCTCATCGTGTTTGCACCCCAAAGATGATTTTGGTTCTGTCAGACAATGTGGAGTCTATAAGAGATCCATAAAGAGTCTGTGGCGGAAGTCTTTCCGTCTCGTTTTCATAAAATGTGCTCAGCAGTCTATGTTAGTTAGTTAGTTAGTTAATTTTTTGGCTCAAAAGCAAAAAGCAAGGCCATGTAGGGGGACATGGAGTTAAGTACAGGGTGGTGTTCATGTAAAGATTTCAGGCCATTTGAGGTCAAGGGAGACTTTGAACAAAGCGGTTGTCGGCATTTTCACCATCTTGTCTGGCAGCTTGTTCCACGGATCAGCAACCCGGACGGAGAAAGCTCCTCTCCTTCGATTGAGATGAAATCGTCGCAGATAGAGCTTTTCGGAGTGACCCCGCAGCCGACGCTCGATGTTATGGACATGCAAATTCCAGCGCTTTATGGGTTAAAAACAGGTGGAAAATTGAGTGAACTTGGTTCGAGTCATGCATATCAGCTCAATAAAATAAAATAAAGTTCTGCAGAGAACAGGGTCTAACAAGCACCTCTCTTAAAATTGCTGGCTTTGTGTCGAAGTGAGAAATACTTTGTTTGAAGACGCAGGGTAAGAATTTAGTTTGTGAAATCCCAAATCAGCATAGAATATAGTGGACGGGGGCAGGTTTGGAAACATATAACGTACATACCATTGTTGTTTAAGTTCTTCGTGTTTGTAGGGAGCAAGAAGAGAAAATAAGGATAGGATTTGGTTAAATTGTGGCTCGAAGTATCACCTTTTTCTTCAAAGTGTTATAACTACTTGAAATCTGACCAGATTCCTTGGGAATTTGAGCATGTATTTTAGGGGATAGTGAGTTGACGTCACACTTTTCTTTGTTCTTTTCATAAACACTGATTAAACTTTCGATGAAAACAGAACCATTTTCCTCAGTTCGGAAAGCCAAGTGTTCGGGAACAGTGGCAAAAGCAACATACAGATCTGCAACGTTGAAATATTCATTTTTCTTATCAGAACTAACTTGACAAGTGTTTATATAAATGAGTTTTGGTTTGTCTTTCAGCTGAGAACTCTTCTTTAGAGCGTCGTTAATAGTGGAATAAGATAATTCCTTACCATCAGTTCCAATGATACTCCCTCTAACACCATGTGACATCAAGAACATAACGAAACAATCTTCACGGTCTGTACTTTCCTTCGATGCTTTCTCAATTATTCTTTTCATTTCCTCGGCCGTTTTATCAGAATAAAGTTGAACTTCGAAATTGAAAGCCTTGAAAAGTTCCGTGATACCTTCCACATCCTTTTCGCTTCCGAGCCTTTCATTGTATTTACTCCCAACGGGAAATTTCACATTATTTATTAATATAACACGACCATGAAGTTTGAATTTCATCGGGTAGACTGACGGATCGTCTAATAGCTCGAGAATTTCCTTATGGTTTGACTTTTTCAAAGCCGACACAAATTTACGGGACCCATCCGGTAGTTTCTTACCTAAGATTTCGTGTAACCGTCGTTTCTGATTGTTAGAATCTCTTTCAGACATTATGCTCTCTTTATTGCTATTAGTCAGCAAACCATTGGATAAAGCTACATCTAAAAATGATTTGATATCGTCCATGAGTTTTATAAAATCAACAAGGAGTTTTTGAAATTGATCCTTAGAAATATAAAATACTAGGTCGTCATCCATGCTCATATAAAGTTCTTAATATGAAAACAATATAAATCTCTAAAAATATCAATTTTTACCTGGAAAAGAAAAAAGCAAAACAGTCCACGCTTTCACTTCCTGGTTTACGAAGATAAACGTTTCGGGTAATGTAGTCTGCTCAGTTCGATGACTTCATTAACTGAGCCTAGTTATTTACAAACACATATATTTCAATGGCTCTTGTTAAATTTCCTTCAACCAATCAAATTTTCTTCAAAGTTCTGGATAGTTTTCCTCTGATGACGTAAATCAGAGTTATTTTTTTCTTTTAGAAACCAATAACAAAGAAACTACAAATATTTAAAGTCATGTCGTTCAAGCGATTAAATAGTTTCACCTGAATACTTTTAGAAAATGCGCATTTCACATAGTTCTAACCGATTGTGTTACACTGAGAAGATTTGATGTTCGTGGGTCAGCGAAACATGCAACATAAAAATGAAGAGAAAGAAGGAAGCTGTTTCTTACAGATTTTATTTTCCTGTTAATTCGATGTTACTGTCAGAACACAAAATGCTGTGGCAGTCGGCCGTTTTACAATGCTAAGGGCGAAAATAACAAAGACAAAACGAGAGCACGTTTGGTAATAACTGCGTCTGTTGCGGATGTTAGGAAGAAGTGATTTGCTAAAAATACTATAACGTGCGGCGTATTAAAACAAGGGAAATCTGTAAAAATTATCAATTTTCACTGGGAAAATAAAGTTCAACAGTTTCACTTCCTGGTTTGCGAAGGCAAAAATGTTACGTGTGACGTCAGCCGATAAAATCTGACAATGATCACAGGTATAGTGACACAGGTATATAAGTATGTGTGTGTGTGTGCGCGCACGTTTGTTTGCGTTATGAATTATAATATGCCATCATTAATTCCTTTCTACAATAGTAAATAATAAGTAAAAATATAAATATCTCATTTTGCGTTAAGTACGAAAGTGCGGCGTAATGTTTATAGATGGTTATTGTCCTTATCTAATAACAAACAACTCGTCTGTCTCGTTGGCCAGACGTGATTAATGGGACAGTCGGACAGACGTTGGACAGACGTTGGCCAGACGTGATTAAAGGGACAGTCGGACAGACGTTGGCCAGACGTGATTAAAGGGACAGTCGGACAGACGTTGGACAGACGTGATTAAAGGGACAGTCGGACAGACGTTGGCCAGACGTGACTAAAGGGTCTGTCGGACAGACGTTGGCCAGACGTGATTAAAGGGACAGTCGGACAGACGTTGGCCAGACGTGATTAAAGGGACAGTCGGACAGACGTTGGCCAGACGTGATTAAAGGGACAGTCGGACAGACGTTGGACAGACGTTGGCCAGACGTGATTAAAGGGTCTGTCGGACAGACGTTGGCCAGACGTGATTAATGGGTCAGTCGGACAGACGTTGGCCAGACGTGATTAAAGGGTCAGTCGGACAGACGTTGGCCAGACGTGATTAAAGGGTCTGTCGGACAGACGTTGGCCAGACGTGATTAAAGGGTCAGTCGGACAGACGTTGGCCAGACGTGATTAAAGGGTCAGTTGGACAGACGTTGGCCAGACGTGATTAAAGGGACAGTCGGACAGACGTTGGCCAGACGTGATTAAAGGGTCAGTCGGCGAGTAGCATAATATTGGAATAAAATCCTTCTTTGAACGGGTTTATGACAAATTTTATTCAGACTTATGGTTAATGTTTAGGAAATGAAAAGCGAAAAAGAAAAGAAAAAATACTGGAATGGGTGTAAAACAATGAAAAGGAAGCGAATATGAACAAAAAAAATGCGTGCAAAGCAACGGGAGGGTGGGGAGAGGACTTCGGAAAATTCACAAGATCGGAGTTTTCCCCTCATAACTATATATATATGTGTGTGTGTGTGTGTCTGTATATATATATGTGTGTGTGTGTGTGTGTGTGTGTGTATGTGTACATATGTTTGTGTATATATATGTATATAATATATCTATATATATAATATATATATATCTTAAAGGCGGTGCTCCAGCATAGCCACAGTCAAATGACTGAAACACGTAAAAAAAAGTAATCTCTCTCTCTGTCTCTCTCTCTCTCTCTGTATATATATATATATATGTGCGTGTGTGTGTGTGTGTATATATATACATATATACGTCTGTATGTATGTATGTATGTATGTATGTATGTATGTATGTATGTATGTATGTATGTATGTAAATACGTATTTAATGATCTGAGATCTTCCTGGTCTCGTTTGCTTCGTTTAAGCCATCACGACCAAGGTCATGCTGGAGCAAAAACCGCCTATTTAGCGTATAGCAACTTGGCTTTTCTACAGTAGAGGCGTGAGACTGCTACAGTTACCTCCCTTGCACTCGACCGGAATGCAGTGGAATCCAGTTGGTTTCCAATCGCATAAAACAACAGCAACTTCTCAAGGAATTCAAAAGAAATATCGTTTGTAATTTATAAAATAAAATAAAGTTCTGCAGAGAATGGTGTCTGA
Organism: Octopus sinensis; assembly: GCF_006345805.1. Classification (NCBI taxonomy): domain Eukaryota; kingdom Metazoa; phylum Mollusca; class Cephalopoda; order Octopoda; family Octopodidae; genus Octopus; species Octopus sinensis. Next base: position 15,125,622 of record NC_043022.1, read on the forward strand.
TAAGTCCTCCTCTTTAAATTGTTGGCTTTGTACCGAAATCAGAAATAATTATTAGTCAGGTGAAGTGGAATCCAAGAATAACAGATTAGGTTGTGGATGGAGGCGAATTTGGAAAGGTTTAACGTACATACCATTGTTGTTCAATTTCTTTATATTTTAATGAGAGAAGGAGAAGAGAGAATTAGGTTAATCTGTGGCTCGAAGAATCACCTTTCTCTTCAAGGTGGAATAACAACTTGAAACCTGATCCATGTTAATCTCTTTGCATTCCTTCGAAACTTGTGAATTTATTTTAACTGATAATGATGAGATGTCGCACTTGCTTTTATTATTTTCATAGACTTTGAGTAAAGATATAATGAAAAGACTGCCTTTCTTCCTACTTCGGTAAGCAAAGCTTTCTGGAACCGTGGCAAAAGTAACATGTAGGTCTGCCACGTTGAAATATTGCGCGACATCTTCTTTTTCAAAATAAGCTTGGCAAGTGTTTACGTAAATGAGTTTTGGTTTGTCTTTCAGCTCATAACTCTCCTTTAGAATGGTATTAATAGTGGAATAAGATAATTCCTTACCATCAGTTCCAATGATACTCCCTCTAACACCATGTGACATCAAGAACATAACGAAACAATCTTCACGGTCTGTACTTTCCTTCGATGTTTTCTCAATTATTCCTTCCATTTCCTCGGCCGTTTTATTAGAATAAAGTTGAACATCGAAATTGAAAGCCTTGAAAAGTTCCCTGATACCTTCCACATCCTTTTCGCTTCCGAGCCTTTCATTGTATTTACTCCCAACGGGAAATTTCACATTATTTATTAATATAACACGACCATGAGGTTTGAATTTCATCGGGTAGACTGACGGATCGTCTAATAGCTTGAGAATTTCCTTATGGTTTGACTTTTCCAAATCCGACACAAATTTACGGGACCCATCCGGTAGTTTCTTACCTAGGATTTCGTGTAACCGTCGTTTCTGATTGTTAGAATCTCTTTCAGACATTATGCTCTCTTTATTGCTATTAGTCAGCAAACCATTGGATAAAGCTTCATCTAAAAATGATTTGATATCGTGCATGTGATCTTTAAAATCAACTCGGAGTTTTTGAAATTGATCCTTAGAAATATAAAATACTCGGTCGTCATTCATGCTCATATAAAGTTCTTAATATGAAAACAATATAAATCTCTAAAAATATCAATTTTTACCTGGAAAAGAAAAAAGCAAAACAGTCCACCCTTTCACTTCCTGGTTTACGAAGAGAAACGTTTCGGGTAATGTAGTCTGCTCAGTTCGATGACTTCATTAACTGAGCCTAGTTATTTACAAACACATATATTTCAATGGCTCTTGTTAAATTTCCTTCAACCAATCAAATTTTCTTCAAAGTTCTGGATAGTTTTCCTCTGATGACGTAAATCAGAGTTATTTTTTCTTTTAGAAACCAATAACAAAGAAACTACAAATATTTAAAGTCATGTCGTTCAAGCGATTAAATAGTTTCACCTGAATACTTTTAGAAAATGCGCATTTCACATAGTTCTAACCGATTGTGTTACACTGAGAAGATTTGATGTTCGTGGGTCAGCGAAACATGCAACATAAAAATGAAGAGAAAGAAGGAAGCTGTTTCTTACAGATTTTATTTTCCTGTTAATTCGATGTTAGTATCAGAACACAAAATGCTGTGGCAGTCGGCCGTTTTACAATGCTAAGGGCGAAAATAACAAAGACAAAACGAGAGCACGTTTCGTAATAACTGCGTCTGTTGCGGATGTTAGGAAGAAGTGATTTGCTAAAAATACTGTGAGTGCGTCGTCTGAAAGCGAAAACGATTGTTACCGAATATTCTGAGAGGATTCGTAGTTAGACATGTTGGATTGTTGAATGTGGATCGGAGTAGAATGGGAAATGAATTCGCTTATCTCCATTTACCTCTATTTTACCCCGAAATGCTGAGTTAAACAATAGAACTTATCTAAGTTTGACGGTCGAACTTGGAATGTTCAGACGAGTTGATGTCAGCCTTGAAAAAGTCATGTCATGTTGAGATATTTATTTGATCTAAAAGATCAAATATCTTAAAATGTTTCGATTTTTTCAAGGCTGACATCAATTTATCTGAAACATTCGGAAGTTTCTTGAATATATAATCATGTAACTTTCGTATTTGGTGGTCAGGATTTCTTTCGGACATTATTCCATTTTTATGTCCCTCAGTCAATAAACCATTGGATAAAGCATGATCTAAAAATGATCCGAGATCGTCCACGTGTTTTACAAAATAAACTCGGGTTTGCATAAATCGTTCCTGAGAAATATGATGTACTTCTTGTTCACTGCTCACGTTTATATAAAATTATAGATATTAAAATAATAGAAATCTGTAAAAAAAAATATCAATATTCATCGGGAATAAAAAGCTAAAGAGTCAACCGTTTCACTTCCTGGTTTGCGAAGGCAAAAACGATCGGTGTAATGAAATTTGATTAAATGCGACAATTATATTTATACAGAGACACACATATAAAGCGGACTTAAAGAATGCAGACCGATTCCACTTGGCTTTTTTTTTTTTGGTTTTTTTACAGAATGGGGGATTCTGAAAAAAATAACAGAAGTGGGTGCCGTCCACATATGAATATATATATATATATATATATATTATTATATATATATATATATATGTGTGTGTGTGTGTGTGTGTGTGTGTGTGTTGTGTGTATGTATGTATGTAAGTATGTTTGAGTGTATGTATGAATGTATATATGTATGTACGTATGTATGTATGTATGTATGTATTTATGTATGTATGTATGTATGTATGTATGTATGTATGTATGTATGTATGTATGTATGTATGTATGTATGTATGTATGTAAATACGTATTTAATGATCTGAGATCTTCCTGGTCTCGTTTGCTTCGTTTAAGCCATCACGACCAAGGTCATGCTGGAGCAAAAACCGCCTAGTTAGCGTATAGCAACTTGGCTTTTCTACAGTAGAGGCGTGATACTGCTACAGTTACCTCCCTTGCACTCGACCGGAATGCAGTGGAATCCAGTTGGTTTCCAATCGCATAAAACAACAGCAACTTCTCAAGGAATTCAAAAGAAATATCGTATGTAATTTATAAAATAAAATAAAGTTCTGCAGAGAATGGTGTCTGATAAGTCCTCCTCTTTAAATTGTTGGCTTTGTACCGAAATCAGAAATACTTATTAGTCAGGTGAAGTGGAATCCAAGTATACAGATTAGGTTGTGGATGGAGGCGAATTTGGAAAGGTTTAACGTACATACCATTGTTGTTCAATTTCTTTATATTTTAATGAGAGAAGGAGAAGAGAGAATTAGGTTAATCTGTGGCTCGAAGAATCACCTTTCTCTTCAAGGTGGAATAACAACTTGAAACCTGATCCATGTTAATCTCTTTGCATTCCTTCGAAACTTCTGAATTTATATCAAGTGATAATGATGAGATGTCACATCTATCTTTGTTCCTTTCATAAACACTGATTAAACTTTTTATGAAAAAAGAACCACTTGCCTCAGTTCGGTAAGCAAGGCCTTCTGGAACGGTGGCAAAAGTAACATAGAGATCTGGAACGTTGAAATATTGCCCGATGTATTCCTTTTCAGAATTACTTTCGACAGCGCTGCTACATTCTGCGTCAACTTTGACTTGAGTTTCACTTCGACAAGTATTTTCTTTAGTTGAAGAAGCGTCGGTGCCTTTCGGGACATTATCCTTCTCATGTTTAAATTGACAAGTGTTTACATAAATGAGCTTTGGTTTGTCTTTCAGCTCATAACTCTCCTTTAGAATGGTATTAATAGTGGAATAAGATAATTCCTTACCATCAGTTCCAATGATACTCCCTCTAACACCATGGGACATCAAGAACATAACGAAACAATCTTCACGGGCTGTACTTTCCTTCGATGCTTTCTCAATTATTCTTTTCATGTCCTCGGCCGTTTTATTAGAATAAAGTTGAACATCGAAATTGAAAGCCTTGAAAAGTTCCCTGATACCTTCCACATCCTTTTCGCTTCCGAGCCTTTCATTGTATTTACTCCCAACGGGAAATTTCACATTATTTATTAATATAACACGACCATGAGGTTTGAATTTCATCGGGTAGACTGACGGATCGTCTAATAGCTTGAGAATTTCCTTATGGTTTGACTTTTCCAAAGCCGACACAAATTTACGGGACCCATCCGGTAGTTTCTTACCTAGGATTTCGTGTAACCGTCGTTTCTGATCGTTAGAATCTCTTTCAGACATTATGCTCTCTTTATTGCTATATGTCAGCAAACCATTGGATAAAGCTTCATCTAAAAATGATTCGATATCGTCCATGAGTTTTACAAAATCAACTCGGAGTTTTTGAAATTGATCCTTAGAAATATAATATACTTGGTCGTCATTCATGCTCATATAAAGTTCTTAATATGAAAACAATATAAATCTCTAAAAATATCAATTTTTACCTGGAAAAGAAAAAAGCAAAACAGTCCACCCTTTCACTTCCTGGTTTACGAAGAGAAACGTTTCGGGTAATGTAGTCTGCTCAGTTCGATGACTTCATTAACTGAGCCTAGTTATTTACAAACACATATATTTCAATGGCTCTTGTTAAATTTCCTTCAACCAATCAAATTTTCTTCAAAGTTCTGGATAGTTTTCCTCTGATGACGTAAATCAGAGTTATTTTTTTCTTTTAGAAACCAATAACAAAGAAACTACAAATATTTAAAGTCATGTCATTCAAGCGATTAAATAGTTTCACCTGAATACTTTTAGAAAATGCGCATTTCACATAGTTCTAACCGATTGTGTTACACTGAGAAGATTTGATGTTCGTGGGTCAGCGAAACATGCAAAATAAAAATGAAGAGAAAGAAGGAAGCTGTTTCTTACAGATTTTATTTTCCTGTTAATTCGATGTTAGTATCAGAACACAAAATGCTGTGGCAGTCGGCCGTTTTACAATGCTAAGGGCGAAAATAACAAAGACAAAACGAGAGCACGTTTGGTAATAACTGCGTCTGTTGCGGATGTTAGGAAGAAGTGATTTGCTAAAAATTCTATAACGTGCGGCGTATTAAAACAAGGGAAATCTGTAAAAATTATCAATTTTCACTGGGAAAATAAAGTTCAACAGTTTCACTTCCTGGTTTGCGAAGGCAAAAATGTTACGTGTGACGTCAGCCGATGAAATCTGACAATGATCACAGGTATAGTGACACAGGTATATAAGTATGTGTGTGTGTGTGTATGAGTGTGTGTGTGCGCGCACGTTTGTTTGCGTTATGAATTATAATATGCCATTATTAATTCCTCTCTACAATAGTAAATAATAAGTAAAAATATAAATATCTCATTTTGCGTTAAGTACGAAAGTGCGGCGTAATGTTTATAGATGGTTATTGTCCTTATCTAATAACAAACAACTCGTCTGTCTCGTTGGCCAGACGTGATTAATGGGACAGTCGGACAGACGTTGGCCAGACGTTTGCCAGACGTGATTAAAGGGACAGTCCGACAGACGTTGGCCAGACGTGATTAATGGGTCTGTCGGACAGACGTTCGACAGACGTGATTAATGGGTCAGTCGGAGAGACGTGGGACAGACGTTGGCCAGACGTGATTAATGGGACAGTCGGACAGACGTTAGACAGACGATTGGCCAGACGTGATTAAAAAGTCTGTCGGACAGACGTTGGCCAGACGTGATTAATCGGTCAGTCGGCGTGTAGCATAAAATTGGAATAAAATCCTTCTTTGAACGGGTTTATGACAAATTTTATTCAGACTTATGGTTAATGTTTAGGAAATGCAAAGCGAAAAAGAAAAGAAAAAATACTGGAATGGGTGTAAAACAATGAAAAGGAAGCGAATATGAACAAAAAAAAATGCGTGCAAAGCAACGGGAGGGTGGGTAGAGGACTTCGGAAAATTCACAAGATCGGAGTTTTCCCCACATTACTATATATATATGTGTTTGTGTGTGTGTGTATGTATATATATATGTGTGTGTGTGTGTGTGTCTATATATATATATATGTGTGTGTGTGTATGTGTACATATGTTTGTGTATATATATGTATATAATATATCTATATATATAATATATATATATAACTTAAAGGCGGTGCTCCAGCATAGCCACAGTCAAATGACTGAGACACGTAAAAAAAAGTAATATCTCTCTCTCTCTGTATATATATATATATGTGCGTGTGTGTGTGTGTATATATATATATGTACATATGTATGTGTATATATATGTATATAATATATCTATATATATATATGTGCGTGTGTGTGTATATATATATATATATATGTACATATGTATGTGTATATATATGTATATAATATATCTATATACATAATACTTATAAATGAGGGTGAAAAATTAATATTAATTTAATAATACCATTAATTTAACACCGAGTGGCTTAGCACAAAACCTACGGAGAAAATACAAATTTATACATAAATTATTAGAGTGTTAACCACTAATTTCTATATATATAATATATATATATATCTTAAAGGCGGTGCTCCAGCATAGCCACAGTCAAATGACTGAAACACGTAAAAAAGTAATATCTCTCTCTCTCTATCTGTGTGTATATATATATATATATATCGCCATGTTGATTCGTTAGTTACTGCACGCATTTTTTTTTCTCTCCTTCTTTCTGTGTTTTTTTTCTCTGTGTATCTTTCTGTTGAGGAGCGTAGGCTCGAAACGTTAAAGACTTGTTTTATTTATATTTCCTGAGCGCCATACTAATACAATTGTTTGTTTGTTTTCCACCTGCCTCGTCTTTTGTCTATTTTCATAAAGCTTCCCGTTATATATATATATATATATATAATATATATATATATATATATATATAATATACACACACAGATAGAGAGAGAGATATTACTTTTTCACATGATTCAGTCATTTGACTGTGGCTATGCTGGAGCACCGCCTTTAAGATTTACGTACATACTATTGTTGTTCAATTTCTTTATATTTTAATGAGAGAAGAAGAAGAGAGAATTGGGACGGAATCTGGTTAGTCTTTGGCTCGAAGTATCACATTTTTCTTCAACGTAGAGAAAGAACTTGAAACCTGATCCATGGAAATCTCATTGCCTTCCTTCGAAACTTGTGAATTTATATCAAGTGATAATGAAGAGATGTCACATCTATCTTTGTTCGTTTCATAAACACTGATTAAACATTTTATGAAAACAGAACCACTTTCATCAGTTGGAAAAGCTAGGCTTTCTGGAACAGTGGCAAACGTAACATAGAGATCTGGAACGTTGAAATATTTCTTGATATCTTTCTCGGTAGGATTAATTTCACAAGTATTTACATAAATGAGTTTTGGTTTGTTTTTCAAGGGAGTGCTCTTCTTTAGAATTTTGTTAATAGTGGAATAAGGTAATTTCTCACCATCAACTCCGACAATATTCCCTAAAGCACCGTGTGACATCAAGAACATAACGAAACAATCCTCATTGGCTGTACTTTCTGCAGCTTCTTTTAGAATCGAATCTTCCATTTCCTCGGCCGTTTTATTAGAATAAAGTTGAACATCGAAATTGAAAGCAGTGAAAAGTTTCGTGATACCCTCCACATCTTTTTCGCTTCCGAGCCTTTCTGGATACTTCTCTTCATCGTCAAATTTCACATTATTTATTAATACAACTCGACCATGTGTTTTGAATTTCATCGGGTAGACTGACTGTTCGTCTAATAGAGTGATTATTTCCTCATGTTCTGACTTTTTTAAAGCCGACACAAATTCACGGGACCCGTCTGGTAGTTTCTTATATAAGATATTGTGTAACCGTCGTTTCTGGCTGTTAGAATCTTTTTCAGACATGATTCCCTCTATATTGCTCTGAGTTAACAAACCATTGTCTAAAGCTTCATCTAAAAACGAATCTATATCGTCCAAATATTTTACAAAATCGACTCGGAGTTTTTGAAATTGATTCTTAGAAATATAATATAGTTTCTCAGCATTCATGTTTATATAAAATTTTTAATATTACAAGAATGTGAAACTGTAAATAATAGCAATTTTTTCACGAGAAAAGAAAGCCAAACTGTCCACCTTTTAACTTCCTGATTTACGAAGATAAACGTTTCGTGTAATGTAGTCTGGTTACAAACTTATACATTTCAATGGCTCTTCTTAAATTTCCTTCAACCAATCAAATTTTCTTCAAAGTTCTGGATAGTTTTCCTCTGATGACGTAAATCAGAGTTATTTTATCTTTTAGAAACAAAGAAACTACAAATATTTAAAGTCATGTCGTTCAAGCGATTAAATAGTTTCACCTGAATACTTTTAGAAAATGCGCATTTCACATAGTTCTAACAGATTGTGTTACACTGAGAAGATTTGATGTTCGTGGGTCAGCGAAACATGCAACATAAAAATGAAGAGAAAGAAGGAAGCTGTTTCTTACAGATTTTATTTTCCTGTTAATTCGATGTTACTGTCAGAATACAAAATGCTGTGGCAGTCGACCGTTTTACAATGCTAAGGGCGAAAATAACGAAGACAAAACGAGAGCACGTTTCGTAATAACTGCGTCTGTTGCGGATGTTAGGAAGAAGTGATTTGCTAAAAATTCTATAACGTGCGGCGTCTGAAAGCGAAAACGATTGTTACCGAATATTCTAAGAGAATTCGTAGTTATACATGTTGGATTGTTGAATGTGGATCGGAGTAGAATGGGAAATGAATTAGTTTACCTCTGTTAACCTGTATTTAACAAAATTCCAAGTCCTAATACCAATAACAATGGAAAGGGATCTTTTCTTTTTGATGGCCAGATTTCAACACAATTTTTAGTTAACTAAACACTTTAAAACTTCGTATACTGGTACAATGTGTTTATAAAACATCATTTTTTCTAGGCTTTATTGAGAAAATTCAATATGTTGTAAGATATTTCGTCTGAAAATCCGTATACGTTGTTTACCTAAATGGACTCCAGCGATTGGTTAAAATTGCCAAAATACTCGGATTTTCAGACGAAATATCTTACAACACATAGAATTTTCTCAATAAAGCCAAGAAAAAAATGATGTTTTATAAACACATTCTACCAGTATACGAAGTTTTAAAGTGTTTAGTTAACTAGAAATTGTGTTGAAATCTGGCCATCAAAAGGAAAAGATCCATGGAAAGGATTTGGTAAAAACAATCGAGGCCAGAGCTTCGATCTCCCGCTAAGGATCGAAGAGGCGATTTGTATTATAGTTTTGCTTGGTGAGGATCAAAATCCCGCTGGTTTATCCTTTATGAAGAATTTATTACCAAGGAGTTACAAGCAAGTAAAGTTGTGTAATTTCAAACAATCGAATGCCACCATAGTCCACACAGCGGAAGTCGAAACTATTCTGTCGTATCTCAAATCTACAATCGGTTTTGCTCTTCATGTTCTAGATTTCTTGCAATTTGAAGATTAACTTTTGTATACTTTTATATTTGACATATTGACAAGGAGTGGTTGTGTGGTAGGTAGCTTGTTTACCAACCACATGGTTCCGGGTTCAGTCCCACTGCGTGGCACCTTGGGCATGTGTCTTCTACTATAGCCTCGGGCCGACCAAAGCCTTGTGAGTGGATTTGGTAGACGGAAACTGAAAGAAACCCGTCGTATATATGTATATATATATATATATATATATGTGTGTGTGTGTCTGTGTTTGTCCTCCTAGCATTGCTTGACAACCGATGCTGGTGTGTTTATGTCCCCGTTACTTAGCGGTTCGGCAAAAGAGACCGATAGGATAAGTACTGGGCTTACAAAAGAATAAGTCCCGGGGTCGAGTTGCTCGACTAAAGGCGGTGCTCCAGCATGGCCGCAGTCAAATGACTGAAACAAGTAAAAGAATAAAATTGAGATACATATATCTTATTTTCAAAGAATTGATAACTGGGTTTTTTTTTTCAGATCTGATCATGACTTTTTCAATTAGACATAGATGTGTGAATAATCCTGATGGCTTCTGTTTACATCTGTGGCTCCTTCACACTTATCCATGAATGGCACAAAACACAGTACTTGTGTCTCAAGCTTATAAAGCCTATTCTGGAATTCTCCGAGGTGATTAAAAAAAAAAAATGGGCCCCTCGTATTGTTTGTCATAACGGTGAGGAAATGCTTCGAAAGCGAAAGGGTCTGCTCTTTAGAGTTCCTATGGTTAACACAAAAAGCTTTGGCAAGAAAAATAAGCGTAAAGTATCTTATTCTGATATTCCTTCAGCAATTAGACCTGTTGTGTACTCTGAGACACGCCCGATTCCACTTCCTCCTGGGGGTGCTCCTTGGTAATTAATCTCTCTCTATATAAACGGCAGTTTGTCTGTGCGTTTTCTGTGTGTCTGTTTTCTCGTACCCTCACTCTGACCACGGCTTTCAACCGATTCTGATGAAACTTGACACATAATTCAAAACTAACGCAGCGAAAATTTTGAAAAGTTCCCCCAGTTCTGAAAAAAATCGATAAATTCGACATGGGGTGGAGAATCAGAAACCCAAACCGCAGACCGTCTAGGGGACGCAACTCCACCTTTTTTAACTCTCAAAAAAATTTACCATAATTTTTTTTCCATTTTTTTGCTATTTTTTTGGCTATAACTCTCTAAAAATGCTTTATAGTTATTTCCCTTACAAACCTGAGCAACGCCGGGCGATACTGCTAGTTCTTCATAAAGGATAAACCAGCGGGATTTTGATCCTCACCAAGCAAAACTATAATACAAATCGCCTCTTCGATCCTTAGCGGGAAACCGAAGCTCTGGCCTCGATTGTTTTTACCAAATCCTTTCCATGGATGATAAAGAAAAGCAAGAAATTATCTTGGAATTCCAAGACCCCTCTTATGGTACCATAAGATCAACTCCTCTACAGTTAAACCAGACAGAACTGAATGGTTTAGGGCATGATTAGGGGACACTCCAAGACTGCGGCTGCTGTTCTCGTATCCAAGCTGCAGGGAAAGCATCTTTCTCTTTTACTCTTTTACTTGTTTCAGTCATTTTGACTGCGACCATGCTGGAGCACCGCCTTTAGTCGATCAAATCGAACCCCAGGACTTATTCTTTGTAAGCCCAGTACTTATTCTATCGGTCTTTTTTTTGCCGAACCGCACTAAGTGACGGGGACGTAAACACACCAGCATCGGTTGTCAAGCGAAAAAGAAAAGAAAAAATACTGGAATGGGTGTAAAACAATGCAAAGGAAGCGAATATGAACAAAAAAAATGCGTGCAAAGCAACGGGAGGGTGGGGAGAGGACTTCGGAAAATTCACAACATCGGAGTTTTCCCCTCATTACTATATATATATATATATGTGTGTGTGTGTGTGTGTGTGTGTGTGTGTATATATATATATATATATGTGTGTGTGTGTGTGTGTGTGTGTGTGTGTGTGTGTGTGTGTGCATATATATATATATGTGTGTGTGTGTGTGTGTGTGTGTGTGTGCATATATATATATATGGTGTGTGTGTGTGTGTGTGTGTGTGTATATATATATATATATGTGTGTGTGCTTGAGGAGACCTGTTGAGTCAAGTGCATGTACACGAACATCGAAACAAATATCAATGGAAATAGTAGTTGTGATACCTGTGCTGGTGGCACATAAAAAGCACCATCTGAACGTGGCCGTTGCCAGCGCCGCCTCGACTGGCTTCTGTGCCGGTGGCACATAAAAAGCACCATCTAAACGTGGCCGTTGCCAGCGCCGCCTCGACTGGCTTCTGTGCCAGTGGCACATAAAAAGCACCATCTAAACGTGGCCGTTGCCAGCGCCGCCTCGACTGGCTTCTGTGCCGGTGGCACATAAAAAGCACCATCTAAACGTGGCCGTTGCCAGCGCCGCCTCGACTGGCTTCTGTGCCGGTGGCACATAAAAAGCACCATCTAAACGTGGCCGTTGCCAGCGCCGCCTCGACTGGCTTCTGTGCCAGTGGCACATAAAAAGCACCATCTAAACGTGGCCGATGCCAGCGCCGCCTCGACTGGCTTCTGTGCCGGTGGCACATAAAAAGCACCATCCGAACGTGGCCGATGCCAGACTCGCCTTGGCTGGCTTCTGTGCCGGTGGCACATAAAAAGCACCATCTAAACGTGGCCGATGCCAGCGCCGCCTTGACTGGCTTCTGTGCCGGTGGCACATAAAAAGCACCATCCGAACGTGGCCGATGCCAGCGCCGCCTTGGCTGGCTTCTGTGCCGGTGGCACATAAAAAGCACCATCCGAACGTGGCCGATGCCAGCGCCGCCTTGACTGGCTTCTGTGCCGGTGGCACATAAAAAGCACCATCCGAACGTGGCCGATGCCAGCGCCGCCTCGACTGGCTTCTGTGCCGGTGGCACATAAAAAGCACCATCTAAACGTGGCCGTTGACAGCGCCGCCTCGACTGGCTTCTGTGCCGGTGGCACATAAAAAGCACCATCTAAACGTGGCCGTTGCCAGCGCCGCCTCGACTGGCTTCTGTGCCGGTGGCACATAAAAAGCACCATCCGAACGTGGCCGATGCCAGCGCCGCCTTGGCTGGCTTCCGTGCCAGTGGCATGTTAAAAGCACCAACCGATCGTGGCCGATGCCAGACTCCCCTGGCACGTAAAAAGCACCCACTACACTCGCAGAGTGGTTGGCATTAGGAAGGGGATCCAGCTGTAGAAACACTGCCAGATCAGACTGGAGCCTGGTGCAGCCATCTGGTTTGCCAGACCCCGGTCGAACCGTCCAACCCGTGCTAGCGCGGAAAACGGACGTTATACGATGATGAGGATGATGATGATGATGATGATGAACCATGGACCCCCATCCGGTCCTGGACTCTTCCAATTTGGGGAATCATCTCCGTAGTTATTTTTATATCTTCTTGGCCTTCTGGATTTCACGTAGCCGTTCCACTTCATCATTATACTCTATAACTTGGTCCCAGATCCCTCTCCAGAATACTCTTTTACTCTTTTACTTGTTTCAGTCATTTGACTGCGGCCATGCTGGAGCACCACCTTTAGTCGAGCAAATCGACCCCGGGACTTATTCTTTTTGTAAGCCCAGTACTTATTCTAACGGTCTCTTTTTGCCAAACCGCTAAGTGACGGGGACGTAAACACACCAGCATCGGTGGTCAAGCAATGCTAGGGGAACAAACACAGACACACAAGCACACACACATACATATATAAATATACATATATACGATGGGCTTCTTTCAGTTTTCGTCTACCAAATCCACTCACAAGGCATTGGTCGGCCCGGGGCTATAGCAGAAGACACTTGCCCAAGGTGCCACGCAGTGGGACTGAACCCGGAACCATGTGGTTGGTTAGCAAGCTACTTACCACACAGCCACTTGTGCGCCTATATATATATATATATATATATATATATATATATATATAATATATATATATATATACTATATAATATATACATATATATATATATATATATATACATTATATATATATATACATATATATATATATATATATATATACATATATATACATATATATATATATACATATATATACATATAATATATATACATATATATTATATATATATACATATATATATATATATATATACATATATATATATATATATATACATATATATATATATATATACATATATATATATATATATATATATATACATATATAATATATATACATATAATATATATATATACATATATATATATATATATATATACATATATATATATAATATACATATATATATATATATATACATATATATATATATATACATATTATATATATATACATATATATATGTATATATATATATATATATATATATATATAATTATATATATAATATATATATATATCAATCCTATTGAAAATGTATGGAATATTCTAGGAGAACGTTCGAAAGCCAGAAATCCTAAAACAACTGAGCGATTATGGAATGCCCTTCAGGAAGAATGGAATAAGATCACCCAGCAAGAAATTGGAAATTTAATTTCCTCATGCAGTCGAAGATGTCAGAGTGTGATTGAAGCTAAAGGGCTTCACACTAAATATTAAATAATTCCAGTATTCTCTGTCATTTTTTATCATTTTGTTATTTTTTTCAACCGTTCTGATCATTTTGGCCGCCATGGGTTTTGCAGTAAATCACTAAATCATCCATAACCTTTGTATTATCCTCTCAAATTACACCAAAATCTCAAATAATAACAATTAATATTGTATTTATTGTCTGCGAAAATTATAGAATATAAAACTACTTTGATAAAAACTTATACTTACTTTTCTGACGAAAACAATGCCGTTCTGAACATTTTGCCCGCCACTGTGTTTATATATATATATATTCATTATTAATCATTAACCTACATATCAAATGGTGTTTTTTACGTGCCACCTGCACAGGAGCCAGTTCAGTGGCACTGGCAATGACCTCGCACTGGGGTCATATAATAGACTTAATCCGTTTGTCCTTGTTTGTCCCGTGTTTAGCCCCTTGTGGGTAGTAAAGAAATAGGTATTTCGCCTGCCGTTACGTTCTGAGTTCAAATTCTGCCGAGGTCGACTTTGCCTCTCATCCTTTCGGGGTCTATAAATTTAGTACCAGTTACGCACTGGGATCGATATAATCGACTTAATCCGTTTGTCTGTCCTTGTTCGTCCTCTCTGTGTTTAGCCCCCTGTGGGTAATAAAGAAATAGGTATTTCACCTGCCGTTACATTCTGAATTCAAATTCCGCCGAGGTCGACTTTGACTTTCTCCCTTTCAGGGTTGATAAATTAAATTACCGACATTTTCAATGGGTATATCCAATCTTCTTGCGCACACACAGGGTATATCCAATATTCTTACACACACACACACAGGTATATCCAATATTCTTACACACACACACAGGTATATCCAATATTCTTACACACACACACAGGTATATCCAATATTCTTACACACACACAGGGTATATCCAATATTCTTGCACACACACACACAGGTATATCCAATATTCTTACACACACACAGGTATATCCAATATTCTTACCCACACACACAGGGTATATCCAATATTCTTACACACACACACACACACAGGTATATCCAATATTCTTACACACACACAGGGTATATCCAATATTCTTACACACACACACAGGTATATCCAATATTCTTACACACACACACAGGTATATCCAATATTCTTACACACACACAGGGTATATCCAATATTCTTGCACACACACACACAGGTATATCCAATATTCTTACACACACACAGGTATATCCAATATTCTTACCCACACACACAGGGTATATCCAATATTCTTACACACACACACACACACAGGTATATCCAATATTCTTACACACACACAGGGTATATCCAATATTCTTACACACACACACAGGTATATCCAATAGTCTTACACACACACAGGGTATATCCAATATTCTTGCACACACACACACAGGTATATCCAATATTCTTACACACACACAGGTATATCCAATATTCTTACCCACACACACAGTTATATCCAATATTCTTACACACACACAGGGTATATCCAATATTCTTACACACACACAGGGTATATCCAATATTCTTACACACACACACAGGTATATCCAATATTCTTACACACACACAGGGTATATCCAATATTCTTGCACACACACACACAGGTATATCCAATATTCTTACACACACACAGGTATATCCAATATTCTTACACACACACGGGTATATCCAATATTCTTGCACACACACACACACACGGGCATATCCAATTTTCTTGCAAACAAAACATTCCTTTAGTCTCGAAGGAAATACACTTAAGCAAGATGGTTGCAATTCCCACAATGGTAACATTCCTGTTTCTCTGTCAGTTTATGAAAGGAGTTTCCAGATTTCCCTCCAGGTAAGCGTTGCATGTCCTGAATTTCCCCTGGAAAAGACTGATCTCAATTCAACTGCAACCAATATTTTAAGGGCACGCTCTTACGTCAGTCTCCTTTCACTGGAAGATGTGAATTTAGATCACTTTAACACTTAAATAAATATCAAATGGAAATTGTAATTGTGATACCTCTGCTGGCGGCATGTAAAAAGCACCATCTGAACATAGTCGATGCCAGCGCCGCCTTGACTGGCTTCTGTGCCGGTGGCATGTGACCTGCTGTGCTTGAGGAGACCTATTGAGTCCAGTACATGAACATCGAAATAAATATCAAATGGAAATTGTAGTTGTGATACCTGTGCTGGTGGCACGTAAAAAGCACCATCCGAATGTGGCCGATGCTAGTGCCCGCTTAACGGGCTTCTGTGCCGGTGGCATGTAAAACGCACCAACCGATCGTGGCCGCTGCCAGCCTCCCCTGGCACATAAAAAGCACCCACTACACTCTTGAAGTGGTTGGCGTTAGGAAAGGCATCCAGCTGTAGAAATACTGCCAGATCAGACTGGAGCCTGGTGCAGCCTCCTGGCTTCCCAGATCCCCGGTCGAACCGTCCAACCCATGCTAGCATGGAAAACGGACGTTAGACGATGATGATTTCTGTTGAAATAAACTGATTTTATTTAAATCAACTCTGAAAATAGCGAAGAATTAAGTAAAACAGCTATGTGGTTACGAAGCTGGTTTTGGAACATAAATATGAAACTTAGATGGAAAGCTTCAAATTCATCATCGTCATTGTTCGACCATGGTCGAGACAATGGAATTTACCATGCTACGCCAGACTTCACGGTCCATCATGGCATTACGGAGGTCCTGTTGCTGGATGCCTGTATCCCTGGAGATTACATCAGGGTAGGAGAGTGTGCGCCCTCTGGTATTGCGAGTAGATGGCTTCCAGAGGAGAAGAGTAGAAATTACTTCTTTTTCAGCTCTACAACAATGTCCAGCAAACTGGACTCTCCTACCTTTCACAAGAGATGACACAGGTGGTAGTTTCCCATATATTTGCATTTTGGTTGGATGGCGCTTCCACGAGAGATTTTGAGCTCTCATAAGGATTAAGCTTCAAATTAGATTAATTTTAAAAAAAGGAAACTTGTATGACAGCACTAGGGGCTGGGAAGAAAATGGTTAAGTGCAACACTAACAGTATGAACGTGAAGGGTGTTGGAGGTAATACGAAGACTAAGCACACTTTCCGTTCCCCTGGTTCCACCAAGGGACAAGAAAAAAAAAACAAAGAAAAAGATTGCTGAACAAATTTTTATTGTTTAAAATATAATTACGATGACAGAATATATAAATTGAAAAAAAAAAAAATTAATTTGTAAATATTTTTGAAAATTCTAATTTGAAAACTATAAAATTGGAAATAGGAAAATAATTAGAAAAATGTGTAGAAAAGGCACCGATCTTTTTGGTGAGTCACTCACAGACATGTGAAGGCACCGATCTTTTTGGTGAGTCACTCACAGACATGTGAAGGCACCGATCTTTTTGTGAGTCACTCACAGACATGTGAAGGCACCGATCTTTTTGGTGAGTCACTCACAGACATGTGAAGGCACCGATCTTTTTGGTGAGTCACTCACAGACATGTGAAGGCACCGATCTTTTTGGTGAGTCACTCACAGACACGTGAAGGCACCGATCTTTTTGGTGAGTCACTCACAGACATGTGAAGGCACCGATCTTTTTGGTGAGTCACTCACAGACATGTGAAGGCACCGATCGTTTTGGTGAGTCACTCACAGACATGTGAAGGCACCGATCTCTTTGGTGAGTCACTCACAGACATGTGAAGGCACCGATCTTTTTGGTGAGTCACTCACAGACATGTGAAGGCACTTTTATTTTCTGAGTCAAAGATATGTTGAATAATGGCATAAATTAATGAGAAATTATTGTGGCATTAACCAAAGGAATTTAAAGACAATATTTCATGAAAGAATATGAATTTATACCACAAAGAATAATAATAATAATAATAATAATTCGGTATTGGCCATAAGGACTGCATAAATATTTAAGACATTTGAAAGGACAACAGGGATTACCATAGAAACGTGTTAACAATAAAACAATAACAATTGGTATAAATAAAAAAGAAAATTGCCAATAGGGAGGAAAACGTGAAACGGTCAATGAAGGAGCCCCACAGACCCTGAGTCTCCCTACTCATCAGGAGCACCATGTCTAGTGCTCCCCACTTCTCTGTGCTCCTTGGCCTACAGCTGCCAGCTTAGAGTAGGCCCACTCGCTCGGCCCATCCTTGCCACATTCACCCAACATTCAACAAGATTATTGGTGGGGCAATAATCTTACCAACCACATGGTTCCGGGTTCAGTCCCACTGCGTGGCACCTTGGGCAAGTGTCTTCTACTATAGCCTCGGGCCGACCAAAACCTTGTGAGTGGATTTGGTAGACGGAAACTGAAAGAAACCCGTCGTATATATGCAGGAGTGGCTGTGTGGTAAGTAGCTTGTTTACCAACCACATGGTTCCGGGTTCAGTCCCACTGCGTGGCACCTTGGGCAAGTGTCTTCTACTATAGCCTCGGGCCGACCAAAGCCTTGCGAGTGGATTTGGTAGACGGAAACTGAAAGAAGTCCGTCGTATATATGTATATATATATGTGCATGTATGTTTGTGTGTCTGTGTTTGTCCCCCTAGCATCACTTGACAACCGATGCTGGTGTGTTTATGTCCCCGTTACTTAACGGTTCGGCAAAAGAGACCGATAGAATAAGTACTGGGCTTACAAAGAATAAGTCCCGGGGTCGAGTTGATCGATTAAAAAGGCGGTGCTCCAGCATGGCCGCAGTCAAATGACTGAAACAAAAAAAAGTAAAAAAAAAGTCAAAAAAAAAAAAAAAAAAAATCGACTTCGGATCAAAGTAACTTTCTTATTTTAAAAGAAAACTATATTTTATCTCTCTATATATAAACGGCAGTTTGTCTGTCCGTGTGTCTGTCAGGTTGTACCCTCACCCTGACCACGGCTTTCAACCGATTCTGATGAAACTTGACACACACATAGCCCAATGTCATAATTCAAAACTAACGCAGCGAAAATTTTGAAAAGTTCCCCCAGTTCTGAAAAAAATAGATAAATTCGACATGGGGTCGAGAATCTAAGCTTTTTATATGCAACACATTTTCTGTCGGGAGACAGCTAGGAACATCGTATACATAGAAGTATTCGAGTGAAGAGAAGACATTGCAACCTACACATGCGCCTTCGTTCCCTAGAGGGAAAGAACTAGATTGGGATTAGTCGTTGCTTACTAGGGGCTCTTACATACCCGGGCGACGCCGGGCTATGCTGCTAGTCTTTAATATAAAGAAGTTGTGAAGCCAAAAGTCCCGAAAAAAATGTAACACCTTCACTTGACTTTGACTTCAAAATACTTTCTTAATTTAAAAGCAATCTATATTTCATTTAAGCTCAAATGATAAATCAAAACAAGAGTGATCTAAAAATGGTAATTTTGTAGGGGAGAAAAAATGGTGTTAGGCAAAAAGTGCCAAAAAATGTGACGGTGGGCCTTGTGCCGATAGGAGAAAGGATTATACAAACTAATATATAAAACTAGCAGTATCGCCGGGCGTTGCTCGGGTTTGTAAGGGAAATAACTATATAAGCATTTTTAGAGAGTTATAGCCAAAAAATAGCAAAAAAATGCATTAAAAATGGAAAAAAAATGATGGTAAATTTTTTTTAAATCGTTGACTCATCGTAGACATTTTTAGAGAGTTACTTCCCTTATATAATAGCAAAAAAATGCATTAAAATGGAAAAAAATGATGGTAAATTTTTTTTTAAATCGTAGACTCATCTTAGACGCACGCTAATACCCAGAAAGGCTCGATATGAATCACGACTATAAGATACCCGGTTTTGGTTAAACTGCACCGCAAAATGTGGGAGTAGTTAGGAATCTAAATCGTAGGAGACAGATACACAACTTCTCTTTTATATATAAAGATATACACAGTTGTTTCCCTTGCATCACAGTAAGATTTCTCTCCCCTTTAGCTTGAGATGAGGAATTATTTACATTATTTACATTTGACAGATATTTGTTCTCATCTTGTTTGTTGTTAACACAACGTTTCGGCTGATATACTCTCCAGCCTTCATCAGGTGTCTTGGGAGAAATTTCGAACCTGGGTTCTCATTCCTGAGGTATTTTTGACGTTATTATTATTATTATTGTTTAGGTCACTGCCGGGAATCAAACTCGGAATCTTGGGGGTTAGCAGCCCATGTTCTTAACCACTACGCCATATGGCCTGCGGGTAAGATTCCAGGTTCGATTCCAGGCAGTGACCTGAGCAATAATAATAATAATAATAACAACAACAAAAACATTGGAAGAATACCTTAGGAATGAGAACCCAGGTTCAAAATTTTCCCAAGACACCTGATGAAGGCTGGAGGGTACATCAGCCGAAACGTGTTATCAGGATGAGGACAAATATCCGTCAATTCTAAATACTGTTCTTCTCTCTTTCTTTCTCTTTTTTCTCATCATGATCCAGTGTAATTAGAGTGTTCTTACAATTTATTTCTTTATTTATTTAGATTAACACTTATTCTTATTTTAATTCAATCATCAAACATGAAAAATAATCGAAAAATTATTTTTGCAAAAGTATCAAATAAAATGAAAAATTTTTAATAAGGTAAAATTATAAATTACTGTTACTATTTGTTAGTTTAATTGCATTGTCAGTAAAAAAAAAGGGGGGGGGGCGGATTACAAATGAAAAATACAGAAAATATGGAGGTTAATGTTCTTAAGTTATTACACCGGGAAAAGTACAGGACAAGTTATTACACCTGGGAAAGTACAGGACAAGTTACTACACCTGGGAAAGTACAGGACAATTTATTACACCTGGAAAAGTACAGGACAAGTTATTACACCTGGAAAAGTACAGGACAATTTATTACACCTGGGAAAGTACAGGACAATTTATTACACCTGGAAAAGTACAGGACAATTTATTACACCTGGAAAAGTACAGGACAATTTATTACACCTGGAAAAGTACAGGACAAGTTAT
This sequence comes from Octopus sinensis, assembly GCF_006345805.1. Taxonomy (NCBI): domain Eukaryota; kingdom Metazoa; phylum Mollusca; class Cephalopoda; order Octopoda; family Octopodidae; genus Octopus; species Octopus sinensis. The sequence goes on from NC_043022.1 coordinate 15,146,737, forward strand.
TACACCTGGGAAAGTACAGGACAAGTTATTACACCGGGAAAAGTACAGGACAAGTTATTACACCTGGGAAAGTACAGGACAAGTTATTACACCTGGAAAAGTACAGGACAAGTTATTACACCTGGGAAAGTACAGGACAAGTTATTACACCGGGAAAAGTACAGGACAAGTTATTACACCTGGAAAAGTACAGGACAATTATTACACCACCGGAAAAGTACAGGACAAGTTATTACACCTGGGAAAGTACAGGACAAGTTATTACACCGGGAAAAGTACAGGACAAGTTATTACACCTGGGAAAGTACAGGACAAGTTATTACACCTGGAAAAGTACAGGACAAGTTATTACACCGGGAAAAGTACAGGACAAGTTATTACACCTGGGAAAGTACAGGACAAGTTATTACACCGGGAAAAGTACAGGACAAGCAAATTTATATTTGAAATATTACAGCTATAATTAAAACACTAAAAATAATAGCTTTTATTAGCTGCTCTATAATTAAAAAAAGGTAACTCAAATAATTAATTTAAGGCTAACTGTTACTCTTTTACTTGTTTCAGTCATGTGACTGTGGCCATGCTGGGGTATCGCATTTAGTCGAGCATATCGACCCCAGGACTTATTCTTTTGTTAGCCTAGTACTTATTCTATCGGTTCCTTTTGCCGAACCGCTAAGTTACAGGGACGTAAACACACTGGCATCGGTTGTCAAGCGATGTTGTGGGGACAAACACAGACACATAAACACACACATATATATATATATATATATATATATACAACGGGCTTCTTTCAGTTTCCGTCTACCAAATCCACTCACAAGGCTTTGGTCGGCCCGAGGCTTAGTAGAAGACACTTGCCCAAGGTGCCATGCAGTGGGACTGAACCTGGAAACATGTGGCTGGTAAGCAAGCTACTTACCACACAGCCACTCCTATGCCTATGTTTTTTTTATTTTTTGATAACATAGGCACAGGAGTGGCTGTGTGGTAAGTAGCTTGCTAACCAACCACATGGTTCTGGGTTCAGTCCCACTGCGTGGCATCTTGGGCAAGTGTCTTCTGCTATAGCCCCGGGCCGACCAATGCCTTGTGAATGGATTTGGTAGACGGAAACTGAAAGAAGCCTGTCGTATATATATATATATATATGTGTGTGTGTGTGTGTGTGTTCGTGTTTGTGCCCCTAGCATTGCTTGACAACCGATGCTGGTGTGTTTACGTCCCCCGTCACTTAGCGGTTCGGCAAAAGAGACCGATAGAATAAGTACTGGGCTTACAAGGAATAAGTCCCGGGGTCGATTTGCTCGACTAAAGGCGGTGCTCCAGCATGGCCGCAGTCAAATGCCTGAAACAAGTAAAAGAGTAAAAGAGTATAGCCGCAATATTTCAAGTATAAATATGCTTGTCCTGTACTTAAGAACATTAACCTCCATGTGTTTGTATTTTTCATCGTAAGGTCCCATGTCCTATCACTCCGGTCTATCATAACCACAAATCCTATTCATCATCACTGCTTAATGTCTGCCTTCCATGCTGGCATGGCTGGGACGGTTTGACAAGAGCTGACCAGGCAGAAACCTGCGCCAGACTTCTGTAACTGTTTTGGCAGAATTTTTACAGCTGGATGCCTTTCCTAACACCAACCACATTACAGTGTGGACTGGGTGCTTTTATTATTATTATTATTATTATTATATTATTATTATTATTATTATATGTTTGATTTTTGCTTTGTATTTGTACAAGTTGACTCCAAGTTTCATTCCAGAGACCTCAAGAGACAACAATTTAAAAGTTCGACTAGGGTGCCATATATTTGGTTTTGCACAGATTATTGTTCTAGAGCAGTGCTTTTCAACCTTTTTGCTGGAGCGGAACCCCAAGGAAACATTCCACTGGCTTGAGGAACCCCTGTGCAATAATTTAATAGTCTTATGCACACATATCTGCACAGGAGAATTAAAAATTGCTGCCGATTTTAGCAGTTTTGTAACTTCTTGCGGAACCCTGGTTGAAAACCACTGGTTCTAGAGAATGTTTTGGGAAACAAGAAAATTAAAAATTTGTTTTAAAAGTAATTTCATTGTAAGATGGTAGCATGATAAAAGCTACTGACTATTCAAGTACATTTAAAAGTAATTTTGACTATGTTTACAGATTAACCCTTTTGTTACCAACCCGGCTGAAACCGGCTCTGGCTCTTTAGTACAAATGTCTTGTTTTCATAAGTTTTGAATCAAAATCTTCTTAGTCAAAATTATGTTCCTAACACTAGCTTAATGATAACGATGTTATTTTACTAAATTCTTTGTTATATCTAAAGTAATTGGAAGAAATACAGAGCATCTCAAAATAAATACAGTAATGAAAGGGTTAAAATGTATAATAGAGAAACAATTCTTAACCCTTTCATTACCAACCCAGCTGAAACCGGCTCTGGCTCTGTAATACAAATGTCTGGTTTTCATAAGTTTTGAATTAAAATCTTCCACCAAACCTTAGTCAAAATTATGTTCCTAACACTAGCTTAATGATAACGATGTTATTTTACTAAATTCTTTGTTATATCTAAAGTAATTGGAAGAAATACAGAGCATCTCAAAATAAATACAGTAATGAAAGGGTTAAAATGTATAATAGAGAAACAATTCTTAACCCTTTCATTACCAACCCAGCTGAAACCGGCTCTGGCTCTGTAATACAAATGTCTGGTTTTCATAGTTTTGAATTAAAATCTCCACCAAACCTTAGTCAAAATTATGTTCCTAACACTAGCTTAATGATAACGATGTTATTTTACTAAATTCTTTGTTATATCTAAAGTAATTGGAAGAAATACAGAGCATCTCAAAATAAATACAGTAATGAAAGGGTTAAAATGTATAATAGAGAAACAATCTTAACCCTTTCATTACCAACCCAGCTGAAACCGGCTCTGGCTCTGTAATACAAATGTCTGGTTTTCATAAGTTTTGAATTAAAATCTTCACCAAACCTTAGTCAAAATTATGTTCCTAACACTAGCTTAATGATAACGATGTTATTTTACTAAATTCTTTGTTATATCTAAAGTAATTGGAAGAATACAGAGCATCTCAAAATAAATACAGTAATGAAAGGGTTAAAATGTATAATAGAGAAACAATTCTTAACCCTTTCATTACCAACCCAGCTGAAACCGGCTCTGGCTCTGTAATACAAATGTCTGGTTTTCATAAGTTTTGAATTAAAATCTTCCACCAAACCTTAGTCAAAATTATGTTCCTAACACTAGCTTAATGATAACGATGTTATTTTACTAAATTCTTTGTTATATTTAAAGTAATTGAAAGAAATACAGAGCATCTCAAAATAAATACAGTAACGAAAGGGTTAAAGATGTTTTGGGGATTACGTAGACAATTATTATTATTATTATTGAGTGAGAGAGCAGCACATGCCATCAAAGTGAGACTGGGATACAAGCCGTGAGTTCAAGTCCCACAGTTACATTGGTCTGTATCTCAGTTCCTTCATTGTCTTTGGCATTGTTTGCTGCCGTTGTTGTTGTTGCTGCTGCTGTTGTCACCTTTGCTATTGTTGTTGTTGCTGCTGACATTGATCTTATTCCTGTTGTTGTTGTTGTTTGCCGTTAGCTCGTCCGTTGTACGTTGCTCACGCATGGGCTTTCACAGCTTTCATTTTTGGAAATTAATGCTTTCACTTTGAATGATGTCAAAGACAGAGCTTTTGCTTTTCGAAAGATCTTCCGAGTGATCCTTCTTGAAAAAATTGGCTCTGTTGTCCCTTTTTGTCCCCCCCCCCTTTTTTTTCAGCAAAAATACAATTATCGTCTGTCTTTTTCTTTTGCGGACCAAAGTCCCTTTGCACACGTGCACCCCCTCTCTCATTGGTGTCTGGTGATGCTCCTTACTCTCTCCTTCTCTCTCACATACGAACATCACAATGTTTTGCGTTTTCTCCACATATAGGCGCAGGAGTGGCTGTGTGGTAAGTAGCTTGTTTACCGACCGCATGGTTCCGGGTTCAGTCCCACTGCGTGGCACCTTGGGCAAGTGTCTTCTACTATAGCCTCGGGCCGACCAAAGCCTTGTGAGTGGATTTGGTAGACAGAAACTGAAAGAAGCCCGTCGTATATATATATATATGTATATGTGTGTGTGTATGTTTGTGTGTCTGTGTCTGTCCCCCTAGCATTGCTTGACAACCGGTGCTGGTGTGTTTACGTCCCCGTCACTTAGCGGAAACTGAAAGAAGCCTGTCGTATATATGTATATATATATGTATGTGTGTGTGTGTGTTTGTGTGTCTGTGTTTGTACCCCTAGCATTGCTTGACAACCGGTGCTGGTGTGTTTACGTCCCCGTCACTTAGCGGTTCAGCAAAAAGAGACCGATAGAATAAGCCCTGGGCTTACAAAGAATAAGTCCCGGGGTCGAGTTGCTCGATTAAAGGCGGTGCTCCAGCATGTCCACAGTCAAATGACTGAAACAAGTAAAAGAGAAAAAGAGTATATAAAGGCGACGAGCTGGCAGAATCGTTAGCGCGCCGGGCGAAATGTGTAGCCGTATTTCGTCTGCTGTTACGTTCTGAGTTCAAATTCCGCTGAGGTCGACTTTTCCTTTCATCCTTCCGGGGTTGATAAATAAAGTGCCAGTTACGCACTGGGGTCGATGTAATCAACTTAATCCCTTTGTCTTTGTCCGCTCTATGTTTAGCCCCTTGTGGGCAATAAAGAAATATATATACACACACACACACATATATATATATATATATATATATATGCATATATACTAGCAGAGATACCTGGCCTTGCTTGGATTAAAATGGCATAGTTTTAATATTGTTTTACTCGTTTCAGTGAAGTGACTGCAGCCATGCTGGAGCACTGCCGTAGGTCGAACAAATCGAGCATTTATTTATTTTTTTGTAAGCCTAGTACTTATTCTGCCAGTGTCTTTTGTTGAAGCACTAAGTTATGGGGACATAAACACACCAACATCGGTTGTCAAGCAATGATGGGATACAAACACAGACGCGCACACGTATATACACACATATACAACAGTCTCCTTTCAGTTTCCGTGTACGAAATCCACTCACAAGGCTTTGGTGAGCCTGAGGCTATAATATATATAATAACAATTTAATAAATAAAACATATGCATACATACAAAAATATATGTACATACCTACATCTATATGTATATATACATGCATATATAGATATATATATATATATATATATATATATATGAGTACAGGACAGCACAAATAAACGTGGAACACAATGAGAAACGAAAACATAAAATCAAACAAGGAAACGGACTTTTTTTAACAACGAAAAAACAGAGTACAGGACAAACAATACAAGGAATATTCCCCTTCATCAGCTGCCCCTGGTTCGACTCAATGCGTTTTTCGAAGGTAAGGGCAGAACACGGCCAGGCCGAAGCAGTCCTTCCCGCAAAAAGAATTAACTAAAATTTTTTTGCGGAGGGGTAAAAAAAAATATATATACACACGCACACACATATATATAAATATACACACGCACATATATATATATATATCTTTTACTCTTTTACTTGTTTCAGTCATTTGAGTGTGGCCATGCTGGGGCACCACCTTTTAGTTGAAGAAATTGACCCCTGGACTTATTCTTTCTAAGCCTGGTGCTAATTCTATCGATATCTTCTACCAAATTGCTAAGTTACAGGGATGTAAGCATACGAACATCAGTTTCTAAATGATGGTGGTCGTGGGGGTGAACACACACACACACACATGATGGGCTTCTTTCAATTTCCATCAATCAAATTCACTTACATAGCTTTGGTCGTCCTGAGGCTATAGTAGAAGACACTTGCCCAAGGTGTGCCACGCAATGAAACTGAACCCGGAACCATGTGGTTGGTAAGCAAGCTACTTACCACACAGCCACACCCTAGCAGTTGAGGGAACCTGTGGAAGAGGTAGACCCAAGAAGACCTGGGATGAGGTGGTCAAGCACGACCTTCGAACGTGGAGCCTCACTGAGACCTTTGGAGATATGCTGTGCCTGAGAAGACCTGGCAAGCCAAGTGAGACCATAACCCGTGGCATATGCCAGGGGTGTATAACCAGCCCACTCAATTCAATTTCGCTCAAATATAAGAAAATGGGGTACTGTTTAGGAAGAGTGGTCCTGGTGCACGCTAGCTAGTTGTGACTAGTTGATCCTTACTTTGTGTAAAAAAAGGATTTACTTTGTGTTTTATTTACTTTAGGCGCAGGAGTGGCTGTGTGGTAAGTAGCTTGCTTACCAAAAACATGGTTCCAGGTTCAGTCCCACTGCGTGGCACCTTGGGCAAGTGTCTTCTGCTATAGCCCCGGGCCGACCAATGCCTTGTGAGTGGATTTGGTAGACGGAAACTGAAAGAAGCCTGTCGTATATATGTATATATATATATGTGTGTATGTGTATATGTTTGTGTGTCTGTGTTTGTCCCCCTAGCATTGCTTGACAACCGATGCTGGTGTGTTTACGTCCCCTGTCACTTAGCGGTTCGGCAAAAAGAGCCCGATAGAATAAGTACTGGGCTTACAAAGAATAAGTCCCCGGGGTCGAGTTGCTCGACTAAAGGCGGTGCTCCAGCATGGCCGCAGTCAAATGACTGAAACAAGTAAAAAAATAAATTTTAAAAAAAGTCGTAGGATCGACTAGTCACGACTAGCTAGCGCGGATGCGTGACTAAGCGAGTGCGCGCACCAGGACCACCCTTCTTAAGTAGTACCACAAAATAGATTTTGGTGGAATTAAAAAGAAAAACGAATTGGTAATTAAAGCAAAACTAGTCATTAGAGTGTTGGATAAAATTGCTCGCATCATTGCTTCAAGCTGTTAAAGTTCAGATTTGCTTGAAACAAACCTAGCCTTTCAACCCCACCCCTGGGGTTAATACAACGGAAGGGTTTCTAATACGTCCTCCTCTTAAAATTACTGGTTTTGTGTCTAAATCTGAAATACTTATTAGCCAGGTGATGTGGGCAAGAATTTTGTTTGTGGAATCTAAGATAAGCACATCATGGAATGGAAAGGGGCCAATTTGGAAGCGTTTAACGTACATACCATTGTTCAATTTCTTTATATTTTAATGAAAGAAGGAGAAGAGAGAATCGGGACGGAATATGGTTAGTCTGTGGCTCGAAGTATCACATTTCTCTTTAAAGTGGAATGACAACTTGAAACTTGATCCTTGGAAATCTCATTGCATTCCTTCGAAACTTGTGCATTTATTTTAACTGATAATGATGAGATGTCGCACTTGCTTTTGTTATTTTCATAGACTTTGAGTAAAGATATAATGAAAAGACTGCCTTTCTTCTTACTTCGGTAAGCAAGGTTTTCTGGAACCGTGGCAAAAGTAACATGTAGGTCTGCAACACCGAAGTATTGCTCGACCTCTTCTTTTTCAGAAGAAGCTTGACAAGTGTTTACGTAAATGAGTTTTGGTTTGTCTTTCAGCTGAGAACTGTCCTCTAGAATGGTATTAATAGTGGAATAAGATAATTCCTCACCATCTTTTCCAATAATATTCCCTACAGTCCCATGGGACATCAAGAACATAACGAAACAATCTTCACTGGCTGTACTTTCTGAAGCTGCTTCTTCAATTATTCTTCTCATTTCTTCCGCTGTTTTATTAGGATGAGGACGAATATCGAAATTGAAAGCCTTGAAAAGTTCCGTGATACCTTCCACATCCTTTTCGCTTCCGAGCCTTTTCTTGTATTCTTCTTATCGTCAAATTCTAAATTATTTATTAATACAACTCGACCGTGTGGTTTGTTTTTCATCGGGTAGACTGTCACTTCGTCTAAAAGATCAAATATCTTAAAATGTTTCGACTCTTTCAAGGCTGACATCAATTTATCTGAATCATACGGAAGTTTTTTATATATATAATCATGTAACTGTCGTGTTTGGTCGTCAGGATTTCTCTCGGACATTATTCTATTTTCATGTCCCTTAGTCAATAAACCACTGGGCACAGCATAATCTAAAAATGATCTGATATCGTCCACGTGTTTTACAAAATCAACTCGGATTTGCATAAATCGTTGCTGAGAAATTTTATGTCCTTGTTCACAGCTCATGTTTGTATAAGATTATAGATGTTAAAACAAGAGAAATCTGTAAAATAAATATCAATTTTTACCTGAAGGATCGGTCGACCTATTTTCACTTCCTGGTCTAGGATAAGATAAACGGTGTAACCGGTGTGGAGTACCCTACCTCGATTTGTTGCCGGATGTCATAAAATAAAGAAATAGTGTAATACGTGTAAAAAACGGTCAAACTAAAGGGTCTTTGGGCGATCCTTCGGTATAAGTACACACGTGACTTTGTTTACATTTCTGAAGATAACAAAATCCCTTTACTCCTCCCCTAACCCCCCGCCCATATATAAAAAACAACAACACTTTCTTGAAATGTATCCGGCACTTCCGGTACTTATACCGAAGTTACGCCGGGTCTTTGTACTTGTGGGATTGAGATGAGATGGGGCGAGACTTGTCGAAGTGTAGAGCCTGATCCATCCATCCATCTATATCTATCTATCTATCTATCTATCTATTTCTCTATCTATCTATATCTATCTATATA
>NC_043022.1:15162898-15175398 GCF_006345805.1 Octopus sinensis
GCCTCCTGGCTTCCCAGATCCCCGGTCGAACCGTCCAACTCATGCTAGCATGGAAAGCGGACGTTAAACGATGATGATGATGACCACCACCAACACAGAAGACAAGCAAAGGGAGTACAACAAAAGAAACACACAAACCAAACACGCCAACGCCAAGAAATGAACATGCACCAACACCAACAACAACAACAACAACTAAAGAAATCGAAAAACCAAAAGAAAACACAAAAACTTACACCCCTACCCGTATATCACGTACACCACACACAAACAGCCAACAACCAACACCAACGAAAACAGCAACACAACCACATGCACAAACTATCATAGAAGCCTACAACATGCCCCTACTCCCCGTCCGATTCCTCAGAAAATTTCGTCGGATGACGAAACCAGTGAGGAATGGCAAATGGCCAGAAAAAGGAAGGAGGAAAAGGAGCAGAAAAACAACCAAACCAAATGCAAACACGATCAAAGCAGGGGGATTTACATCTCCCGAAGACATTTCGAAACCCACCACAAACAACAGCAACACCAACACCACAAATTTATATATATATATATATATATATATACAGCAAACATGCTCACAGCTATTGACACTAAAAGCACAGATTTGATGGAATTACTCTTTTACTCTTTTACTTGTTTCAGTCATTTGACTGCGGCCATGCTGGAGCACCGCCTTTAGTCGAGCAAATCGATCCCGGGACTTATTCTTTGTAAGCCCAGTACTTATTCTATCGGTCTCTTTTGCCGAACCGCTAAGTGACGGGGACGTAAACACACCAGCATCGGTTGTCAAGCAATGCCAGGGGGACAAACACACACACGACAGGCTTCTTTCAGTTTCCGTCTACCAAATCCACTCACAAGGCATTGGTCGACCCGGGGCTATAGCAGAAGACACTTGCCCAAGATGCCACACAGTGGGACTGAACCCGCAACCATGTGGTTGTTTAGCAAGCTACTTACTACACAGCCACTCTTGCGCCTACATCAAATCAAAAACAAACTTAACAAAAGATGGCATAAAAACAATTACCCGTACACAACACCACCGGAGCACATCAAAATACTACACATCTCATTGAAGTCTACACCACACACTAAAAGGCATTTTCCCCAGTGCGGTTGGCAAATGTCACAAATACCTTACAAAGAAACTGTATTGGGATCTTCTCGACGACAAACCAAAGGAGGAGAAAGCAAAAACTTTCGAGCAGTAAGTAACCCTCTGTTCCTTCCGTTTGTATTCTAATTCACTAGGATTATGATCAAGACTGGTTGTGTGAATGCGAGTGGCTTGGGGTCCCCTTGGAAACAAGGGTACCTCTTAAATGACATAAAGTCACACAAGTTAGAAATCATAGCCATACGTGAGACCAGACTCCATAATCCATGGGCCCTAAAGTCCATGTTTGGCGGACAGTTTAACATTTATTTTTCTCCCTGTCTGCCGAGAAAGGGCGGTAGTGGTACTTTTTTGCAAGAGTCTGGATCTCAAAGTAAAGACAATATTCGTAGACCTGGTGGGTAGACTGGTCGTCCTAGATGTCGACGGCAGCAATGGGTGCACCTTTCGACTCGTATCAGCCTACGCACCGCCTTTAACAGGGCGGCCGGATTTCTATTGACGTCTAGAAGTATCCCTAGGAACGTCTCATCCCTTACTTTTAGTGGGGGATTGGAATGCTACCTTGGACACGCATCTAGACTACGTAGACAGAGATAGGAATAGACGGGGATGCAAATGCCTTAGAGACCTGCTCAGACGCTTTCAACTGTCTGACAGGTACCGACTTGACCACCCGAATGCGCCAACGTGGACATGGAGCAACCGCATCGGGTCGTCGAGATCGTATCTAGATAGGATACTGTGCAGGACAGTAGATAGAGTTAGCGTAGGGTGTCCACAATTCCACATTACAAACTTGTGACATTTACGCTAGACTTAGGTAAGACACATAGGCAGGGTTCCCGGTACTGGAAACTAAACGCGTCTTTCCCGTCGAGACAGGTTTTCAGAGACCGGATTAGCACGCTTTGACAGGACCCATCATCAACAACAAATGGTGGTTTGCCCTCAAGAGAGCAATAAAAGCAGAAGCGATTAGGTATAGCAAAGCACTAGCCATAGATAGAAACGGAGTAGAGGGTGACCTAGTTAAGAAGCTAGAAGAGACAATTAGAAGCGGCATCGCATCCGACGTTTTGGCGACGAGGTTGACCCTCGACCAACACTTCAAGGCCAAACATGAAGTGTATGTTGTCAGAGCTAGGATGCGTGCACTAAGGAACGCAGGTGTTGGAGCCACACGAAAGGCCCAGGTGGTAGATGAACAGGGGCACGAATTACTCGATGCAGTTAAAATGTCTGAGGCTTTTCAACAGCATTTTGCCCGACTGTTCGGGACGAGTGGCGGGCGAGAACGCAAGGTGGACTTCAGTGCCTACTACACAGCCTGCCACGACTCTCGACAAGAGAGGCAGGGCGCTGCGAAGGTGCCCTCACGGTGGCAGATGTGCGGAATGTGATGGCAGAATGCTGTCCCCAAAAGTTCGGGCAGAGGTGGCGAACACGTACATCGCGTCCATCATCTACTACCGCCTGACCGTTGTGCCTTGTCCCGACCCTACCATTACCAAACTAGAACGCATTCTCTCCCACTTCTTGCGGAAAAGATGCGTTCTGATGATCAGGCGATCCATTTGCTGTCAACATCCGTTAAAAAGTGGGCCGGGCATCCATGGTTGATGCGCAGACACGCACTGAGACTGCGACATCTCTGGCTCTACGTAGACAATGGTGAACAGGTGTAGTTGCCGTTTGTGAGGCTAACTTTCCCGCAGCTCATCTCCATGACCGAACTGTAGTCGTGGATCAAAAAGAGGCGAGGAAGGGAGAATGGCACCGCAAGTGTCACGTTGCTCTCAAGCAACTCTGCCGTCCTGGGTCAACCTTGAGTGACTTCAACACAACCAAAACATTCTATAGGGGATTAGTGGAGGGGAGGTACGACGACAATCTCGGGGTGAACCTGGGCGTCGACGAGGAATACCTGACCTGCCTGTTCAAGACAACTTTTATGTTGGGACCTATGGACAACTTCCAGAGATCCCTGGCCTGGCAGTGCTATTGAGAAGCAATACCCGTTTTGGATAAGCTCTACAGGCATGGCTCGAGAAACACAGGGCCGACCTGTCCGAGATGTTGTCAAAGCGACGAAACCGTTCTGCACGCACTCGTGCAGTGTCCAACAATCTCCGACCTGTGGGCTTATGTCGAACGACTGCTATCGCGTGTGGGACGAGTCGGTTTATCAGCCGAGTCTATCGTCAATATCGTCATGCCTCCTTCCTTGAAACGGCAAGGAAGAGCCATTTTCATCGTACTTGTGTCTATGACGAATGAGTGTGTATGGTGGACGCGTCTGAAAGGATTAGAGACAAACACTTTCCTCTCTGGTCAATCTCTCATCAGCTTCTTCAAGTATCACTTGAAAAGGAAAGTGAGAGTAGAGAGGCAACTTTTGTCTAGCGAATGTTTCAAAAAAAGATGGGTGAATGTAGCAAAGATGGCACGTGTGAATGACGGAGCCAGCTTGAGCATAATCCTATGAACCAAAAGAAGAAAAAAAGAACGAAAGGAAAAAAAAGGGCCACTTACTGTAATGTGTTTTCTTTTTGCATGACACTATTGCCCAAGGTTCCCGTTGTCTTTTCCGTAGGCTTTTCTATCCATGGACAAACCTAATCTGTTTTCCCTTTTTACATTGCCATTTCTGTGATACACGATCCTTATTGATCGGCCCCACCTTTTTTTCCTCCTTCTTCCCCAAAAGAAAAGCCCTGCTTTGTATTTTGTCCTTTCTGTGTTCAGCCCTGCGTGGCCAATAAAGAAATCTATCTTAAGAGTCAACAAACTAAATCCGGTTCTATTCAGTTTGAATCACAGAATTCTTACTCTTTTACTCGTTTCAGTCATTTGACCGTGGCCATGCTGGAACACCGCTTTTAGTCGAGCAAATCGTAACTTAGCGGTTCGGCAAAAGAGACCAATAGAATAAGTACTGGGGAATTTAAAGGGAAAAATTTGACAAGTCAGTCAGTCACCGGCTGGCACTCACTGACGCTACATCGAAGAAGCCAGGGAACAGAAGAAAGAAGACATGCACCCAACACCAGAGCTGAAGACACCCCTGAAAGGAGGGGCCCCCACCACGTCAAAACGGCAGAGGAGTAGGGCCGAAACCGGACATGGTTCCTCCTGATGATGTCTTGAGCTGACTGGATCCTATAAAGGAGCTGTTGTGGTAGCAGACCACGAAACACGGTTGTAATTCCCCAATACTAATACTGTTCAGCACCAGCACTGGCAGGGGCCACTTTTTAAGTGGCACCAGAACCCGGAAATGCAAGTCTGTATGTGTAGAAGACAGGGACTTTAAGTAGCTTGACGCATCTTATCAATTACAGCAAATCCCCACATCTCCCAGTCCCTTGTCCTCTCCTCACTGAGGCCCAGCATCCAAAGATCTCTTTTCTATCTATCAGGGCAACGAAACCGTCCTGCACACACTCGTACAGTGTCCAACCATTTCCGACCTGTGGGCCTATGTCGAACGACTGCTATCGCGTGTGGGACGATTTTTTTTCTTTCCCTTTTACGATCCCTTTTGATCGAAAACCTACCCCACCTTTTTTCTTTTTTTTTTCTTCCTTTCTCCCCATAAAGAAAAGCTCTACTTTGTAATCTGTCCCGTCTCTGTTCAGCCCTGTGTGGCTAATAAAGAAACATATCTATCTATCTATCTCTCTCTCTATCTATCTATCTATCTATCTATCTATCTATCTATCTATCTATCTATCTATCTATCTAACGACCCCTATTGATCCATCTTTTTTCCTTTTCCTTTTTTTATCCCCTCCCCTTTTTTGTCCTCTTTCTTTCTTTTTACGATCCCTTTTGATCAAAAACCAACCCCCTTTTTTATCCCCAAAAGAAAAGCTCTACCTTGTAATTTGTCCTGTCTGTGTGCAGCCCTGTGTGGCTAATAAAGAAGCATTATCTATGTATGTATGTATCTATCTATCTATCTATCTATCTATCTATCTATCTATCTCTGTCCGTCTGACTGCCTGTCTGTCTGTTTCTCTGTGCGTGTATATATATATATATATTATATATATATATATATCTCACGTAGCAGTTCTGCAAAAGAGGCTGGCAGAATAAGCACCATCCTTTACAAAAACGAGTTCTGGTGTCTGTTTGGCTAGAGTTCTACAGACGAACACCCCGACGCTAAAGACACTACTAATACAAACATACATTTCAAGGGAGGTGACTCTGTATTTCAATATTATATACGAGTTATTCCCCTTAAGTTTTTTTGTTTTTTTTCCTCTTAAAACTTTTTCCCAAAGAATCGGCTTTCATATCTTTTTGATCTTTTCCGTTTGGCTGTACTTTCTGAAGATGTAATTTTTCACGCTTAATTTCAGGGCCTGATTCACTTGCTCTTGAAAACATTTTTTTTTTTTTTAAATAAAGTTACAAAGGTTTAAATTTTAATCATTTTAACCCAAAGCAGGATTTTGGAAGCTGTCATTTTGCGCGTGACTGCAATTATAAGATGACAAAACAATAACATCACCATTGCGATGATGGCACGTATTTAAATAATAATAATGAAATTATTGTATACAGTGCTCAGGTGCACCACAACTTGTCAAAAGTGCATATAAAGTACATGCAGTAATGTACAAATGTCTGGAAAGCGAACAATGTATGAGTCAGATACATGCTTGTGTGTGTAAGGAGGGGAGAAAATCAGGTGTAGTGTTGGCGAATCTCAGGAAGCATGGAAGTCTTGAAGGATGCAGTGCTCCGACAACTAACAACCGATGCCGGCAGTTTGTTCCACGCTTCAGCAACTCTCAGCGTGAAAAAAATGTTTCCTGAAGTCATGGAAGGATCTGTGCTGTTTTCTTACTTTGTAAATATGTCCACGGGTGTTAGATGGGTGGAGTTTGAAGAGGTTTATTTAAAAGCATTTAACAAGCAAAAATGACCCAAATAAAAACGAGTAAACAACACATATTTTGTAGTTTAAAGCATTCAATATGCATTTAATGGTTACAAAAAGGAGATAACATATTTTGCCTGCCATGTGCCCCAATTTCAGGATCTGCTAAAAACAGCCCCACTGCCGGTTGTTCGTTGTATCGAAAGTGAATTGCTTATGTACATTGCATTTGCAGAGGTGTTTAACAATCTATATATATAAAACTGAAGTTGTCTGTGTATGGCAGGTTTGGTAGCCTTCAACTAACGCTATCTCCTCCGAGACCCTGCAGCACAAGTTGACCAAAGTTGAGAGTATGATAGAAGAAGGCTTGCTCTTCCTTCCTTAGAAGATAAAATTCAAATCGGACCATGTTAAGACCAAAAATTATTTACATCAAAAAGGTGCTTATTTTTTTCTATGAAAATCCGTATTTTTTACGATTTTTTGACTGCTGTGTCGCCATTTTTCGGTGTATTTCAACCAGAAAAAATGTTCACTTAAAGAGAATAACAAGCTACATAATGGAAAATTTTTACTTTTCAAAAATTCCAATTCTAAAGGGTCGAAACAGACCTGAGCAACGCCGGGCGATACTGCTAATATACATATATATATAGTAGAGTATTGTAGTTTGCTTGAAGCATTGTGTATTCTTTGTAAAATATAATGTCTTGTGCCATTCAAAGCACATTATATATATATATATTATATATATATATATATATATATAATATATATATATATATATATATATATATATAATGTCTGTATACATGTATGTATATATATGTGTGTATGTAGTGTAATGGATGTCACCAGTACGTATTGTCTTCAGTACTTCCGACCTTTGATAAAACGCATGACTTTGGCTTTTTCTTTGTTGAAATCGTGTTCCACGCATAAGAATAATCTGTCGAAGCATGTGGAAAGAAAAAGAGAAAGAAAAGCATAAGGGGCAACAGATTGTAATAAATAATAATTAAATTAATTAATTATGCATTATCATAATTTCATAAAAGTAGATTATTCCATTTCGTACTCTTTTTACTCTTTTACTTGTTTCAGTCATTTGACTGCGGCCATGCTGGAGCACCGCCATTAGTCGAGCAAATCGACCCCCAGGACCTATTCTTTGTAAGCCTAGTACTTATTCTATCGGTCTCTTTTGCCGAACCGCTAAGTTACGGGGTCGTAAACACACCAGCATCGGTTGTCAAGTGATGTTGGGGGGACAAACACACACACACACACACACACACACATATATATATATATATATACACATACATACATAAAGACTCCGCCGGTTACGACGACGAGGGTCCCACCTGATACGATCAACGGAACAGCTTGCTCGTGAAATTAACGTGCAAATGGCTGAGCATTCCACAGACACGTGTACCCTTAACGTAGTTCTCGGGGATATTCAGCGTGACACAGAGAGTGACAAGGCTGACCCTTTGAAATACAAGTACAACTCATTTTTGCCAGCTGAGTGGACTGGAGCAACGTGAAATAAAGTGTCTTGCTCAAGGACACAACGCGTCGCCGGGAATCGAACTCACAACCTTACGATCGTGAGCCGAATGCCCAAACCAATAAGCCACGCGCCTTCACACATACATACATATATACATACATATATACGACGGGCTTGTTTCAGTTTCCGTCTACCAAATCCACTCACAAGGCTTAATTGTTGTTTTTTTTTCTCTTCTTTTTATCCCGGAAATGTCTGTGATCGGGGAATATCCAGCGATGATTACTATCCCTTGTTCCGACGCTGGTGTGGCTGTGAGGTAAAAAGTTCGTTTCCCAGTCACATGGTTCCGGGGTCCTTTTGGTAGAAAGAAATTCAAAAGAGGCCATCGTGTGTGTGTTTATATATCATCATCATCATCATCATCATCATCATCATCATCGTTTAACGTCCGCTTTCCCTCCTGACAAGTGCTGGACGGTTTGACTGAGAACTGGCAAGTCGGGGAGCTGCACCAAGTTCCGATCTGGTTTGGCAAGGTTTCTACTGCTGGATACCCTTCCAAATGCCCACCACTTCAAGAATGTAGTGGGTGTTTTTTTCAGATGCCACCAGAATGGGTGCCATTAACCAGTCACCGGTACCAGTCACAACTGCGGTCTCACTTGGTTTGACAGATCTACACAAGCATTTCCGGTGACTCCACCAACTCACGAACGACACCTTTCGACTTCCTGCGATTTCTCATTCTCTCGCCGTCTCAGTCAAACACGCTGCTACTTATACGAGTTCGGCTAGTCCATTCTCACAGGGAGGGGTGTCATGGTCCTCGCCATAACATATATCATTCCTAATAATACTTAATTACAAAAATATATGATTTTTTAAAAAGCATCGGATGGTTTTGAGGGATCCATAGGGGAAAAATGTTGAGAAACACTGATCTAGGTTTTCGCTTTACTTCAGTTAACGAAAAAAGGTGAATGCAATGAAAGCTGGGGGAGTTGCAGAGAAAGAACGAGAGACGAAGAGCGGAGAAACATGAAAGATAGATGAGACTTGCTAATAATGGCGCAGTAGTGGCTGTGTGGTAAGTAGCTTGCTAACCAACCACATGGTTCCGGGTTCAGTCCCACTGCGTGGCACCTTGGGCAAGTGTCTTCTGCTATAGCCCCGGGCCGACCAATGCCTTGTGAGTGGATTTGGTAGACGGAAACTGAAAGAAGCCTGTCGTATATATGTATATATATGTGTATGTGTGTGTGTGTGTTCGTGTGTCTGTGTTTGTCTCCCTAGCATTGCTTGACAAACGATGCTGGTGTGTTTAAGTCCCCGTCACTTAGCGGTTCGGCAAAAGAGACCGATAGAATAAGTACTGGGCTTACAAAGAATTAAGTCCCAGGGTCGATTTACTCGACTAAAGGCGGTGCTCCAGCATGGCCGCAGTCAAATGACTGAAACAAGTAAAAGAGTAATGTAATGAAAATGAAGAAGAAATAAGATAAAGTGTAACAAAATAGGAATAAGGAACGAAAAACAAGGACGGAGGGGGGGAAAAGGAATGGCGGCTGGGAAGGGAAAAATGAAGAAAAGAAAGAAATTCTTGCAAGCAATGTGACGGAGAAAGAAAAAAATGAAAGGTCGCAATGGAAATGAAATGACGTACATTTTACGAACGCAGCGGTCAGGGTATTGGCTTGTGAAACATTCTCGTCCAAGCATGTTGAAGAAAATATAACCAATGGTGTCGGCTGCTGCATCGGTGCTGTTCTTTAGGCAGTCGTAGAACCGGTTGTCACAGTTACAGGAACATCTGTGGTGAAGAAGTGGCACAGAACAACGACAACGACAATAATAATGATTTCAAGTTTTCGCGCTATAGTAGAAGACACTTGCCCAGGGTGCCACACAGTGGGACTGAACCCAGTACCATGTGGTTGGGAAGCAAGCTTCTTGCCACATTTCGTGTGTGTGTGTTCCCTGCCACCGTTTAATTACAAGTGTTGATTAGCGGTTCGGCAAAAAAGACCGATAGAACATGGTACCGGACTTAAAATAATAAATGCTAAACCCTTCAAGGCAGACGTGCTCCAGTATGGCTACAGTCCAGTGACTGAAACATGTAAATGAATGGATGGATGGATCTGCATATCTGCGTGTATATTAAGAACAAACTTACTTAGAAATGGATGCGTGCGTTCTGTCGTGTAATAACAAATTATATACACATACATATACACGCAGATATGCAGATCCATCCATCCACTCACATTGTAAAAGTAATTTATACGTGTGGGTGTGTGCGTGCGTATTTAAGAGTGTGTGTATGTATGTGTGTCTGTCATTATTCAATTTTATTTCAGACATGCTCAGATATATTTAAATGATAAACTTCTGGTAAGTTTTACAGATTTTTACAGTTCCACTGATGGATTGGATCTGTAGTCTTCGAATCAGCTTTCTCCTTTCTGGTTTTGAGAAGCTTAATATCTCAAGATTGGTATTTAGGCATTGTGTTACATATCCCAGTTTCCCAATAATTACAGGTATAAACCTCACTTGTAATCCGAGTAGAGTGACTGTAAATTTCTCAATAGTTCAGCACAGGTGTTTTCATTTTCGCTGTTCCTTAGTTTCCTGATTTCCAAAACTCTTCACAGTTTCTCTTTCCGGTCCCATATCCCAATGTCAGGTCTATTATGCTTACAGCCATTATTTTAGGTATGTGTGTGTTGTGTGATAAATTGGAAGCACTTCGTCGGTTACGACGACGAGGGTTCCGGTTGATCCGATCTACGGAACAGCCTGCTCGTGAAATTAACGTGTAAGTGGCTGAGCACTCCACAGACACGTGTACCCTTAACGTAGTTCTCGGGGATATTCAGCGTGACACAGAGAGTGAAAAGGCCGGCCCTTTGAAATACAGGTACAACAGAAACAGGAAGTAAGAGTGAGAGAAAGTTGTGGTGAAAGAGTACAGCAGGGATCACCACCATCCCCTGCCGGAGCCTCGTGGAGCTTTTAGGTGTTTTTCGCTCAATAAACACAACACCCGGTCTGGGAATCGAAACCGCGATCCTAACGACCGCGAGTCCGCTGCCCTAACCACTGGGCCATTGCGCCTCCACTGTGTGATAAATAGATACTCTTTTACTCTTTTACTTCTTTCAGTCATTTGACTGCGGCCATGCTGGAGCTCCGCCTTTAATCGAGCAACTCGACCCCGGGACTTATTCTTTTGTAAGCCCAGTACTTATCTATCGGTCTCTTTTGCCGAACCGCTAAGTAACGGGGACGTAAACACACCAGCATCGGTTGTCAAGCAATGCTAGGGGGACAACACAACACGCACAAACACGCATATATATATATATATATATATATATATATATATATATATATATGACGGGCTTCTTTCAGTTTCCGTCTACCAAATCCACTCACAAGGCTTTGGTCGGCCCGAGGCTATAGTAGAAGACACTTGCCCAAGGTGCCGCGCAGTGGGACTGAACCCGGAACCATGTGGTTGGTTAGCAAGCTACTTACCACACAGCCACTCCTGCGCCTATACATAGCAAGAAGAAGAAAAAAAAAACTGGCTGAAGAGAAAAACAAACGTATAAAAGAATACAAGCTTAGATAATAAAAGAACGACATCATCCAAGATGACGTCACGGCTTACTTGGTGAAAATTGACCAATTGAAAAGGCCGTAGCGACGTGTAAACGGTAAGATGTATTCAACGCAGTGGTCATGGGATCGGCAGCATTTGTCTGTCTCTTCATTATTTCCCAAGTCGTCGTAATTTCGCGAGATGTTACCATCGCCGCACCACTTGGTTCCTGCGTGGTATTAAAATAAACTATTATTCGAACACCGGAGTCCACATGTAGACCACTTACCCCCTCCCCCGAAATTGCTGGCCATGTGCCAAAATTTGAAACCATTATTATTATCATCATCATCATCATCATCATCATCATCATTATTATTATTATTATTATTATTATTATTACGAAATATAAATATACACACATGTACACATCTGTATGTATTCATACATTCATATTAACCCCCACCGCTACACAGATATATTCTTCTACTCTTTTACTTCTTTCAGTCGATCACCGCATACATACATACATCCATACATATACATACATACATACATACATACATACATACATACATACATACATACATAATATATATATATATATATAACGGGAAGCTTTATGAAAATAGACAAAAGACGAAGGCAGGTTTACGGAAATAAACAAAAGACGAAGGCAGGTGGAATACAAACAAACAATTGTATTAGTATGACGCTCAGGAAATATAAATAAAACAAGTCTTTAACGTTTCGAGCCTACGCTCTTCAACAGAAGAGACACAGAGAAAAAAAAAAAACACAGAAAGAAGGAGAGAAAAAAATATGCGTAAGTTCAAGGTTGAGAGTTCAAGGTTAGAAATGTATAGACGTCGTGGTATATTTTTTAAGGATTTCACATCAATAACAAAGTCACTTTGATCCTTGAAAGAGAGGTGCAGCCAATGGTAAGTATCCAAGGGGTAAAGAAAATCCAATGTAGAGGTAAGAGTTGATAGTGGTGTTGGTAGAATATAGGATGAAAGTGAGACCACGTGAGCGCGTAATATATAACGGTAAGCTTTATGAAAATAGACAAAAGACGAAGGCAGGTTTACGGAAATAAACAAAAGACGAAGGCAGGTGGAATACAAACAAACAATTGTATTAGTATGACGCTCAGGAAATATAAATAAAACAAGTCTTTAACGTTTCGAGCCTACGCTCTTCAACAGAAAGATACACAGAGAAAAAAAAAAAACACAGAAAGAAGGAGAGAAAAAAATATGCGTAAGTTCAAGGTTGAGAGTTCAAGGTTAGAAATGTATAGACGTCGTGGTATATTTTTTAAGGATTT
>NC_043022.1:15180022-15187522 GCF_006345805.1 Octopus sinensis
TCGGTCATGCTGGAGCATCAGCATTTACAATACCAGCATAAATCATCGATTTGTTTAGAGATAATTTTTTAAAATGCTAGAACAAGAAAAAAAAAAAAATATCAAGAAGAAAAAAAACATCAAATGAAACATCAAACAATATTTATGAATATTCTTCAAATGAATTATGAAGACCAAATTCTTAAATCAGTTTAAGATTTCAAACAGCCAAAATTTAAGAAAACGAAACACTGATATTTAAGTATCATATTTCTTTGAATGCACTAATTTTATTTGAATTAATTTTGAAAATATGAAGAATTCTGTAGAATAATTTTGTCGTTATTAAACTAGTGTAAGGAACTTTGATGGAAAGTTTTAAATTATCTCACTTTAACCCTTTTATTACGAAATTTCTTTTGGAGTACACTGAGTTTGTTTCAATTAATTTTTAAATTACAAAGAATTTGGCAAAGGGAAATAACCTGGAAATCACAGATATTGTTTTGAGCTGAGGGGGGTGCCTAGATTCCCTTGTTCTAAAATATAAGGACAAGATTGTGTCGTATAGCCAGCAGAAGACGACGTCTCCTGGGGCTAAATTACAGCAACATTAGTCCTAAACCAGGACTGCCATGTTATGTCGGCAAACAATTTACCACAGCCCTGTCTCTCTCTCTCTCTCACACACACACAGTCAATGGAGAGGGAGTACCAACTAGATGAAATCTCCAAATGGTTTAAATGCACAAGTCTCCAATATGCAAGTGGCTAAAAAGTGTCACACATGTGTGTGTGTGTACATTTAAGCATATGCACATATATCCAAGGGGGAGCTAGAAAGTAATACAAATAAAAATTGCATTAATTTCTGGATTATCCTTACACACACACATGTACACATACATATATATGTGTGTATATATATATATACACACACACACACACACACATACACACACACACATACACACTCATACATATACACATATATATTTCTTTACTACCCACAAGGGGCTAAACACAGGGGACAAACAAGGACAGATAAACGGATTAAGCCGATTACATCGACCCCAGTGCGTAACTGGTACTTAATTTATCGACCCTGAAAGGATGAAAGGCAAAGTCGACCTCGGCGGAATTTGAACTCAGAACGTAACGGCAGACGAAATACGGCTACGCATTTCGCCCGGCGTGCTAACGATTCTGCCAGCTCGCCACCTATATACACATACACATCTACACACATACATGCATACATAAACATACACACATACATATATATACACACACATATATACATACACATAGATTGGAGTTTAGTTATATTCTTTGACTCTCCAAACTGTTCTATGATGGATTATGAGTTTATTACAGAACAGTTTGTTTGAAATTTTCTTTTGGTGGTCAGAAAATTTATTTATTATTATTTTGAATTGATCAAGTATTATGTTATTGCTTTGAGATTCCAATGATGTGATTGTTTTTTTTTTCCTATAACATTGTAGGGTAGGTGTGATAGGTCAAATCTGGCCAGTTTGAACATAGACCTAGTAAAATATTTGGGTTTAACATGGCCAGTTTAAATGTTAAAGGCTTAAATAGTATACTGAAGTATCAAGCTGTAATGTGAAGTATATGAAGCCAATTTGAGGGAAGGGGCGAATTTCATGGTAATTCTAAAACCTAATTCTTTCAATAAATTGAAGAACTCTTTTCTGAAATTGCATTTTAAAAAATAGATTCTGAATATAATTCGACCATCAACTCTGTATTGTCCTCTGAATGTAAGTAGACATTTTTGATTTAATAATGACCATTGTGGTCATTTGTTTCTTTAGAATCTTTTACATCCATACTAACATAAAAAAAAAAAAACCGTATTCTGTTAGTTTTTTTTTTTATCATTATTAAAAATATTATATTACGGAGATGTACTTGCATAGCAAGTGACCTGATCTGAGATCGTGTGCTGGAACGAAAACAATTGCAGCGTGGAAGGTGTTTATAAGCCGTTTAAGAAACACACAAAAACCGTTAGATTCTCTTCAACATTTAAATTTAATATTATAGATTTTCTTGATTGGAAAATGGTATCAATATCTAATAGGTTTAAAGGTTGTAATTGTTTTCAAATAGTGACTTGCATCATTAAATATTGATTTCAAATTTTGGCACAAGGCCAGCAATTTCAGTGGGGGGGGGAGTAAGTCGATTACATCAACCCCAGGGCTGAACTGGTACTTGTTTTATCGACTGCAAAAGGCTGAAAGGCAAAGTCTACCTTGGCAGAATTTGAACTCAGGACGTAAAGACAAATGAAATGCTGCTAAGCATTTTGGCTGGAGGCAAGTGGGGGAGGGGCTAATGATTCTACCAGTTTGCTGCCTTGCATCTTTGACATGGAAGGATAAATAGTCAGAAATACCAAACTGAAACAAGTCCTGTTCATATTCAGTTTGGGTGACTGTAAACCATTCAGCTACGGAGGAATTGTTCCAAAATGGTGATCGGTGTGTAATTTTGGGTACAAAGGAGCCAATAATAGATCTACATACAGTTCCAATATCTATTTTTTAAAGGAATGATATATCTGGAGGCAGACAGTTACAAAAATTTGGTTTGTGATCTTTTAATGTCGTGTAGGTTTCTTGTAAGGATAAAAATCTAGAGAACTATACACCAATAAGTAATTGAGTTTTATGATTGGTTAAACATTTTCAAGTCTTGTTGTAATACATGGAGGAAAATTTAAAAACAATATTTACGTTGGACAAGCATTTTGCTCAGATTTTATTAAATTGTAAAACAAATTGCTCAAGCATACAGAGCCAGAAGGAAAAAATTAATATTTAGTTGCGTATTTTAAATTTTATTTTAATTTCTTTATATTGTCATTGCTTTTTGAGGTTTTTTTTTTCTTTTAGGATGATTAGCTGAAAATTTCACAAAAATCATGGGTGCATGGGATTATATGATTCTGTGTAGATTACCCAGGCATAAATATAGGTTTATCAATTGTAAAAAAGAATAAATATATACAATTTTGATTGTCTTAAAAATATATATACTGGCATGATACATACATACACACACATAAGTATACTCATATACACTTATATATACATACACATTTATATACATATAGCTGTACATACATATAGATGTACTCACATACATATATATGTACACATATATACATACATATACCTACATACAAACACACACACACACACACATATATAATATATATATATATATATATATATATATATGCATACACACACAGACATTCTTAAGCATATATGCAATTGACTCCAAAACAGATCTATATATTTTGCCAGTGTGTTCAAAAAAATATACACCCATAGCTTACAGAATTTAGAAAGCAAAATAAAACTATATATACAAACAGTATGTTGTGCTTTTCTTTATATGACACATTGAGAGAAACTCTGAGTAATAAGATCAATCAACATTGGTGGCCAAAAAAAATTTCTTTTCACATCCACAGAGTCATAGATTTGTAGAGAAAGAGATCTCCCAAGAGAAATGACCTTCATACATACCCTGGTAATTCTTTTATTGACTGCAGCGGATAAGAATTAGCTTAACCCTTTAGTGTTCAGATTATTCAATCAAACATAATGCCTATTGATTCCCATTGATTTGAATTAATCATGCATTATCTCATATCTTCAAGATCTTGATGGTGTAATTACTTAATGTAGAATAACATTGTAGGGTAGGTGTGAGGGCCTGGATCTGGTCAGTTTGAACATAAAACAGATTAACTATTTTGGCCGGATAGGGCCGGTTTAAATACTAAAGGGTTAAAAAGATAAAAATACAACAAGGCCTTGCTGAAACTAATTTAAGTTTTGTTTAATGATAAACAAAACCTATAACGAGTTTCATCAAAGTTTACGGGAAATAAAACAAAACTGAAAATAGTTTGTTCTGTTTTAAAAGATATTGGAAAAAAACTTAATTGCTGTGAGGTTGACATCATCTCACCCCATCTCCCATCAACCATTGCAGCCAGGTAACAAAAAAATGTAGGTGAGGGAGATTGAATCTTCTGTCATGAATACACCGAGAGACAAGCTCAGTCTTTTTTTTATTTAAGTGTTTCAGTCATTAGACCATGACCATGTTGGGGCACTGCCTTGAAGGATTTTTAGTTGCATGAATCAATTCCAGTCCTTTTTTGTTTGTTTGTTAATCTTTGTACTTATTCTATTGGTCTGTTTTGCTAAACTGCTACGTTACAGGGGACATAAACACACCAACACCGGACATCAAACAGTGGTAGTGGGATGGGGACATACATGTACATATGATAGGCTTCTTTCAGTTTCTGTCAATCAAACCTTTTTCTAAGGATTTCTTTTTTCTTTTGCTTCTTTTACAGGTGTCTTGATTAGAATCCCTCACTCAACAGGAAAAAAACATATACAAGTGATGAATGTGAAGGAGAAAATCATAAGGTAGGACTTAGCCCCGACCATGGGGCATATTACCACATATATTCTTTTATTGTTTTATTTGCTTCAGTCATTTGACTGTGGCTATGCTGGAGCACCACCTTTAGTCAAACAAATATCACCCCCACCCCCCCGGGACCTATTCTTTGTAAGCCTAGTACTTATTCTATCAATCTCTTTTGCCAAACCGCTAAGTGAAGGGGACGAAAACACACCACCATTGGTTGTCAAGTGATGTTGGGGGGGATAAGCATACACACAAACACACACACATATATATATACAACAGACTTCTTTCAGTTTCTGTCTACCAAATCCACTCACAAGGCTTTGGTCAGCCCAAGACTCTAGTAGAAGACACTTGCCCAAGGTCTGACACAGTGGAACTGAACCTGGAATCATGGCCATGCTTGTGCTTCCTAGGGGGACAAACACAAACACGCATATATATATATATACATATATACGACGGGCTTCTTTCAGTTTCCCTCTACCAAATTCACTCACAAGACATTGGTCGGCCCAAGGCTATAGTAGAAGACACTTGTTGGAGGTGCCACACAGTGGGACTGAACCCGGAACCATGTGGTTGGTAAGCAAGCTTCTTTATATTCTTTTACTTGTTTCAGATATGCTGGAGCTTCACCTTTAGATGAGAACTTTGTAAACCTAGTACTTATTCTATCGGTCTCTCTTGCAATGGTATGGGGATAAACACAGACACACAAACATATACACACACTTATATATATATATATATATATGACGGGCTTCTTCCAGTTTCCATCTACCAAATCCACTCAGAAGGCTATAGCAGAAGACACTTGCCCAAGGTGCCACGCAGTGGGACTGAACCCAGGCCCATGTAAATAGTAAGCAAGCTACTTACCACGGAGTCACTCCTGCGCCTATATATATACATACATACATATATATACATACATATATACACATACATATATATACATACATATATATATATATACATATATATATATATATACATACATACACATATATACATACATATGTACATACATACGTACATATATACATACATATGTACATATATGCATACATACATACATATATACATACATACATATACATACATGTATATACATACATACATATATATATACATACATATATATACATACATACATATATATATACATACGTACTTATACATATATATACGTACATATATATACATACGTACACATATATACATACATTACACATACATACATACATACACATACGTACATATTTATATACATACATATATATACAAATATATACATACATATTAATATATATATACATATATATACACATATATACATATATACATACATATACATATATACATACATACATATATACATATATATACATACATATATATACATACATATATACATACCTACATATACATACATATATATACATACATACATATATATACATACATACATATATACATACATACACATATATATACATGTATATATACACAATCATATATATACATACACATATATATATACATATACACGTACATATACATATATGCATATATACACATACATATATATACACACATATATACATACAATATATATATATATATACATATATACATACATATCTGCGTACATACACGTATATATACATACATATACATACACATATATACATACATACATTTATTTTAATTTAATCTTTTTATTTTATCTAGTTTCAGCTCAAGAGCTGTGGCCATGCTGGGGCACTGCCATATATATATATATACATACATATATATATACATATACATATATATGCGTACACATATATACATACGTACACATATATACATACGTATATATATATATACATACATACACATACATAAAAATATACACATACATGTATATGCATATATATACATACATATATACATATATATACATACATATATTCATGCATATACATATATATATACATACGTATACGTATACATATATACATACACATACATACATATATACATACATACATATACATATACATACATACATATACATACATACACACACACATATATACATACACATATATAATACATACATATATACGTACATACACATATATACATACACATACATATATATACACATACATATATATACATATATATACACATATATATATATACATAAATATATATACATATATATATATACACATAAATATATATACATATATATATATACACATATACATACGTATATATATACATATACACATATACATTCACATATATATACATACACATATACATATATACGTACATACACTTCTATATACATACATATACACATATATACATACACAAATATATACACATAAATATATATACATACACATATATATATACACATATACATATACTCATATACATACGTATATATATACATACGTATATATATATACATATACATATACTCATATACATATACTCATATACATACGTATATATATACATATACACATACATACATATACATATATACATACACATATATATATACACACATATATATACACATATATATATATATACACATATATATGTATATACATACATACACATATATACATACATATACATACACACACATACACATACATACACATACACACATACATATATACATATATTCATGCATATACATATATACGTATACATATATATACATACATATACATACATACACACACATACATGCATATATATACATACATATATACATACATATATATACATACATATATACACATACATACATATACATACATACACATATATACATACACATATATATATATATATACACAATCATATATGTACATACACATATATATATACATATACACATACATATACATATATGCATATATACACATACATATATATACACACATATATACATACATATATATATATATACATATATACATACATATATGCGTACATACACGTATA
>NC_043022.1:15192522-15195022 GCF_006345805.1 Octopus sinensis
AGAAGGCTGCACCAGGTCAGTCAGATCTGGCAGTGTTTCTACGGCTGGATGCCCTTCCTAACGCCAACCACTCCGTGAGTGTAGTGGGTGCTTTTTATGTGCCACCGAAACACAGGTGCCAGACGAGGTTGGCGAACGGCCACGCTCGGATGGTGTTTTTTATGTGCCACCGACACAGGTGCCTGACGAGACTGGTGAACGGCCACGCTCGGATGGTGTTTTTTATGTGCCACCGACGCAGGTGCCAGACGAGGCTGGCGAACGGCCACGCTCGGATGGTGTTTGTTACATGCCACCGGCAATAATAATTGTAATAATAATTTTATCTGCAGAAAGCCTGAAATTTGGTGGGTAGGAGCTAGTAGCTGAGGACATTGACCCCTGTACTTCACTTGTACTTTATCAACCCTGAAAGGATGAAAGGTAAATTGAACCTCAGCGGAATTTGAACTAAAAAAACAAAGCGCAAGACGAAATGCTTTCTAAGCGTTTTGTCTGCTGTGCTAATGGATTGGCTAGCTTATAACCTCAAGAATAATAATAGTTATTATCATTAT
Source organism: Octopus sinensis (assembly GCF_006345805.1). Taxonomy (NCBI): domain Eukaryota; kingdom Metazoa; phylum Mollusca; class Cephalopoda; order Octopoda; family Octopodidae; genus Octopus; species Octopus sinensis. Next base: position 15,193,080 of record NC_043022.1, read on the forward strand.
TATTATTATCATTATTATGATTATTATTTAGAAAGTAAATTCAATAAAACAGAACACAAATGGAACAAAACAAAACACTGCACAAACCCAATGTATTTAGAAACCATGCGAGAGAAACAAGACTACCAAATAATAGTAGTAGTAATAGTGATGATTATGAGCATTTTTTTTGCATTGACGCAAAGTCAGAAATTTTTGGAGGGATTAGGGGTGATCAACAACTCAAACCTTAGTATTTAACCGGTATTTCTCTATACTGACTTCGGCTGGATTTGAATATAGAAACTTGAAGGAATCGGCTAAAACGTTGAATCAGCTAAAACGTTGTCAAAGTGTGTTTATCTGGACCAGCAATCTTTTAGGTATATCAGTTGATAATAATAATGATAATAATAATTTCAAATTTTTTCCACAAGGGCAGCTTGGGGGGGGAGGTGGTGATGAGTCGATTACATCGATCCCCCAGTGCGTAACTGCTACTTATTTTATCGACCCCCGAAAGGATGAAAGGCAAAGTTGACCTCGGCAGAATTTGATCTCAGAGGTATTTCGTCTGCCGCTACGTTCTAAGCATTTCGTTCAGCATGTTAATGATTCTGTGAGCTTGCTGCCTAATAATAATAATAATAATAATATCGATAATAGCTGTTACTAGGGGTCTCAGGATGAAACTAGGAACATCATGTCTAAAAAAAACAAAAAACAAAGTAACAACAATGAAAATAATAATAATAATTCTTATACTTGTTAATTATTAATAATTAATTATTATCCACCAGTACCATCATCATCACCAACACCAACCAATGTACAAGAATGAAAAGAATTGGTTCTTTTATTTCGTAAAGAAAATGGGCAAAGATGAAGAGGAGAAAAACGTGAATATTGAGCGATCATGTGATTGACCAGATGCAGTTATACACCACTGGTCACAATGCTCTTTGCATCATTTTAGCTTTCAAATGATGCCACCCTGCTGGCTAGGTGAAGAGCCCTGTATTCCCCCCGTGCTCAGGAGGAAACACCTATTTACAGGTGAGTGGACTGGGCCAATGTGAAATGAAGTGTGTTTGCTCAAGAACACAACATGGAGCCTGATCCAAGTATTGAACTCACGATGTAGCAATTGTGACTAACGCCCAAACCACAAGGCCATACACCCTCACCTGTGTAAATATATGCACGTGTATGAATTTGTAAGCGTGTGTGTGTGTGTGAGTACATGTATACAAAAGGCAACATTGCTAAATCTCAGGTACAAAGTTGTCATGAACACGTCCTGCACATAACTGCAATCCCTCTTATTGCAATGCTAGAATCCAGGTTTAAGGAACAAGTGTCAAAGACATCCTGAAGAAAACAGGCCAACCATTTGGCCTTAAAACTAGTCATAGCAATAGAGCAAACATTCTGCTTGTTTTAGGTTCAAACTGGCCAGATCCAGCCTCTCACACCTACCCGACAATTAAACAATCACATGATTGAAATCTCTAAGCTAGAAAATAATACATGATTATTACATTTGCCAGAGTAATTTGAATGCTAAGGGGTTAAATATGAAAGGTAATCCAGCTATGACCATCCCATTTGATTTGTTTTGGTTGTTTTTTTGTTTTGTTTTGTTTTTTGCAGATAGTAGTGTATCTATGGCAACATTTTGAATTATAACAAGGAGAGGAAAAAAGCTTGCTTAGCTGCCGGTCACAAGAAAGAATGATGAGGTTAGATGTGTGCCATGCTCTCACTAAATGCTGTAGGTGCCTGATTAGTCGTGAGCAGCCATAGGTACCCTCTTGGCTGTCCTCTCCTTGACCCTGTGACAGCAGAATGGAAGAAGAGTGAGGAGAAGGGTTGCACCAGTACACAGCTGGTACTCACTGACAGCTGAATAGATATGGGGCAACGTAAAATGAAGAGTCTTGCTCAAGGATACAACAGACAGG
>NC_043022.1:15200022-15215022 GCF_006345805.1 Octopus sinensis
TATGGTTGGAATGCTTGTTGGGTTATCAAGGTATAATGACAGGTCTGAGACTCTTGGACAATCCATACTCTGTGGGTGGCCACCTGTCGTATCATATATCTTCATGTCATGTTAAGTCAGATAAAAAAAAAATATATATATATAAAAAAAAAAAAGAAGCAAATCAAATCAGGCAGATGTAATTCAGGTCATATTTGGATTAAGATCGGTCTTAATGTAAGATGTCACTGCATGTTAAGATCAGTCTTAACACAGATTAAGATTAAGTCTTTAGGTAAGTTGTCACAGGTTAGAATTATTTGTTTTGGAAGAGTAGAACAGGACAGGAGTAGAATAAGGAACGGAGAAGAGGTAACAATGACGGCGCTGGGGCCTCAGACTGGGTCGTCCATTGACATCAGCAGAGGATTTACATACTCGAAGCCGTCAAATTCTGTTTGGTCGATTTTGTCAATGATGTTCCTGCAAAACAAAAACAAGCAAAAAAAATAGAATGAAGTAATTCTTGTTTAGTACGGTGGATCTTGGAGAACATAGGTTACAAAGAACTAGGCTAGCTCATGCGCAGGGCACTTTTGAGGCCTTCAGCCCCACCATCCGCCATGCTTCATGGCCCTCTACCGTTGTGTAATGTAATGGACTCGGACACATTCGTTGTATATGTATCTCCTGTTATTAATTAACTGATACCCCATTCCAAGAAACCTTGCTAGATCAGATTGGAGCCTGGTGCAGCATTCTGGTTTACCAGTCCTCAGTCAAAACCATCCAACCCATGCCAGCATAGAAAGTGGACGTTAAACGATGATGATGATGATGATGATGAAAACCTGACTACAAACATCATCGTTTAACATCTGACCTTCATGCTGGCATGGATTGGATGGTATGACAGGAATTGGCAAGCCAGGGGGCTGCACTAAGCTCCGGTCATCTGTCTGCCATGGTTTCTATGGCTAGACATCCCTGATGCAGTGTTTGATGCTCAAATACAAAAGCATTGACAACGGCATCTCTGTGAGTAGGGTTAGTTCCCAATTCTTCATAGGCAATAGGAATAAAGTCAGGAGCAATATACTGCAATTGAAAATTTTAAATTGTTATACTGAATATAATAAATGGAAAGCCCCTGGCCTATCAGGAATCACCTCTGAGATGCTTAAAATAGAAATCTTGCCAAATCAGATTGGAACCTGGTGCAGCCACCCTGGCTTACCAGTTTCCCAGTCAATCTGTCCAACACGTGTCAGCATGGAAAGCACGTTAAATGATGATATTAACTGTTCACAAAACCATTGAAAGAAATCAATTGAATCCCAGAAAAAGTATCAAAGTCAATACTTTATATCAATGGTAACAAAAGCAATCTAAATATTTTTCATCTTTGAAGCCAACCACTTTACAGAGTGTACTGGGTGCTCTGAACGTGGCACCAGCATAGGGGCTATTTACGAGGCACCATCTCCCAAGGGGTCACCAAGTAGCTTGCAAGACAGGGATGCTAACAATTCTACCAGCTCACTGCAGAGTGTACTGGGTGCTCCGGACGTGGCATCAGCACAGGGGCTATTTACGAGGCCCCATCTCCCAAGGGAGTCACCAAGTAGCTTGCAAGACAGGGGCCTTTCAGCTGGGAGAGGGAGAGGAACTAAGAGAGTAAAGAATGGTAAGAAAGTCAGAAAGCAAAACAACAACAAACAGCTACGTACGAATCATCTGGGGTCAGTTGGACTGGTTCCTTGGTAAACATTTCGTCGAAGCGCCTCAAGTCACGGTCAGACTGCAGTTCAGGTTTGTAAGGGGGCGTTATCTGTTTCTGCTCCAGCAGCTCCCAGTCAATTTGCCGGAAGAATGCATGTGTTCTGATATCATCAAACCCAGCGTCGGGCACACAGCCAAGCCTTTCCTTTGGATTCTGAAAAAGACCCAGGGACACCATTATTTCAACAGGCTATTTTTTTTTATTATATTTAAAAATGAGAAAATCTGAAACTGTAAATCATTCAAATTACTCTGTCAAAGGAAAAGTTTATTTATTCAAAATGTTTATTTCGGCCGTTGCCAGCCTCGTTGCCAGCCTCGCCTGGCACGTAAAAAGCATCCACCACTACACTCACGGAGTGGTTGGCGTTAGGAAGGGCATCCAGCTGTAGAAACATTGCCAGATAAGACTGGAGCCTGGTGCAGCCTTCTGGCTTCCCAGATCCCCGGTCGAACCATCCAACCCATGCTAGCATGGAGAACGGACGTTAAACGATGATGATGATGATTCACATTATTTTCAATTAAATATACATTATTTTTTAACTTTAAGATTTTGATGAAATAATTGTTTATTTTTAGAACGACAGTAGTAATGTTAAATATCTGCCAAAAAGTAATAATGGCATTTTCTGAAAGTCAAAATATCTGACATATCTCCAGAAAAAGAAAGTTCCAAACATGGCAGTCTCCACTCTTAAGTCACATATATGTCCACCTGTGAATGGGACAAAGTGATCTTAGGTAACGTTTATTCACCTGAGTAAAATTTGAGACAAAGAATTTACTGGAACACGGAAGGTCTCGTTAACCCAAACAGGGATCAGTAACCAAACCAAATTCCAATCATGTGAAGAAACCAGAATGAAAAACTGTATTTCAATTAATCATTGCTCAAAATAATTACCACAAAATACAGATATTTTAGCCCAAATTGTAACGGAAAATTCTGTGAAGATACAAGAGTTGTATCAGTTTCACGATTAGAGTTTGATGTTGGATCTTTCATAGATAATCTTCAATCAAAATGGAACAATTAAAACAATTACTATTTTTAAATCTAACAATGAGAGATATTCAGCAACAGAACTTTGTAGTAAAGATTGTTTGCCGACATAACATGGCAGTCCTGGTTTAGGACGAATGTTGCTGTAATTTTAGCCCCAGGAGACATTGCCTCCAGCTGGCTATACAACATGATCTGTGTCATATTTTCTAACAAGGGTGCTAGATTCCCTTGTTTGAAAATATAAGGGCACAGGTCATGCCATATAGCCAGCTGGAGACGATGTCTCCTGGGGCTAAATTACAGCAACATTCGTCCTAAACCAGGACTGCCATGTTATGTTGGCAAACAATCTTTACTCCAATTAAAACAGTATCTGGCAAACCTCTTGCAGCTTTGTAGAAGAATTTGCTTCTCTTGGCAGTAAAATCTCTGGCTGCAAAAATGATGTAAATACAGACACTCTTTCTCTTGTCCACCTTTGTATCGTCTATCTGTCCAAACGTTTTAATGCCCCCTATTGCGTTTCTGTTCCATATATATAGGTATATCACTGTGACCGACCAGGCTATCAGATGTTGCTACACATCGCTGGTCACAATGTGCTTCGCATTGTTTTAGCCTTCAAATGACGCCACCCCGCTGGCTAAGTGAGCAGGCCAATAGAAGAAAGAGTGAGAGAGAAAGTTGGGGCAAAAGAGTACAGCAGGGATCGCCACCACCTCCTGCTGGAGCTTCGTGGAGCTTTAGGTGTTTTCGCTCAATAAACACTCACAACGCCCGATCTGGGAATCGAAACCGCGATCCTACGGCCGTGAGTCCGCTGCCCTAACCACTGGACCATTGCGCCTCCACATATAGGTATATGCCAACATTAAACTAACAAAATAAAGTGATTAACTTAAATGAACTGAAAACAAAAACAATTTCAAAACAGATTTCCCAAAAACTATAAAACTGTTAAAGGAGTAAAAAAAAAATTCAAGGGACTTACTTTGTTTAGGAATCCCTTCAAAACTGATGCAGCTTTGACAGACACGGAGCGAGGAATTCTAATTGGTTTCTCCAAGATCACTACAAAAAGAGAAGAGAGTGGAATCGGTTTACAAGTCGTCTTGGTTAGATTCTGCCCTGTTCCTTTGGCCACGTTTACAGACTTTACAGTAGAACTCTGGTGGTGAAGTTATTATTAGTATTAACTGAATTTCGTGTGAGAGAGAGAAAGAGTGTGTGTGTTTGTGACTGAATGTGCATGTGTGTGAGTGAATGGGTTTGGGTGTGTGTTAGAAATAGAGAAACCTGCAATACCAAAAGAATTAGTATAAAATTGAATTAGTTGTTGATTGACAAATAATAATAAGCAGAGCACAATGTCCACCAGTTGAAGCACATCGAAAATTTAATAAACTTTCATTCACATTTGGGGAACAATTTCTTAATTATACAATGGAGTGTTATCTGATATATATATATATATATATATATATATACACATACATATATACATATACACACATATATATATATATATATATATATACACATACATATATACATATATATATATTATATATATATATATATATATAATATATATATATATATACACATATATATATATACATATATATATATTATATATATATATATATATATATATATATATACACATACATATATACATATACACACATATACATATATATATATATACACATATATATAGAGAGGGAGAGAGCAAGGAAAAAGATGGAGAGAGCAGAGAAGAAAGAGGGCACAGATGGAGATAGAGACAGCAAAGAGAGAAAGACTGACAGACAGACAGACACAGAGAGAGAGTAAGAGATGGTAGGAAAAAGTGAGAAAAAGGAAAATGAAAATAGAAAGGCATGCAAGAGAGAATGAAAGAAGAAGCGAGAAAGTAAGAACGAATGAAAAATAACACGAAGAAAAGAGAATGAGAGAAAGTGAAAGAAAATCGAATCCCACCCACCCTTTTTTTTTTTTTTTGAGGCTACTAATTGAAATATCTAACATTGTTTTTATGTCTGCAGTTATTGTGTAAATCTGTCCTTCAAACATTTAGGATTTGCACAGGCAAACAGTAAATTTGATTTAGAATGACAGAAATCCTGGCTGGCTGTGCATCTCCGGTAACAGCAGTCAATTCTATTATGCTAGGCTGATCACTTGTATTTCATATTTTTATATTGATCATCTTTATTAGGTTTCAAATCTGACGTAAGATACTTTGGATTCTGAAAAATTTCCAGATGTTATACCATAACACTTGCACACATGCATACATATATAGGCGCAGGAGTGGCTGTGTGGTAAGTAGCTTGCTAACCAACCACATGGTTCTGGGTTCAATCCCACTGCGTGGTATCTTGGGCAAGTGTCTTCTGCTATAGCCTCGGGCTGACCAAAGCCTTGTGAGTGGATTTGGTAGACAGAAACTGAAAGAAGCCCGTCGTATATATGTATATATATATGCGTGTGTGTGTTTGTGTGTCTGTGTTTGTCCCCCTAGCATTGCTTGACAACCGATGCTGGTGTGTTTACGTCCCCGTCACTTAGCGGTTCGGCAAAAGAGACCGATAGAGTAAGTACTGGGCTTACAAAAGAATAAGTCCCGGGGTCGAGTTGCTCGACTAAAGGCGGTGCTCCAGCATGGCCGCAGTCAACTGACTGAAACAAGTAAAAGAGTAAAGAGTATATACATGTGTGTGTGTGTGTGTGTGTATATAAACACATACTTGCACACATGCATACAAATATACACCTAGATACACACACATACACACGCCTTCAAATGACCAATATTGTGTTGACAACAAACAAATTTTATGTAATTTATCTGAATATATTAAGTATTTACATCACTGGCTCTAAATCCTTTTGACTTCCTGACACACTGGAGATGAATTAAATATATATCACTGATACACTTTAGACTGAAAACCCCCATAATATTACTGGTATACTTTGCATGGAATTTAAGTTAAGCAATAGAAAACTATGCTTTAAAGTTTAAAATTTAGCAAAATATTTAGAAAACAATTCATGGCCAGTTTCTGTTCAACAATATTTCTTTGTTTTCCTCTGAAGATGAGTGAGTCACCCGAAATATAAAGGATTAATTAATTCTTTCTTTTTGACTGAAAAAAGCTCTCCACCTTCATTTTCATTTTGCTTACCTTGTTTTAATTACCATTCTTGAAATTCACTTTTTCAAGAAACAGAATGCATTTTCTGAAACCTTGAATTATATTTTTAAAACTTTGAAGTGCAGCAAGGTACCAAAGTGCACCTAAGTGTACACCTACAAATATCCAGGTACCACACTAACATACACACAGAGTCTGAAAGGTGTTATTTACATACAAATTCTTGTATTTTCAGAGATGAAGGTGAAAAGAAGTTACAGCAACCATACCCCACCTTCTCTCTCTCTCTCAAGAATGGTTACTAAGGAAACAGGGGAAAGCAGTTTAACCCTTTTGTTATATTTTTGTTGAATTACATTGTCTTTGTTTCAATTAATTTTGAAATTAATGAAGAATTTAGTAAAATAACTCATTATTAAGATGGTGTTTTGAAACATAAACATGAAATTTTGATGGAAGGTTTTAATTTACATCATTTTAACCCTTTTGTTACCATATTTCTGTAGAATTACACTCTCGTTGTTTCAATTACGTTTTGAAAAAAAATAAAGAATTTGATAATAAAATAATTTTTCCATTATTAAAGTGAGTGTTTGAAAAAAATTAAAACAAAATTTCAATGATACTTTTTGGATCATTTTCACTCTTTTGTTAGAATATTCCTTTTGAAATATGCCTCCTCGGTTTCAATTAATTGCGAAAATAATAAAGAATTTTGTAAAATAACTCGTTATTGAAGAGACATTGATATTAAATTTTAGAGGAAACTTTAATTTAGGTCACTTTAAAACAGGAAGGTTTGCATCATAGAACCCGTGGAAATGGTCTCAAGTGGGTTGGCATCAAAATGGCTAAGCAAGGTTTTGGACAGCCGAATGCTTACCATGGTACCCTCACACTACGGACCTAAGCAACAGTAATTACTGCAAGCTAATGAGAGAAGCTGACTTTGGCTAAACAAGTCACATGAAACAAAGAATGGCATGGCTTTGATCAAAATCTATCGTTGTACCATTTTATTATTTAATATACCGTAAATCTTCGAGTATATTCCGCCCTTGAGTATAATACGCAGGGGATTTTTAGGGGCTGTACATCTGAAAAACTTAAACCTTGTGTATAATACACACCCCTTCTCTAACTTGAGTCAAGGAGGTCTATATAAAACGTCTTGGTTTGTAAAAATGTATACGGTGACGTCCTTTATTATTATTGTATATATAACATAATGCAAACATGTAACATTTTTGTGCATTTTGTTTGCAGAAAATAAAGAAATAACAGTAATAACGTTTAATAAATGTTGTTTCCTGCAAGTTATTGATGATTCTTTTATGACTTCATTGCTTTCTGGCTTAGCTTAAGGTAGTTTCGTGCCCGACATCACAAAATGCATCTGAACAAACATTGCTGGACAGCAAATAGAGACTCAGACATTGCTTAGAAAATAATTTTCATTTTTAACCTCGTGTATAATATGCACTAGGGATTTTGACCTTTAAATTTTGGGGGGAAAATGCGGGTTCTACTCGAGGATTTACAGTACTTTAGAAAATAAAAATTTATTACACAACAGCGACATCAGATCAACAGAAAGCAACAAATAATATCTGAAAAGGGTTATCGGTTTGTCTCATGGTTCCAGCGGACAAAATGGAAAAGGTGTTGCCATGGAGAATGGCGAAGATGGTGCACTGGAACAGTGACTAACTTGCAGGGCTTCCCATTGTGGATAGCCATCTCCACCCCAATAGTAGCGAGCAGGGGTGCAGTCAAAGGGCCGATGATGCTGGGGGTTTCTACTGCCACAGGCTTGACAACAAACCTGTCTCAGAACAACCAGTACCTGAAGAATTTGCCCTTCTCAGCCTGACAAGCAGCAGAACCTGAGCTGGCAGCTAAACTCACCAAGATGCCACTTGAGAAAGTGAGATCCCAGATGAGAGGCCTACCATCGCAGAACAGGAATATTGTCATACCATCAGGCCTTTTCCCGTCCTCTTAGTTGAAAGAGTTGCTAGCTTCATGTTGTCATGGCGATATAAAAAATAAAAAAAACTGAAAAAGCATCTGGATTAAAAAAAGTGCAGGTGTGGCTGTGTGGCAAGTAGTTTCCTTCTCAACCACATGGTCCTGGGTTCAGTTCCACTCCATGGCACCTTGGGCAAATGTCTTCTACTATAGCCTCAGGCCAACCAAAACTTTGTGAATGGATTCAGCAGATGGAAACTGAAAGAAGCCTGTCGTGTATGCATGCGCGTGTGTGTGTTTGTCCACCACCACTGCTTGACAACTGGTGTTGGTTTGTTTATATCTCTGTAACTTAGCAGTTTGGCAAAAGAATCTGATAAAATAATTATGACACTCTAAAGGAAAAAATAAGTCCTGGGGTCAATTCGTTTAACTAAAACCCTTTAAGGCCGTGCTCCAGTCTGAGCTGGGAAGGGAGACCTGTGGTGTCTTGGCCATGCTTTATGATCCCATTGCAAGAATCCTAAATCTAGGCTTAGCCATCCATCATAACATTATTTTGATTGACTGATCAGGCTATGCTACTCCGACTGTCTAGAAAAGACTACACCTAGATTTGTTTACTGACATTTGACTGTGGCCATGCTGGAGCAACACCTTTAGTCAAAGAAATCATATATATATATATGCACACACACACGATATGGGCTTCTTTCAGTTTCTGTCTTCGAAATCCACTCACAAAGCTTTGGTAGGCCCAAGGCTATAGTAGAAGACACTTGCCCAAGGTGCCATGCAGTGGGACTGAACCCAGAACCATGTGGTCGGGAAATAAGCTTCTTACCACACAGTCACACCTGTGCCTACATATATATATATATATGATGGGCTTCTTTCAGTTTCTGTCTACCAAATTCACTCACAAGGCTTTGGTTGATCCGAGGTTTACAGTAGAAGACGCTTTCCCAAGGTTCCACACAGTGGGACTGAACCCGGGTCCATGTGGTTGGGAAGCAAGTTTCTTACCACTCAGCCACGCCTCTGCCTGTTTGTTCCATATTTCTAACAAAACTGTTTTTTTTTTCAATTCCATCCAAACTGTAGACAGAGCTTTGAACATTACAAACAAAAACTATTTTCCATTAATCTTTTGGGATTTTTTCTTCTTTTTTCTTCTGTCTAGCTTCAACAATGAAGAAGCCATGACGATATATATACGCTATCATCTGTTTCATCCAGAAATCAGCAGCAAGTGAGATAAAATCTTGAGAAAAGAAGATGATAGACAAAAACATAGAAACATCTTTATCTTGTCTTCTATCTTTTACTTGCTTCAGTCACTGGACAGTGGCCATGCTGGAGCACAGCCTTGAAGGGTTTTAGTTGAACAAATTGAACCCAGGACTTCTTTTTAATAACTCTTTAACCCTTTAGTGTTCGTATTATTCTGCCAAAATTAATCCTTTTTAATCCACATTGCCTTGAACTAATCAGGCATTAATCTTGGAGCTATGAAATTTTGATGAGGTAGCTGTTAATTTTTAAAACGATATTGTAGGGTTGGTGTGAGAGACCAGATATGGCCAGTTTAAACATAAAACAGGCAGAATACTTTTGGCCGGATATGGCCAGTTTAAATACTAAAGGGTTAAAGTCTCATACTTATTCTATCAGTTTCTTTTGCCAAACTGCTAAGTTACAGAGATGTAAACCTACACCATTTGTCAAGCAGTGGTAAGGAATAAACACACACACACACACACACACAGACATACACGACAGGCTTCTTTCAGTTTCCATCTACCAAATCCACTCACAAAGCTTTGGTTGGCCTGAGGCTATAGTAGAAGACATTTGCCCAAGATGCCATGGAGTGGAACTGAACCCAGTACCATGTGGTTGAGAAGGAAACTACTTGCCACACAGCCATACCTGCTCTTACACAGACTTCTGTTTTTAATACGGATGCTTTTTAGGTTTTCTGGGCTTTTTTTTCTTCTAGCCATGGCAACATGAAGAAGCCATGGCGATAAACTAGCAACTCTTTTAACCAAACAGAAAGTGAGATTTTAGAAAAATAAATATATATATAAACAATCAATAATAACAAAGGGTAAAATTAATTAATTAAGAAGTAATCAATAAATTTCACCAAGTAGAATTCGGTATGAAAACAGGACTGTTACATGGTAAATTTTAGTAATACTAATAAAAAGGGTTCAGCAAAGAATTGCCTCACCACACACTGAAGTTCAGAAATAGCAGCCAAAAATCTTAGGCATTTCTTCTACTTTAAAAAGTATATATATAAAAGTATATATATAAATATATATACACAAACCTACAAACATTTATTTATTTAAACATAGGGCTTTCACACCCACCACCACCACAACAACAAAGAACTGTTTATTACACATGAATACAATATCTGTAACAACTTAGCAATAACTTTGAAGACACACCAACCATGACTATCACCACTTCACACCAACCATGACTATCACCACTACCACCACCACCTCCACCACACTGCACTTAACCACACAAGTGACATGACGTGTGCTTCTGTTTCCACTGAAATCAAGATGGTGTTTTTCGCTGTCCCCTGCGTATATTGCAACAGCTAAAAATATTCTTCAATAGCATGCAAGACAGTAGACCTGTGGCCTTTGCAGACGACAGCATCGGATGGAATTACTTCTGGCCTGTAGCCTATTTGTCTACAATTTCTAAATCAGGATTTTAATTAATTATTCTAACAAAATGATAATAATAATATAAGCACGAGGCCTGAAATTTTGGGGAGAGGTGATTAAGTGATTACATCAACCCCAGTGCATAACTGGTACTTATTTTATTGACCCTGATATGATGAAAGGCAAAGTCAACCTCAGCAGATTTTTAACTCAGAATGTAGCGGCACATGAAATACCGCTAAGCATAGGCGCAGGAGTGGCTGTGTGGTAGGTAGCTTGCTTACCAACCACATGGTTCCGGGTTCAGTCCCACTGCGTGGCACCTTGGGCAAGTGTCTTCTACTATAGCCTCAGGCCGACCAAAGCCTTGTGAGTGGATTTGGTAGACGGAAACTGAAAGAAGCCTGTTGTATATATGTGTGTATATATATATATATATATATATGTGTGTGTGTGTGTGTGTCTGTGTTTGTCCCCCTAGCATTGCTTGACAACCGATGCTGGTGTGTTTACGTCCCTGTTACTTAGCGGTTTGGCAAAAGAGACCGATAGAATAAGTACTGGGCTTACAAAAGAATAAGTCCCGGGATCGATTTGCTTGACTAAAGGCGGTGCTCCAGCATGGCCGCAGTCAAATGACTTGAAACAAGTAAAAAAGAGAAAAAAAAAGAGTAAGCATTTTCGCCCAGCGTGCCAACGATTCTGCCAGCTCTCCGCCTTAGTAATAATAATAATAATAATAAAAGTATGGCAATTAATTAATTAAAGAAAATAATGATTGATTAGAAATGAATGGCTATGAATTATACGAGTTTTTATTCATTTTATTCAGCATCATTAAAAACCTCTGAATGAGTAGAAATACAATTGTGGTCATCTTTATATGTTTATGCAAAACCTTTTGTTAGTCGCACATGGCCGAAGGTGTCACTGATGTGAAATATCATCAGAGCAGCCTTACAGTAGAAAAATTTAGACACAAACACATACATGCAGGCATGCACACACACACACACACACACACAACCTGTTGTACGCTTGTCGACATTGTACTTTTTTTTTTTTTTTTGTAAACACAGAGAAAAATAACACCACTGCCACCACCACCACCACTAATACTACTATTATCAATACCACAACACTACCATTACCATCACCCCCGCCCACACTATCACCACCACAACTACCACCATCAGCATCATCAGACGTCGCCTCCCCACCCCCACAGCTTGTCTTACACGTATCTGACAGTGACATCTGTTCGCTCTCTTCAAGGCCTTCCTTTCATTATCCCGTTATACAGAAACGATGGTTTTTACAAATGTTTAGAAATTGTTTTTAGAAATGTTTTCTATTTCTTCTTTCGTTTTGTTTAAAAGGAAAACCTTATAATTTAAGACCTTACCAGCAAAAAAAAAAAACCTAGGTTTTTTTTTTGTTTTTAGTTTATTGTTAGATCAGTTTTTCTTTTACATGTGTTAGACAAATATGTCATAGAAGCATTGTTTTATAAACCAACTAGCAGCATAGCCCGGCATTGCCCAGGTATGTAAGAGCCCCTAGTAGGCAACGACTAATCCCAATCTAGTCCTTTCCCTCTAGGGAACGAAGGCGCATGTGTAGGTTGCAATGTCTTCTCTTCACTCCCAAATAACTATCAAAAGAGCTATCGATTCTCGACCCCATGTCGAATTTATCAATTTTTTCAAAACTGGGGGAAACTTTTCAAAATTTTCACTGCATTAGTTTTGAATTATGACATTGGGCTGTGTGTGTCAAGTTTCATCAGAATCGGTTGAAAGCCGTGGTCAGGGTGAGGGTACAACCTGACAGACACACAGACATACAAACTGCCGTTTATATATAGAGAGATGCTTTTCCTGTCACTCACCCTCACCCGTTTTGCAAGTAATGGATCTCCTTTATTTTGATAGAATTTTTTTTATTCTATAACACACAAGTTGATGCACAAAGCGGTAACAAAAAATACACAAACTTAGGACCACTTTAAAAATGTTAGAGAAGAGAGATTTGAACCAGTAAAAGCTTTTCACTGCAGAGTATCACGGAGAAAAATATTCTCACTTAAAACGGTATCATAACACCATGGCCAGCTCAGAGTGCCCCCTCTTGGACTGATGGATGCATTTCAAACTCATTACTTCTCTTCAGCTCCAGATACCAAAGGAGACAACTTGGCTTGGCTTCCTTTGTCGTAAATCAATAAGTACTATCTGCTGGTAGTGCAGATTGGCTGCTGGGTCAGAATTTATGTGTGCAGAGATGTATGAAGGATTGCACAATCAGTGACATTTACTTTATTTATGATAAAAGAAGCAAAGCTTTCTAGTCAGCTCATAGTTGTCTGTCTTGGTGTCTGGTGCTGAAGAGAACTAATAAGTTCAAAATATATCCCTCAGTTTACTAGAAGGAGCTTTTAGCTGAGTATGGTGTTTTAACAACTTTTATCTGAGCACACTGAAGACAAATTATGTTGCCACACCACGAGTGTTCTCCCCTGTGGCTGCAGGCACATTGTGTTACATTGAGAGGGGAAAAAACTCATACAATGACATAATTCACCTTCAGTGTGCTAAAGGTTAAGTAAAGACATTTTCTTCAATGATAAACTGCAGGGAAAAGCCTTTACATGTTCAAATATCTCTCAAAGTGGTCTTTAGTTTCTGCTCATTTCTAAAGACAACTAAACTAAGTTTTAACAATAAATACAGTTATATATTATGTAAATATGGTGTTTCTATGCAGACAGATATACAAAATCGATATGAAAGTGAACAACAAAATGTAAGAAACAAGTGGAAGTTTAGCCATCATCGATGCCTTTGTGAATTTACCGTTAAACCACAAATCCAAAAGTTAACACTTTTATGCATCTACACAAAAAGTCTGTGATTGTTTTGTGCCTTGGGAATCGGTACAAGTGTTGTACCGAGTGAATATAAACACACATTTGAAGAATACACAAGAAATAAGACAAATGGATACCTTTGTAGTGTTTAAAGCTGCAATAGCACCAATCATAGCATGGATAATTGCAATAGAGACAGGAAGACGGTAATTCTAGCAAATAGAGACGGAGAGAAAAATGTTGAGCTCGGCGCCTGGAATTCGGTGAGTTAGGTTAAGCATTTTAAGAATGTGCAGTTGCATTATTTTGGTGCACAGCAAAGGAACAGAGTTAAGATAAAGAAAAATGAAAGACAAAAGCATGGGAGGAGGAGGAAGATTTTGAAGTGAAATTAGGTAAAGTAAAACTTCCTTGTATCTTGGGAGGGTCAATACACCACTAATACTAAATACATGCACTGGTTCTATTTCACTTCTTATTTTACTAACAACTGAATAGAGGGAAAGACCCACATCAGTCACAAATGACCATGGGATTGCAGCTAGAAAGTTCTCTGAGGCGCAAGTCTGGGCAAAGTTGTTTATGGAAGACCAGCAGTCACCTATGCATGCCAGCCTCCTTTCTTCACACCACTGGTGTTATCCAGCTTGGCACCAGTGACATCACAACTCATTTCTACGGCTGAGTGAACTGGAGCAACGTGAAATAAAGTATCTTGCTCAAGAACACAACACACGGCCCAGTCCAGGAACTGAACTCACTACCTCATGCTTGTGAGCCCGATGCTCTAACCACTGAGACATGCATCTTCCACAACTGAAATAATTAGTTGGTAACAATAAAGAAGTGGTAGTGAACCAGTGTGTGTGTTAATTTTTATAGACATAATGACCCTCCCTAGACACAAGGTAAAGTAAAACTTTTCTGGTTTCACTTGAATCAGGAATATTGAATGGGATCGAGTTTGATGTTGAGTTTAGAGTAGAACTTGGGGCAAATTTTTTGTGTTGTGTGGTATGTGATATGATGTGAGGTGCAGTGCGGTGAAGCATGGTCTGATCTGCTATCAAATGGAGTGGAGTATGGACTGTAATGTAATCTAGCGTATAACATTGTATGGGATTAGCAAAGTCTGGTCCGTTGTGATAGAGCGGAATATGTGTGGTAGTCAACAGCAGGGGTCCCAACCCTTTTATTTAAATGAGTTTTTCCAGACCTTTTTAATATGCTTATCCTTATGTGTGTGTGTATATATATATATATATATATATATATATATATACGTATATGTAGTGGAAATATATAGTCAGTACCAGGTGTTAATGTGGTTGCTTGTGTATTATTACAGGAGTTCATAAAGAGATGAAGAATAAATTCAAGACATATATATTTACTACATAAAAATATATTTTATTTACTGGTCGATGATGATATATAGAATTAATATGTAGAATCTAGATGAATGAAGTAATCTATGCAAGAAAGTTCAGAGATAGGAAACGTAGAAATAGCAGCTAAGTGGTG
>NC_043022.1:15220022-15245022 GCF_006345805.1 Octopus sinensis
ACCAATGTCACGATTCCTTTCTTTAACACACGAGAAGTGAAACAAGTTTGAGTCGTGCTGAAGACTGTTCTTTGTGATTCTTGGACAAAATGGTTTATTCTGAGTGCCACAGTTCATCCAAGTTGAGGCAGAAACAGGTGCCAGGTCCTTCAAGGAAAATGTTACCGTCAACGTAAGGGGGATTTAGTTACCCTTAATTTCCCTCATCACCATTTAATGTCCATTTCCCATACTGGCATCAGGTGAATGGTTTGATGGAATCTGGCAGGCCGGGGAACTGCACCAGACTCCATTTGTCTGTTTTGGCATGGTGTCTACAGCTGGATGCCCTCCCTAACATCTACACTACTTGAAAAAAAGGGAACATGTATTCCTACATGTTTCCAGGAGACATGTAGTTAACTCCCAATATGGCAGATTTAACCATGTGGTACAATATTCTAAAGTACCAATTCCAGGGATTTTTTTGAAGACATTTACTTAACTCTCAAACTCCTAAAGGGGAAAAATTCAACTAGGGGATATAATGTTTTAAAACAGGGGACAAGCACCACTTCCATGGGCCTCTTGAAGATTTACAACATGTAGATTTAATGAGTTGGGAGAGTATTTGCTTGTCATTCATTTTATTTAATGTTAGGGAAAATTGAATCACAGAGTGATATGACCAGCCCTTGTAGCTTCCAAAAGAGGTTTGAAAATTAGGGCAAAGCCATTTTGCAATATATTTGCATACATCTAACTCTGTTGAAAATTTTCGAAGTCAAAAACCCAATTCCATAATGATTTTATTACAGAACAAAAGTGAATGATAAAGGAAGGTACTAGAGATTTCCCCTTCACTTTAGACTTCCTCACCTATCTACAGAATGAATGTAAACAATGTTAGTATGATTGTTGCGATGTTGCAGGTCAAAAACCCAGTCCTCTAATGAACATAAGAAAAATGAATGTAAACAAGGTTAGTCCAATTCTTGTTATATCCTGGGTTTTAGGACTGACTGACTGATACAGATCTACACAGCACTGGATTGTACAGATGTTTAATAGCTCAACAACCTTTTCTGCTATGGAGGAAAATACAATATGCTTTGGCAAAGAATTCTTTGGCTTTCCTCATCCTAAACAACCAATTTGAAAACAACTTCACTTTTTTTTTTTTAAAGCACCCAAAAATCACAGAGTCATACAAATTGAGCAAACACACACACACACAGTTGCAGAAGTGATTAATGAGTTAGCAATTAGTGAAATGCATTCCGAAAACAACAAAATCGCTAAATTAGCAATCAAATAATTGATCTTTGATGGATTCTCAGCTCAAGAGCAGATATAACAATAAAAAAACAAAAAACAGAAAACAATCCAAACCAATCAATCAACGAAGATCAAGCAACAAACACACAAATTAACTGATTCACTCACATTTCACACTTTTTCCTCTCATTAAACTTCGGTCCTTAATAACGTAACTTTGCTGCGGAGTCCGGTAACGCCACATGTTGGGCTCAATCAATTCTTCAAGGAAAAGCACCGAATGTTTTTCGTTTTGTTCCAGAAACAAAGGAGGGGGGGTCCAAGAGGGTTTTAGGAATAGTTGGTTTGTTTTGAGGGGAAGAAAAGAGATTAAAAACGTTTCATTTATTTAGGATTTGTTTTTTGTTTGTTTTTTTTTTTTCTAATCTTTCAAATAAAATTCTGAACAGACAAAAATAAAACAGTGAAACAAAAGAAATAACAACAACAATAATAATAATAATATAATAATAATAATAACAACAACAACAACACAGGAACGCAATAAAAATCAAATTGAAATTTGAAAAGGAAATATGATAATTCTGTTTTCTGAGAGAATTATTTCTAACTATTTTATTTCTATTCTATTTAACAGTAATATGTAACAAATAAATGCAAGCATATGTATGTATATATTTATTGTATGCATGTATGTGTGTGTGTGTATTGTATGCATGTACATATGAACGTGTGTATCTGTGTACCAATAGAGCATATCAGAAAGATAGAGTCCGCTAGCAGACAATACAAGGGAGGTAATCATTTCTTGGTAATATTTGGTGGGATCAGAAATTCAAAGTTGAAATTAACCCTTTAACTACAAAATTAAATTTCATGGTTATTCCAATAGTGATGTTTACCGTTTAGCATTTAAATAAGCCAAATATCCTACTTGCTTTATGTCCAAACAGGCCAGATCTGGCCTCTTACACTTATGCTACAATGCCATTCTAAAAATAATTACATCATTGAAATCTTGCGGCAACAAGATAACCCAAGAGTGAATAAATTAAGCATTCCACGTGACAAACATAATCTGAAAGCCAAAGGGTTACACAACAATTAGATCTGACTTTTCCCATCTTAATAATTACTTCAAACTACTGCATGTATTTAAAAAATCTAATTAAAACCATAATTTGAAACCTTCATTTAAAAATGGCCTCTACTAATTACAATTAACACCTCAGGAAAATTTCCAATAATGGTAATGCATTGCCTGGCAGCATTCTCTAAGAGCTTTGATTCCAGCCGCAAGTCTTGGGGAAATGTTGTATGTGAAAGCAAGGATGGTAACGGACAAATTATATCTCAAAAACTATTGGGTGTTGGGCCGTTTAGGAGAATTCTATAGAATGGTAATGCCATTGAAAGGAATGGTATTACTGGGAACTGCAGTAATACTAGTTTTGATAATAAATGTATAAGGATTTCTTGAAGTAAATTCTAAAGGGCCTTCGCTTCTTCAGAATTTGGAGGAATTTTTTTTTTAAGTGGGGGGGGATGCAACAAGAATAGCTGAAGGAAAAAATAGTAAATAAAACTGGATATTGTATAAAAATGCGAGAATTATTTAGCTGGCTGAAATGTGTGTGTATATGATATATATATTATATTAAAATATATATATTACATATTACAATATACATACATATACACACACACATATATATATATACATATATATATATATATATATCATGTCCCTCTATGTATCATACTTTATACATAGTGTCGGTAGATAGGCCAGTTGTTATGAATGTGGTGTCAAAATTATTGTCTCCATCTGATATCTATGCTTTTAACATGGCAAATCCCTGAGAGATGTTATCATAAGACAAATACCACAATAACTGGTCTATTGGCACTGTGTGAATACTTTAGATATGATACATAGAAGACTATTTTAATTTAAATATCAATTCCTCACACCAGATATATATATGTGTGTGTATATGTATATATATATATATATATTGGGTTGGTGCATAATTACTGTGGCTTTTTTTCAACAAATTTTATTCAACAAAAACAATAACAACATGTAGCAAAAACATCTTTAATTGATTATTCCGAAGCATATTCACCATCTACCTCAAATATTGTTTCCCATTTGACTGGCAGATGATCAGACCGTCATTTAAAGATGCTTTTGTTAAATATTGTTATTGTTTTTGCTGAATAAAATTTGTCGAAAATAAAGCCACAATAATTATGCATGAACCCAATATATATATATATATACACACACACATATATATAATATAATATGTATGTATTGTAATTTCAAAAAGCGCAACAAATATTATAACTGAAAACATAATATGCAAGAGAGCAAAATTTAAATTTGAAAACTCAGAAATAGAAATATCGAAGAATTATAATTAATCAAATGAAAGATAAATTGGAAAGAAGTGGTGGCAGGGTAAAATACAATTTTAAAACAATCAAAATATTTAGTTTTTAAGAAAAAATATAAAATATATATATTAGATTTGATCTCACAAAGATAGAAAGAATAAAAAATATATTTAAAAAAAAATTAAGATTGGGGGCAGAAGGTGTGTGAGGGGATGGAATAAATCATTAGTAATTAAGAAAAGAAAGCATAATGAAGTAAGGTGAAGTGGTGTGATTGGTGGTGGGTGAGTGATTTGAAAGTATCAAAGCTTATTTTGACCATCATCATCATCAGCAACAGCAGTAGTAGTAGTAGCAATAGTCAAGTTTAAAACATGCAGTTTTGATGAAAAAAACGTGTGAGGTGCACCAAATAAGGATCAGGCAAAAATTAATGTTAGCATACATTGCGTTTTAGTGCTCATGTGAGTGTATATATATATATATATAAATTAGAGAAAAACCACTATAAATTGAATTTTTCCCTGTAAGTTTGGAGCTATACTCCCTAATATTATTTTATATATATATATATATAGACCGGAGTAAACACATAAATGTGAAACAAGGCGGAAAAAAGAGTACTCAAATACCAGTGGTAGAGTAATATGCTTTATTTAAAGTAGCAGAAAATTCAACAAAACCTGTTACTCTGAGTTTCACGTTGCCGTTCGTCAGACAGTTTTTGCTAGCAAAAACTGTCTGACGACGGCAACGTGAAACTCAGAGTAACAGGTTTTGTTGAATTTTCTGCTGCTTTAAATAAAGTATATATATATATATATATATATATAATGTTGTATTTGCATGTGTGTATATACGAGGTGGTATCAAAAAGTTCCCAGACTAGTTCTGTAGCATGCCAACAGATGGCAGCACATGGTTGCGTGCACAGTGAGAGCTAGCAGTGACCCTTGTGAGACAGTGTGCTGAGTGACATTGCTGTGTTTACTTCACAAGTTGTGAAATTTGTGCTTTTGTGATCATGTGCGTATGCTGTAGTCTGTGATTTTTGGCATGGACAGGAACAAGGAGCCATTGAGGAATTTTGAGTTAAACTTTGGAAGTCTGCTGCTACAGAGACATCGAACATGCTTCAGCAAAGCTCACGGTGATGAGGCAATGCACAGTGCACAAGGTTTTGAGTGGCATGGGTGCTTCAAAAGTGGAAGAACGTCCCTGAAAGATGATGAGCAATGTCTATGACCTGCCACAAGCATCACTCCCAGAAATGTGGTGCATTGAGAATTCGGACCCCTCCTCCCCAGGGACAGACCATCAATCGAGAGTGCAACTGCGACATTTTGAAGCATTTGAAGGACATCCGGAGAAAGCGACGGAATCTGTGCAGTGCAAATAATTGGATTCTTCACAACGACAAGGTACTTTGTTAGCGAGCTCTCCCCACCTGTGAGTTTCTTGCCCAAAAGCAACAAGGCATCATATTTCCACACCCGACCCCTATTCACCAGATTTAGCACATGCGGACTTCTGTCTCTTCCCCAAAATGGAAATGCAGCTTAAGGGTCACCATTGTCAAAGCTCCAGAGGGAATTGCTGAAGGTTGCAATTATGGAAAACGATTTCCATGCCAGATCCTAAAAGTGGCAGGCATGCTTGGATTGGTGTATTGCCATGAAAGGTGACTATTTCGGAGGAGATGAGGTTAAAATTTAGGTAAATAAGTTATTTTTTATTAAACATAACTAGTCCTGAAACTTTTTGATACCATCTCAGCATGTGTGTGTGTGTGTGTGTGTGTGCATACATTTGTGTTAGTATATATGTGTGTGTTTGTGTAGGTATATATGTGTGTGTGTGTGTGTATGAAATGTTATGTATATGTGTGTATATGTTCATAGGTGTGTCTGTGTGTGTATTGTGTATACATGTATGTGTATATATGTTATGCATATGTGTATATGTCCGTAGGTATGTATTGTGTATACATGTATGTGTGTGTATATGATGTGTTATGTATATGTGTATATGTTTGTAGGTGTGTGTGTGTACATATGTCATTGTCTGTTGTTATTCAAATTTTTTTTTTCCAATTTTTGTAAAAAAATTTTAAACTGTTAGAAAAAACAATGTTGCTGCATAAAAATGAAAGCAAGTGTACAACAGACCCGTGAGTGAATATATTTTTATAAAACAAAATAATTAAAATAATAATAATTAATAATAATAATAATAAATAATAATAATCGATAATTAAATGTATTACAAGCTAAAGTTTTTCATTTTAGATATTTTTCATTTTTTTTTTTAAATAATTTTTGTTACATTATCAGTGAAATAAAATCACCTGTGAGTAGATCAAGGATTACAATATGAAATATTTTAGCATTTACGAATCTTCATCGCTTTATGTCCATTTTTTACCCAACCTTGCAAAATAAAAATCTGACAACCATCATTTTAAGTCTCATCATCATCATCGTCATCGTCGTTTAACGTCCGTTTTCCGTGCTAGCACGGGTTGGACGGTTCGACCGGGGTCTGGGAAGCCAGGGGCTGCTCCAGGCTCCAGTCTGATCTGGCAGAGTTTCAACGGCTGGATGCCCTTCCTAACGCCAACCACTCCGCGAGTGTAGTGGGTGCTTTTTATGTGCCACCTGCACAGGTGCCAGGGGGGGGGGGCCGGCATTGGCCACAATTGGTTGGAGCTTTTAACATGCCAGCGGCACGGAAGCCAGACAGGGCGGTGCTGGCAACGTTCGGATGGTGCTTTTTATGTGCCACCGGCACAGAAGCTAGTCAGGGCGGCGCTGGCATCGGCCACGTTCGGATGATGCTTTTTATGTACCACTGGCACAGAAGCCAGTCGAGTCAGTGCTATATTTAATGGTTGGATTTATGGTTCTTGCACTGGAATGGAAATGGTTTATTCCAAGCAAACATGTCCAGATCAACTTGGCAATCAAGTCGAGATTATTACAGGTGAATTTAGAGAAAAAAAAATTAAATGTAAAAGGAAAAAGGTGCAAGCATGGCTGTGTGGTTAGGGAATTCGCTTCCTGATCACGTGGTTCTGGGTTCAGTCCCACAGCGTGGTGGCTTAGCTGAGTGTCTTCTACTAAAGCCCTGGGCTGACCAAAGCCTTGCGGGTGGATTTGGGAGAAAGAAACTGACCAGTGACCATCTAAGCAATATTTGGATCTACCTGTCATACTTGTCGGACACCCTGGATGCGAATTCTGTGATTGAATTCACATCCAGGGTGTCCGACAAGTATGACAGGTAGATTATTTGATGGAGTTGACCAAGTTCTCATTTATCACTGAATGCTTTCAACATATCTACCAGGGTTCGTTAATCCCCTTTACCACTTGTTGCTGTGTGTGTGTGTGTGTGTGTGTGCATATGTGTGTGTGTGTGTGCATGCGTGATTGTAACTCTCCACCACTTGACCACTGGTGTTGGTTTGTCTACATCCTCGTAACTTAGCAGTTCAACAAAAGAACAAAAAAGAATCAATACCAGGCTTTAAAAAAAAAAGAAAATTTGTTCAACTGAAAACCCTCGAAGGTTGTACTCCAGCATGGCCATATTCCAATGACTGAATGAGTTGAAGGTAAATGAGAAAGATTTTCATGTTTATTCACAGCTTGATTTAAGAATTTTTCTCTCAGGTTGCAGTCATCTTATTCTGCCAAATATATTTGTTCTCATTGCTTTTAATTAATCTTGCATTATCTCATAGATTTGAGATTTTGATGATGCAATTGTTTATATTTAGAACGACATTGTAGGTTAGGTGTGAGAGGCCGAATCTGGCTGGTCTGAGCATAAAACAGGGACCCTGGATATGACTGGGTTAAACACGTGTTTCTGACATAACCATGAAGCTTAAAATTTCCAAGGCAGAGACATTAGAACTTCTGATATCCATGTCTTTCCTACATGGCATTAGCAAGATTGAGTGATGTGACATGTTGTCAAATGGCAAAATAAACCAAAGTTGAAACCCTAATCCTTATTAAGCATCTTAACCCTTTAGCATTGAGATTATTCAGTCAAATGTAAAGCTTTTTTTTTTTTTTTTTTTATTTATTTAGTTTCAGCTCACAAGCTGCGACCATGCTGGGGCACCGCCATTTGGTGTTGCTACATGATTTTACTTCACAAATGCATTTTAGCAATTGTCATTTGGTGCATGAGAGAGTTCGATTTATTCATATTGTTTTGAATTAATCCTGCTTTATCCTTGTAGCTTTGAGATTTCGATGTTGTGACAGTTTATCTTTTAGAATGACATTGCAGAGAAGGTATGGGGGCTGGATATGGCTGGTGTAAACACATAACATAAAAATATTTGGGCCCGATACAACCAGTAAAAGAACTAATAGGTTAAAGTGATAAAAGAAACTAATAAACGTTTGTATGAACAAAAGATGCTGTAGTGCGTATTGTTATCTTGTGAGCCATAAATAAAGACACCTCACTTATCAAACCATTATTCGATTCCTATTAAATTTGATAACCTCTCATAAATTTTCATCAATATTTATTGAGGCCTGGGAAACCATTCTGGTTAAAAGCTGTCTTCAGTTTTACGACCTTGGGGGGAGACATTTTCACCAATTTCCAATTTACTGAAATTCGCAATATCGTGGTTGTAGTTTTATAAAATGGCACCCTTTGTGTGTGTGGCATATTTGGAAGCAGATAATGAATGCCTGAAGAACTCCATCAATAATCACAGCAATACGACCTCTTGCATCCATTAATTTTACCTCTGTTTATCTCATACATAATTCTACGATAACCAACAGATAGGAAATAAATTAGAATTTTTCTGGAAAAAAAAAACAATTTGGAAGAAACCAAAGTCTGTTTCTTAAACCCTTTTATTACCATATTTCTGTTGAAATCTTCTGCCTTTGTTTGAAGTCTTTCAAAAATTTGCATTACTTTTTTTTTTTCTTTTATTAAACAAATGTGAGTGAATAATGTCGTGTAACAATATAATTCTTCATTCCTTATCTGATTACTGTTGTTCGCTGTGATTAATGTATCCAACTTATCGTTTAAGAATTATAGTTTGTACCTGTTACTTGATCTAACACACCTGGATTACTTTTTAATGATTAATTTATTCGTCAGGTTCATTGCGTGGAGCGTGTGTATGTACATATGTATATGTGTGTGTATTATATATATATATATATATATATATATATACACACACACACACACATATATATACACACACACACATATATATATATATATATATATATATATATATATATATATAGAGAGAGAGAGAGAGAGGAGGGATAGAAAGCAAGAGAAATCTTGTTTATTCGTTTTCTGTCCATTTTCCCTCGTTAGAAAATGATTACTTTTCAAGAGTGTTTTACAGCTGGATGCTCTTCCTGCCACTAACCTTTGTTTTACAAGTAAGGAATCCCTTATTTCCCCCCATCACTGAAGGCACCAACTAAGCAGATAATTTACTGATGAGAGAACTAATAGCAGCAGCAACACACCTTGCAGGTCACATAATTTGCAGGTCAGGTAATTTATGGATGAGAGCAGAAGCAACACACCTTGCAGGTCACACCTTCCACGGAGCACAAACGTACATTAGAAGTTTATTTTAGTTTTTTTTTTCTACCAAATCTAGTTACAAGGCTTTGGTTGGTTTTAGGTTACAGTAGAAAACATACCTGCCCAAGGTGTCACACCTTGGACAGGTGTGTTTTAAGGCAGAGATATTAAAGGTATCACACAGTGGGACAGACCCCAAAATTACTTGGTTGGGAAGTTAATTTCTTAAACACACAGCCATATATGTGTGTGTGTGCGCGTGTATGTGTGTATGTGTGTGCCTAGATAAACTATTCCATTCGGAGATGATAAAAACAAAAAAAAAAAGACAATAGTTTTAAAAACTACAACCAACCAAAACCAAAGCATAACGCCATTTACTGAGGACTTTCAACCAGGCTGACACTATTTTGCAAAGAAAGAATAATGGTCTGAAGACGAAGTTCCATCTACGGGAAAAGATCTGAGAGATTATGGAAAAAAACTAGTTTCCAAAACTGCAAATGTTCCAAACAAGGGCAAAGGTTAATCCTATGGAGAAACTAATAACGATCTGAGTTTATCTTAATTTCTTGTACATTTGCTCCTCCGTATATCATGGCAAGGGATTCTACTAAATACAGCATTGAAAACAGACTGGATTAAGATAATCCATGTGCAGCTCTAAACTTAATACAGTAGCAGTTGTACATCTATTTACTACACACACACATACATATAGGCCTGACGAAGCCTTCCAGCTTCCCAGATCCCCAGTCGAACCGTCCAACCCATGCTAGCATGGAAAGCGGACGCTAAATGATGATGATGATGATGATATATATATATATATCATCATCATCATCATCATCGTTTAACGTCCGCTTTCCATGCTAGCATGGGTTGGACGGTTCAACTGGGGTATTGGAAGCCCGAAGGTTGCACCAGGTCAGTCAGATCTGGCAGTGTTTCTACAGCTGGATGCCCTTCCTAACGCCAACCACTCCGTGATGGTAATGGGTGCTTTTTATGTGCCACCGACACAGATGTCAGACGAGGCTGGCGAACGGCCACGCTCGGATGGTGTTTTTTTTTTTATGTGCCACGGACACAGGTGCCAGACGATATATATATATATATGTATATTAGAAGAAATGAGGTACTCAGAAATTCGGATGGTTTTATATTTATTTGTATATGACATGTTTTTATACATCATATAACTTATATCGTATATTAGAGCTTTCATCCATTCTGGTGGATTTTTCAAATTCGAATTTGAAAAATCCACCAGAATGGACGAAAGCTCTAATATACGATATAAGTTATATGATGTTTAAAAACATGTCATATACAAATAAATATAAAACCATCCGAATTTCTGAGTACCTCATTTCTTCTAATATAAAATACCTGTACATCATCTCCAAACCTTCTAATATACATATATATATATATATATATATATATATATATATATATATATATATATATATGCAGTATAACCTCAGTTTAGGAACACCTCTGATCACAAATAAATCATGCTTGAGATATATATATATATATATATATATATATATATACACACACACACAATGGGCTACTTTCAGTTTCCGTCTACCAAATCCACTCACAAGGCTTTGGTCAGCCTGAAGTTATAGTAGAAGACACTTGCCCAAGGTGCCATGCAGTGGGACTGAACCCGGAACCATGTGGTTGGGAAGTAAGCTTCTTACCACACATCAATTTGCACCTCATCTGTACACTATATATATATATATACACATACATACATACACACACACACATATATATATACATAGACGCACTCGTGTGTGTATACACATATGTACACACACAAAACATCCTCTTGGCAAACAATGTTTGTGTATAGGCTTATTCATCATCTCCCAAAATAGTTGTGTGTATAAAATAAAGACTACTTGTCGCAAATATAAATATGGAGACTCCACAGCAGAGCAAGACGACGACAACAACGACAACACCAACCCAATCTAGCAATCAGTGTGTTGCTGATGCTAACGAGGAGATGGCGAAGGGGATGGAGAGGTTTAATGAAACAAAACAAAAAAAAAAACAGAAAAAGAGATCCAGCCTGGCCACTGTCCAGATCCACTGGACATACAAAAGTACTTCAGGCCACTGGACATACAAAAGCACCGTCCTTACACCAGCACTACCCACAACCCTTTGCAACAGCATTGTTCGCGCCAACCACTTGCCGGGTTGGCATTTGGAGACGACTGGGCAAGTGGCGCCAGGAATAGAACGCCTGATTATACGTTGGGCAATGCACAAAGAGACACGAAGCAATAATTTTATAACGAAGAGATGTAACATTTAACAAAGTGCATACAATAATGCAGAGATGTGCAATCTTGCACTTGGGTGGCTGTCATCGTAATTAGCAGGAAGACAATTCACATTCGTCTGGTTCGAGAAAACCTGCTTAGAGAATCTCTGGTGCTGTCTGCCTGCACCAGTCTATTAAAGTTTATGAGTTTGTTTGTTTTTTGTTTTTTTTTTTTGGGGGGGGGTGATTGGTTTTAGTTTATTTTTTGTTTGTTTTGTTTCCTTTTTTTTTTTAATTGTTTCTACTAGACTGTTGCATGTTTTCCATGCAATTCTAACCACAGCTTCCTTGCTCTGCGTTTCTGGTTGACCGCACAGCATGTGAAGAATACAAACAAGTTGAAATGAATACCAATGACGATGATAATAATAATAATAATAATAATTATAGTAGTAGTAGCAGTAATAAAAATAATGTTGATGATAACAGGAGAATAATAAAAACAATTATTATTATTATTATTATAGTAGTAGTAATAGTAGAAATAAAATGATGCTAATAATACTAATGACAATAGTTGTAGCAGTAATAATAATGCTGATGATGATGATAAAAATTGTAGTAATAGAAATAATAATAATAATAAGGGTAATAGTAAACTGAACTAGTGATGGAGCTCAGTCAACCAAAGAGACAAATAAATATGAGCAAAAAAAAAATAGTTCAGCTTCATTTATTTTATTTATTTATTTTTTTTTTTTAACATCATGCTATTAATGAAATTTGCATGCGAAGAATTGTAAAGAAACGCCATTTCCAGAGAGGAAAAAAGTCAAGACACAACTTTGATGGAACTGTCAACAGAGTTTTAGAAAAAACACACCAGGCAAATATTGTTAAAATAGAATTCAAAATTTTCAGATTGGTTTTTGTACTGTTTTGCTAAGTTTTCATCGTGTTTCGTTTGTTTTTATCTTAAAGGGACAGAAATAAAAGGGCTGTTAATAAAACTAAAATTTTAAAGTGATATATGAACCCTAAAAGTTAGCCACCCAAACTGCAGGCCTTACATTGACTAAAATATAAACTAAAGTTTTTTGGTAAACCACAAGTGCCCTTAGGGTTAGTATGTAACTATTACCATATTTTAACAGGTATAAGGAACCCTTTTTGTCAAAAATTAGGTTTAAAAAATATGGGAGTTTCTTAAACATGGATAGTATTGTAATCCCTTACAAAACCTTTTTTCCAAATTTTAAGCCCAAAAAATTAGGGGGTTCCTTATATATACATTAAAATATGGTATATCTGTTCTGCTAAGTGGATCAGTCAAAATCTCATCAACTCTACGAAGGAGATAAGACTAGTGTTTCATATAAGTTTACCAGAAGAAAGTTTGGCATGGAATTTTGTCACCAAGATCAAGGTTTCCCATGAAAAGGACAAAGTTTATAGTATGCATACATATTCAATATGTGACAGTGCATAGCCTAGTGGTTAGGTGTGCTGCACTCACAATCATGACATTGTGGTTTCAATTCCCAGAATGGCTGCAGGTTGTGTTCTTAAACAAAACACTTCATTTTTCATTGGGCCAGTCCATTCACCTGTAAATGAGTCACCCGGTGATGGAATAGTTTTCTGATCAGGGAGAACGTTGATTACAAACTCAGAAAGTCCATGAGGTCAATTGCAAAAGATCTCCACGTGTCAGAAGGAACAGTCAGAAATGTTGTCCATGAAGACATCAGATATAAGTCTTATATGATGAGGAAAGGTCAATTTGTCAGAAAAAGCAAAAGAAAATCACTACATCAGATCTAAAAGGCTCTTAAACAAACTGAAAAATCCAGCAGAAGAAGATTTGATTTGGTTTTTTGTCAAACGAGAAAAACTTTGACCAAGATCAAAAAGTTAACAGAAGAAATGGCAGATGGTTACATGCAGACCCTTCTGAAGTTCCAAGTGTTATGCATACAAAATTTCCTGCAACTGTCATGGTTTTAGGGGTTGTCAGCAATGAAGGACATGTGATGCCTCCTTACTTCTTTCCACAAGGCCTTAGAATTAATTCTGCCGCCTACATTGAGGTCCTGGAAACAATTGTTAAGCCCTGGATAGACAGTGTATGCAATGGAAGGCCATATGTGTTTCAGTAAGACTCTGCACTATCACACATGGCTCTAGTAACACAGGAATGGATGGCTGAAAAGTTTCATGATCACATAACCCCTAGCATTTGGCCTCCTAATTCCCCAGATCTCAATCCATTGGACTATTGACGGGGAGGTCAATAAACACGACCATAGCGCCAAAGATTCTTTGAAAGCTGCCATAGTCAGAGTAATGTCCAAAATTAAACCAGGACCACTTGATTCAAGCATGGAGATGGTTTAGATCTTATATAGAAGCAGTTGTTGAAGCTGAAGGTGGCTTTATTGAATAACATTTTAGAAAAGGTTTCTCTTTATCCTCATAGCATTTTTTTATAAATAAAGTTATTATCTGTTATTATATATCTGTTTTTTTATAAGCATAAATCTGTCCTCAAATATCTTACGCACCCTGTACATAGAGATGAGCCCACACAAGTTTACATACATACATATACACACACAGATACAAATACAATTCTATGCAGAAATGAATGATCCAAGCAAACACAGGACAAAGTACTGAAGGATGACCTCATGATGCTGAATCTTTCAGGCAAGGACTGAGACACCTGGCGCCTGGCTGTACACAAGAAGATGCGCAGTCGGCAGAAGAAGTGTTAAGACTGGTCTTTCTATTGGTGTGAAGCACTCGTGGCAATGCCATGTAAAAGCACCCATGTGGTGCCACATGAGAGTGCCACATAAAAACGCTTGTATGGTGTTATATAAAAGCACCCAACACACACTGTAAAGTGGTTGGTGTTAGGAAGGGCATCCAGCTGTAGAGACCAGGACAAATCAGGCTGGACCCTGGAACAGCTTTCCAGCTTGCCAACTCTGGTCAAACTGTCCAAACCATGCCAGCACGGACAATGGACATATGATGATGATGATGATATATATGATTTTAACGTCCAGTTTTCTGTGATTGAATGGGTCCGATGGAACTTGTTGAGGCAGATACTCTTTGGCCGGATGCCCTCCCCGTTGCCAACCCTCGCTTGTTTCCAAGCAAGGTGATATTTCTTCACGGCCTAATAAGGTTTTGCAGAAAACTGGAAATGAAGGACACCACTTGTATGACAGTGAAACTTGTTTACGACAATCACATGATGTCAAGACAAGGAGACAATGATACCCACGCACATCACCATCATCCTTATCCTCATTTAACGTCTGTTTTCCATGCTGGTATGGGTTGGATGGTTTGAGAGGAGCTGGCAAGTGAAAGGACGGCACCAGGCTCTGCTCCTTTGCTTTGGTTTGGTTTCTAAGAACGAATGACCTTCCTAATACCAACCCCTTTACTCAGTTTTCTCCTCTACCGAATCCACTCACGAGGCTTTAGTCGGCCTGGGGCTATAGAAGAAGACACTTGCCCAACACACCATGCAGTGGGACTGAACCCAGAACCATGTAGTTAGAAGCAAAATTCTTAAGCAAACAGCCACGCCTGTGCCACGAGAGGGAGAGGGAGAGAAAGAAAGAGAGAGAGGGAGAGAAAGAAAGAGAGAGAGGAGAGAGAGAGAGGGAGAGAAATAAGGAGAGAGAGAGAGAGAGACGTATATTTGCATTTAAACTAAAACTGTTTGCAGACCTCTCCCACTCCAAAAAAAAAAGGATGCTAAAAGTAAATTTAAAATGAGAAACCATTGAGAATTGAACCCACATCTATTATGTTTGATGTATAGATAACTTTAGTTTGTTCACTGACCCAAATTCAAGTCAAATAATCTATATTTGTCTTTTATACTCTAAGGAAGTGGTTGAAATTCTAGCAATGGTGATTGTAGTTCCAGTTGTATGAGTATTGAGCCAAAGAATAATGACTTATGATTGAAGAGAGAGAGAGAGAGAGAGAGAGGGAGAGACAGAGAGAGAGGGAGAGACAGAGAGAGGGAGAGACAGAGAGAAGGAGGGAGGGACAGAGAGAGAGGGATTTTAATGGGGAAGGGGGTCTTCTTTCAATGTTCCCAGATAGACAATACACACACACACACAAATACATGTTCTCATACACACATCTATACATAATAGCACACATGTGCATGTGTGTGAGAGAGAGAGTGTGTATATATATATATATACATGTGTGTGTGTATGATCATTATTTTCTTCCCTCAAAGCATTTGGAAAAATATGAAGAATTATGCATAGATGGCAGTACAAGTGTCATTTTGGATATACGATGTGTATGTATGTGTGCCTATATACGTATACACACACATCCATAGACTGAACTTCTCAAAGACATTAACCCTATGATGATTTTCATTAGTGACATGGAATAAATATATATATATATATATATATATATATATATATATATATATATTCTTTTATTCTTTTATTTGTTTCAGTCATTTGACTGTGGCCATGCTGGAGCACCGCCTTTAGTCGAGCAAATCGACCCCAGGACTTATTCTTTGTAAACCAAGGGCTTATTCTATCGGTCTCTTTTGCTGAACTGCTAAGTTACGGAGACGTAAATACACCACCATTGATTGTCAAGCGATGGTTGGGGGGCAGGCGGGACAAACACACACACACACACACACACACATATATATATATATATACAATGGGTTTCTTTCAGTTTCCGTCTACCAAATCCACTCACAAGGCTTTGGTCGACCCAAGGCTATAGTAGAAGATACTTGCCCAAGGTGCCACACCGTGGGAATGAACCCAGAACCATGTGGTTGGTAAACAAGCTACTTACCACACATCCACTCCTGATGAGATGGCAGAGCCATTAGCAGGCTGGGCAAAAGGCTTAGCAGCATTTCATCTGTCCTTATGTTCTGGTTGCCCCTCCTAATGCCAACCACTCTGAGAATGTAGGGGATGCTTTTTACATGAAACCAGCAAGTCTAAGCAATTTATTGCACATAAACTTTAACAACAAAATCATATGTGGATCCCTACGGGGTCAAACAGTCCCTGGTTGAGAACCATTGATCTACACTATATCTGAAATTAAGGGATGGTTATGACTGAAACATCTCTGGTCACAGGTATATTCAACCGGGACCAACTTGGGGGCTAACGAACAACAATTTCAAGTCTATTTTTCCTCCCCAAAATTCTAATTACCATATTTATGTGTAAAATACCCTTTCCCCACCCCCACCTCCGATTTTTAGACCAGGATTTTAGGGGTGCACATATGCTTGAGAACTAAATCTTACCCTGGATACCTTAACAGGAAGTAGGTTGGTTATACATAATGTCTAAGCTAATTGATGTGTATGTCTGTAATACACTATACATATCATGATAATAATGTCACAGTCTCCTCTGATAACAATAATATGTCCGATGGTCATCAAAGACGGCTGTCGTCAACCTTTGGTACAGAAGGCCAGAATGTAGTAATTTCATTATTGAAAATATTGCTTTAATTACTTAATGTAAAGATTAAATTAATAAAACAACAACAATAATAATACATAATAATACTGTTGCTATGAAAATACGAATACTTCTGTTCCTGAAATATAGTTATTAGGAACATTCACCGTGTGTGTGTGTGTGTGTGTGTGTGTGTGTGTGTGTGACTATTGAAAGAACAAACATACTTGATAATAAAAGTATTTAAATGGGAGACTAATGAAATTGTTTACATTCTGCATTATGTCTTTTATATCCTTCCATACTTGTTGGCCTTTATATCCTTCCATACTAAGTGACTTTACAGTCAGTACACTTCATAACAGATAGGCTTTTACAGCGTACACTGATAAGATTCAAAGGTTTCTTTAAAGTCTCCGTATTATTTTGATAATGCATATCCCTTCTCAATGTATTTTACACAGCAATTATAACAAATCTGACTAAACACTTCATTTTCTAAATATACTGCAAAAAAAACAAAAAAACAAATGTGAAATATTTTTTCCACGATTTCATAATAAAAAGTCAGTGTTGTGTGTTATACATAAGAGCAACTTATATAGAAATAAAAACAAGAAACACTTCACATATTTATTCATCACTTCTCTGCAGAATGGTGTTCGCATCTACTCAATATTTCATTCTCATTCAAACTGAACACAAACCTGCATCCACTTCATCAATCTGAATGGCTTTACATAAATTATGAGTATGTTCTTCCTTCTCTTATTTCTAACTATGTAATATATATGTGTGTTTGTGTGTGTATATATATATATATAGATAGATATACATAGACATGCAAAAAATAGACACAATTTTCAAAATTCCTAATCTATGTGTTTTAATGTTTTCAGCGGTATAGAATTTACAATGTAATTAATCTTTTTCATTCCAGGTGCCATTATATCAAACATTTGCGAAGAGTAACCATGCCACGCACAAAAAATTCATCAGAACTGTCAGATTTTCAAAGAAGTCAATTTATCGGGCAATCTGAGTGAAAAATTGGTGAAAATCTTCAAATTCCTCTTGCTACTGTTAATAGAATTATAGGGCAATTCAAAAGCCAAGGGAAAGAATCAACAGATTCTCATCCCAGCCAACCTGGGCCCTCGGAAAGGAAGCTTCAGTGTTTGAAGAGAATTGTGGAAAACGAACCCCGTTCGAAGGCTTCTGACATTGCAAAACAGCTAGAAGTTAGTCCAAGAACGTGTGGTACACATCTGCATAAGCTTGGGTTTTATGGACGAGCAGCTAGAAGAAAACCTCTCCTTCAACCAATTAATATCAAATAAAAGATTTTGAAAAATTAAAGGTGTCTATTTACTTCCTGCATATCTGTGTATACATATATACTATTTTTAATTATTTGAAATTTTTCTCTGATGAAGTAATTAGTTTCTGACAAAGATATAAAGCTCCCTCATTGAAATGTTGGTAACAAAAACAAATTCACACTTCAACTTCAGAAAAGTCTTGCATATTTTAACTGCTCCACTTACAGACTGCACTTATAATGTGTGAGTTGGTTGATTTCTTTTCCTGAAAACCCCAGCTTTCCCATACAATCACTTGGGTATCTCCTAAGAAATCCAAGTGCACGAATTCTTACTACAGGTATGTGTATATGTAAGAATGTATGTATGTATGTACGCTGCATGTATGTCTTTTATTATGTATGTAGGTTCTCTTTCGTTTTTCATAATTCGAGGCCTTCTTGTAAGGAAGGAACTGGCTTCCAACAAAGATACAAATTTTTATTGTTAGAATGCAGGCAACAAAAACAATGTCACATTTTGAACTTGAGAAAAATCTTGCATACTTTTACTGTTCTGCTTACAGATTTTTTTTTTTCTAATATGCGTCTTAACTAGTTGATTTCTTTTTCTGAAAACCTCAGCCATTCCAAATTATCACTATGTGTGTACATATGTATGCATGCATGCATCTGTGTAGAGACAGAGAGAGTGTACATATAATAACATTTTTTTTTTTTTTTAAATGAAATCTTTAAAACCTAACGCTGGCAAAACAATTCAAAATAAACTAGCAAAGAATAAGGGGGGAAAATATTATTAAGGATTAAGGAAAAATGCATCACCAATAAACACACACAAATTCACAACAACAACAAAAATTTATATATAAAAAAAAATTAAATAAAACAGCATAACTCTAAAAAAAAACTGCCAAAATATTTGCCAAACGAAAACAGCCAAGTGTAAAAAGATGCAGAATAAAAACAATCAATAAGAGTATATATATACATATATATATATATATACACGCATATATACATATATATGTATATGTATGTCTGTATTCCCACCAGAATGAAGTTTGTTTCTCTGGTTGGTGGAGGTGGTGGAGGTGATGGTGGTGCTCGGTTGCCATGTGATGCAAAAGACATGTAGGACGTTCTGCACGTGCTGCATGAGACTATTTGAGCATTGCCTGCACGACGATTGCAGGTCATCGGACGTGCTCTCACAGTCCCAAGACGTCAACGTGGCGGTGTATCTCGGCTGACAGAGACGCCGCGTCTTTCGGGCTGCAAAGCAGAGCAGAGTGGAGGGGTTGAGGGGTCGAAAGAGAAAAACAACAACATTCAGCAACAACAGAAAGAGGAACAGGTACAGCAGCAGCAGTAGTAGTAGTCGCAGTAGTAGCAGTAGTAGTAGTAGTGGTATTGGCGGTATTTATTTTTAGCAATACCAGCACCAGCAATAGACTTTAAATATTCTAAAACTGGGAGGGTTTAGGGGACACAGAATTGATTTTTCTTTCTTTTTTTTTTTTTGGTGTTGCTTTGATAATAGTTGAGGGGAGGGGCACTAATGTATAATATATGAAAAAATGCATTACATGAGGTGCTTTATTCATTTACAACCAGGCTAACAACAAATTTATTGTAACACAAAAAGAGTTAAATATATTTTTCTTTCTTTAAATTTGTTTACGTGTGTGTATGTATGCGTGTGTGTGTATATATATATATACATATACAAATATATATACATACATATATATATATATACATACATACATACATATATACATATATATATATATACATATATATATATATACATATATATATATATACATATATATATATATACATATATATACATACATATATATATATATACATACATATATATAATATACATACATATATATATACATACATATATATATATATACATACATATATATATACATACATATATATATATACATACATATATATATACATACATATATATATACATACATATATATATACATACATATATATATACATACATACATATATACATACATACATATATACATACATACATATATACATACATACATATATACATACATACATATATACATACATACATATATACATACATACATATATACATACATACATATATACATACATATATATATAACATACATATATATATACATACATATATATATACATACATATATATACATACATATATATATACATACATATATATACATATACATATATATACATATACATATATAATACATATACATATATATACATATACATATATATACATATACATATATATACATATACATATATATATATATATATATACATATATATATGTACACACACACACACACACACACACACATATATATATATATATATTTACATAAAGACACATACACAACATACACATGTACACACACAAACACACACAAACACACAAACACATATCATTGAAACAAAATAACAAGATTTACCGAAACAGGTGGCAAAGTCTTTGAAAATATATTGTCTGGCACTCAACATAGACATCTTCGATAATAAAACACTTTTTAGCAGAATTTCGTGTATTTCCAGATAGTTTAACAAGTTTATCCAAATGTCTAATAATAAATATGTAGTTAAGTGTCCATGGTGAATATTAATTCAGTTATGCCAGAAATCACAAAGAAAGACAGTTGTTACCTGCGGTAACGAGGCTCAGCTAACTATTATAATTCTTAAGAAGTTGCTATTCAAACATTGACACGTACTTTTGTTTCTGACATTCCACTTTCTCTCTCTCTCTCTCTCTCCTGCACACACACACACACACACACAGGTAATGAAAGTAATAATGTGGTTTGGATGGAAGCACTCCGTCGGTTACGACGACGAGGGTTCCGGTTGATCCAAATCAACGGAACAGCCTGCTCGTGAAATTAACGTGTAAGTGGCTGAGCACTCCACAGACACGTGTACCCTTAACGTAGTTCTCGGGGATATTCAGCGTGACACAGAGAGTGACAAGGCTGGCCCCTTTGAAATACAGGTACAACAGAAACAGGAAGTAAGAGTGAGAGAAAGTTGTGGTGAAAGAGTACAGCAGGGATCACCACCATCCCTGCCAGAGCCTCGTGGAGCTTTTTAGGTGTTTTCGATCAATAAACACTCACAACGCCCGGTCTGGGAATCGAAACCGTGATCCCATGACTGCGAGTCCGCTGCCCTAACCACTGGGCCCTAACCACTGGGCCATTGCGCCTCCACAAAAATCTCTCCAAGAATTATACAACAGCTTCATTATGTATGTATGTATGAGTGACCAATATAAATAAAAGTCTATTTAAAGCTTGCTATAAACAGTAAAGAATCGCGGAATACAGATTTGGTGAGAAGAATGAGATAAACTATGAAGAACTTGCCTGGCACCGATTTCTGTGGAATGCGACAGCTATGATTCTACAGACTAACAAACCAGTATTTAACTTTATTTACATTTGATGGATATTTGTCCTCATCTTGTTTGTTGCTAACACAATGTTTCGGCTGAGAGACCACTGATGAGGTCACAGAAGTGTGACGAAAGAACTCTGGCCGAAATACGATTAATGTAAAAAATAAAATAAAGCTGAAGCAAATTAACACCAAATATATATAGTGTGTGTGTTTTTATTGGCTAAACTGGCAACATGACCATCCCCAAATACAACAATATAATATATATATATACACACACACATGTACATATACACATACACACTGGGGACCCCCTTCGGTCATAATCCTGAAATTGCACCCAGAAAGTTCTCCTCCGAGGCACAAGTCCAGGCAAGGTTGTTTATGGAAGACCAGCAGTCGTCCATGCATACCAGCCTCCCCTCCCCTCACCGACGTTATCCAAGGTAGGCTCAAAACGTAAAAGACTTTCTCACCTTCCCAAGCATTACACTAATACACCTGTTTGTTGTTTATACACCTGTCTTCGTCTTTTGTCTTTCTACAAATTTCAACCATATATATAATTTCAATAATAATAAAAGTGTAAAATTAATTAATTAGCTAATTAATCAATTAATTAATTAATAATTTTACCAAATAGTTCAGTACATTAAAATAACATTTTTTGGTAAAATTATACAAATATTCTATAATTATAAACATAATTATAATCAGGGGTCAGCTAATTGCTTCAACACATACCAAATTTCGAAATAGGAGTTAAAAGCCTTTTCTATAATTATCTTTATAATTATAGAATATTGTGTGTGTGGGTGTGTGTGTGTGTATATATATATATATATATATATATATATATATCTTTACTCTTTTACTTGTTTCAGTCATTTGACTGTGGCCATGCTGGAGCACCACCTTTAGTTGAGCAAATCGACCCCAGGACTTATTCTTTGTAAGCCTAGTACTTATTCTATCGGTCTATTTTTGCCAAACCACTAAGTTACAGAGACATAAACACACCAACATCGCTTGTCAAGCGATGTTGGGGAGACAAACACAGACACACATACATATACACACATACATATTGTATGTATATATAATATATATATATATATATATATATATATAGATATATATATATATATATACACATATATGTGATGGGCTTCTTTCAGTTTCCGTCTACCAAATCCACTCCAAGGCTTTGGTCGGCCCAAGGCTCTAGTAAAAGACACTTGCCCAAGGTGCCACGCAGTGGCACTGAACCCGGAACCATGTGGTTGGTAAGGAAGGTACTTACCACACAGCCACATATATATATTTCTTTACTGCCCACAAGGGGCTAAACAGAGCGGACAAACAAGGACAGACAAAGAGATTAAGTCGATTACATCGACCCCAGTACGTAACTGGTATTTAATTCATCGACCCCGAAAGGATGAAAGGCAAAGTCGACGTTGGCGGAACTTGAACTCGGAACATAACGACAGACGAAATACGGCGAAGCATTTCGCCCGGCGTGCTAACGTTTCTGCCAGCTCACCGCCGCCACATATATATATATAGACATGCATATATTTTATGCACACACACACAAACAACTCTAAGTTCATTGGATTCTTATTGAAATGTTCCTGTGAACGACCTGTTTATCTTCATCCTCGTTGACTTTTAGTGTCACACCGAGAATGCAAGAAACAAATCAACAATTGCCTCGAAGAACTGCAACAAGACAGATATATGATGCTGACTCTTCAAGGAGAAGAACAGACACAACAAAGAGAGAAGACAGACACAGGTGGTTGTAGTCACTATTATTATCCTTATTATTATTATTATTGCCGAAGCCAGTGCCGCCATGACTGGCTTCCGTGCCGGTGGCATGTAAAATGCACCAATCCGACCGTGGCCATTGCCAGCCTCGCCTGGCACCTGTGCAGGTGGCACGTAAAAAGCACCCACTACACTCATGGAGTGGTTGGCGTTAGGAAGGGCATCCAGCTGTAGAAACACTGCCAGATCAGACTGGAGCCTGGTGCAGCCTTCTGGCTTCCCAGATCCCCGGTCGAACCATCCAACCCATGCTAGCATGGAGAACGGACGTTAAACGATGATGATGATGATTATTATTATTATTATTATTGTAACAGTTTGTCTCTTGATCTCTTGTTGTTGTTTACTCATTTCTACATAAAAAAACCTCTTGAAGTGAGAACTCCTCCTGAGGAATTGTGATGTTAAGAAAATGTTATCAGACACCAAAATATTCGTAACATACCATGACATATATTAGAACAGAGGAAATATATACACACACACACACACTTGTATATGTGCATATGTGTGTGTGTGTATGTATATATATACATATATATATATACACACACATATATATTTGCACACACATGCATATATTTACACACACACAGACATATGTATATATATATATATATATATATATATATACATCATCATCGTTTAACGTCCATTCTCCATGCTAGCATGGGTTGGACGGTTCAACTGGGGTCTGTGAAGCCAGGAGGCTGCGCCAGGCTCCAGTCTGATCTGGCAATGTTTCTACGGCTGGATGCCCTTCCTAACGCCAACCACTCCAAGAGTATAGTGGGTGCTTTTTACGTGCCACCGGCACAGGTGCCAGACGAGGCTGGCAAATGGCCACAATCGGATGGTGCTTTTTACGTGCCATACATATATATATATGGACATCAATTAAAATAAGAACAGTAATAAACAAGTGAAGAACAAATATATAGTGCGTGTGTTTATTTGGAGAAAAAAAATGACCGTCCCAAAATACAATATATATATATATAATATATATATATATACACACCACACACACACACACACAGATACATGCATATATTTACACATGCACATACACATGAAAGTGTGTGTGCGTTGCAAAATTGGTGATGTGGTTACCATGTGCAACAGATATTGTTATGTTTGAGGACAGTTATATTTTTTTCTGGACAGAATGGACTGAGCAGAGCTCACACAAGGACAGAAAGTGTCGCTGAAGAGGTCACAGATGTGTGACAAAAGATTTTTGGACAATGGACATCAGTTAGAATAAGAACAGCAATGAACAAGTAAAGAACGAATATATAATGCATGTGT
>NC_043022.1:15247522-15295022 GCF_006345805.1 Octopus sinensis
ACTAAAATTTTGTTGCGTCTTGCAACCTTTTCAATACTTTTGACACTGTCTGTAATTCAAGCTGCATTCTTTTTGTTTGGTCGTGCGCATGTGTGGGTCAGTGTGTGTGTGTGTGTGTGTGTGTGTGTGTGTGTGTGTATAAAATACATAGAAGGTGCTTGCAAAGACATGAACATGACGTACATAGGGGAGACATCTAGGAGCATAGCAGAACGACTAAATGAACATCTGAGAGAATATGACGACAAAAGACAGTCCTCCATACTCTACCAACATGCCAAGGACCAACATGGAGGCAACCTGGGTCAACTTGACATCCACATCTTATCCAAGGACCCAACACTCAGACAAGTACAGGAGTATCTCCTCATAAATGAAACCTCCCCAATGCTAAATAGGAAATATACATAGTAAATACCATACCCCCATACCCACAGTTTACACAAGTAGAGTAGAATAGTTAGTGGACTGTTAAGTAGATAGATGTATGTGTGTGGGTGTATGTATATGTATATGCACATGTATGTAAGCATATGGATATGAAAGTAAATGCATAGGTTATACGTACAGACAAGCACAAACACAAATTGAGACTGAAACGCATGATCATATATACACACACACACTTTACTTCACACAGGGACACATATGGAGACACACGTCCCCACATACGGAGAT
Organism: Octopus sinensis; assembly: GCF_006345805.1. NCBI lineage: Eukaryota > Metazoa > Mollusca > Cephalopoda > Octopoda > Octopodidae > Octopus > Octopus sinensis. The sequence continues at coordinate 15,248,201 of NC_043022.1, forward strand.
GCACATCCATACATACAAACATGGGACATAGTTGCAAAAAGCCCCACATACACACACACACACTTTACTTCACACAGGGACACATATGGAGACACACGTCCCCACATATGGAGATGCACATCCATACATACAAACATGGGACATAGTTGCAAAAAGCCCCACATACACACACACACACTCAGACATGCACATACAAGCAGACAGAGGTATACACACACACACACACACACAAACACATGAATATGCAGAATACATACATACAAATGTATACACATACATATGCATACACGCATGCATGCATGCATGTGTGTATGTATGCATGCATACACACACACGCATACACACATGCATACATATGCATACACACACGCACGCGCGCGCGCACACACACACGCACACACATACATACATATGCATATGCACACCAACACTGACCCACACGCATGCGCACAAACAAGCAAAAAGAATGCAGTGTGAATAACGGACAGAGTCAACAACTTTTGAAAAGGTTGCAAAGATGCAACGGAAATTCCAGAAAAATAAAGAAGGAAATGAGTGGAAATTTTACCGGTGTGTGTGTTAAATTATAAAAGTACTCAAAATTGAAAACAAGACTAAAAAAAAAACACGGGCGATAACTTCTTTGCAAGGTCGATAACTCTCGTTGTCTTGCAGCTGTTTGTAAGGGAGATAATTCTGTCGTGACACCCGGAAAAAGGAGTGTATATTTTTGCCGGAAAGTGGTGTGAAGGCCTAATTTTTATAACTGAAAGTACCCGGCTCAGTAAACAGTGGATTAAATTACTTGCAGTATAATACTGGCAGACATTTTAAAGACTGCGCAAAAGGGAACAGCGAGAAGCATTTGTAATAATAGAAAAGAAGCTATCACAACCGGAAATATGTGTCCACTAAACTGCCTGACGAAACAACACACAGGAAAAAAAAGTCATCCGTGTCAATCTTATAACAACAGCGTCGGCCCCTTTTTAGGGGACTGTATTTTACAGATACCAATACTACAGGATTAGCAGAAAAAAAAAAACGCAAAAGAGCAGATTACTTTAATTAAACAGAATCTGTTTGTTTTCTGTGGTTTATTAAAGCCACACAGTAAGCCCTTCTTTTTAGATATTTGCATGGATCAGTGGCCCCTACGTTAGATTTTTATGGGAATTTATTACAGGGGGCAAGGACTTATGTCAATTTCTTTATTGCCCACAGGGGGTTAAACATAGAGGGAACAAACGAGGACAGACAAAAGGATTAAGTCGATTACATCGACCCCTGTGCGTAACTGGTACTTAATTTATCGACCCTAAAAGGATGAAAGGCAAGTCGACCTTGGCGGAATTTGAACTCAGAACGTAATGGCAGACAAAATACCGCTGAGCATTTCGCCTGGCGTGCTAACGATTCTGCCCTTATATTGGACCTAGGTACATCAGTTACCACAAAATTAAGTTTTTATTGTGGTGTGGAGGCTTGCATGTTTCAATGACCCTCAGAGCTTTGCCAGTGTAATGCAAGCTCCTGGTAAGGCCTCTCATGCTGGACAAGTCAAAGGTTAGGAGCCAAACCAATATGAGTCACCCCCCTCTTGCAAGAGGTAAGTATGGGTTTGCGAAGGGCCAAAATCCCTACCCAGAAAACGAGTCACAAACGGCATTGATAACTATTGTAGACCAACAAGACCTGGAAGAAGAAGGCCTTTCTTCAGGGAAACCAAAACCTGAAAGGAAACTGCATGAAAGAAGCAGGGATTCAACTGCAGAGAAGCAGAAGAGACAATTCCGCTTCTCTGCAGAACAGTGAAGACAAAATCCTCAATGGCCTATGTTCCACTTTGGCACATCAACTGTCCGGTTTTCTGCTCACTGACAGCACAATACTCAACTCATATTTTAACTCCTTTTTTTTTTTTTTGTCTCTGATATTTAGTATTAAAATGCAGTTCCCGGTCTGAATATTTCACTTTTAAGAAAAGTCCTGATCCCTCTAAAAGTTCAAAACTGCCCCACCCCACCCACCCACAGCATTCCTTCACATTTGCCGCTCCCTTATGGGGTCGCGAAGCCCTCAAACAGATACTGCTAACCACGTTAGAAACCACTGGCTTTCAACGAATGCTCACACGGACATCTGAGTCTGTCCGTTTAACTGAGAGAAAATTACAGCCTTTCACTTTTGCCCGACATTTATTTACATGAAACACATACAAATACACACACGCGTAGACACATGCATATGAATGTGAACATGTGGCATATGAGCACATGTATTCACATGACACACACAAAGCCTGACAACGTGGCACACATATATACACACCAAATACAAACACACATATGACACACACATGTACATGCACACACACAGAAACAGATTGAAGCTGACTGAACATGTGGTTGCATGAATTTTACGATATGGAATGGCTGTGTTTTATGCTGGCACCATCATGAACGGGTTCGTCCCATGTGGGAGGATAACAGAATCCCCTCCATGTTCTCCCTCCACTCACACTGATGTTTTTAAAAAGAAAAGGATTGTCACAATGGTTAATGCAGACCAAGGTATACAAAAAGACAGGATGGTCACGGTTGGATAGGTCTGCTTCACCAGGCTTTGAAACAACAAACAACATTACAAACACACACACAACATATACAATTACACCCCTCATACACATGCACTCACACATACACCTGACTCATCCCACATGAGCCCATTACACCCCACACACACCAAATACACACTACACACAGCTATTACACACCACACACACACACACACACACCACATGTTACAAGAAAACAGAATTGGGGGAAAAAAACAATGAAGTTCTATAATTTTATCAAAGGAAATTATGCAATAAAAACAAAGTCCAACATTGAAAGACAATTAATAACAATAATAATAATAATAATGATAATAAAGAACAAGAAGAAGAAGAAGAAGAGCAGACTTACATTGAAAGAGGTAATCTTCTGTATTTTGATCCGGATTATCACTGCCAACAACATCAAAAGGCGACCGGCCCGCCAACATCTCAAACATTAGAACACCAAGGGCCCACCAATCAACACTAAAATCTGAAATGGGATGAAAAGAGAGAAAGTGAGAGAGAGAGAAAGAGAGAGAGAAACGACCATAAATGGTCATTTGTGATAGGAGGAAAAATGTGGATGGTTGACTCTACAGTAATCCCTCGACTATCGCAGGGGTTATGTTCCAAACCCCACACCACCACAATAGGTGAAAATTGGCAAAGTAGAAAATCAAAATCAAAATCGATCAACATCAATGGAAATTGTAGCTGTGATACCAGTGCCGGTGGCATGTAAGAGAACCATCTGAACGTGGCCGTAGCCAGCGCCACCCCGACTGGCCTCCGTGCCAGTGGCACATAAAAAGCACCATCCAATTGTGGCCGTTGCCAGCCTCGCCTGGCACCTGTGCTGGTGGCACATAAAAAGCACCCACTACACTCTTGGAGTGGTTGGCGTTAGGAAGGGCATCCAGCTGTAGAAGCACTGCCAGATCAGACTGGAGCCTGGTGCAGCCTTCTGGCTTCCCAGACCCCAGTTGAACCGTCCAACCCATGCTAGCATGGAAAGCGGACATTAAACGATGATGATGATGATAAAAACCGGACTGTACTGTATATATTTTATTATTTTTATAATTTGTATATATTTATTTTACTATAAATGCAAAACATCATAGAGGAATCAATGTAAGCTTAAATAATAAACAGCGACAGGTGAACCATGACAGGTAAACCGCAAAATGGCAAAGGATTACTTTATACAGAGTATATGTAGATATATGCACACAATATACTGCCGGCATCGGTTGTTAGTTGTCGGAGCACTGCATCCTTCAAAACTTCCATGCTTCCTGAGATTCGCCAACACTACACTTGATTTTCTCCCCTCCATACACACACAAGCATGTTCACTTTCCAGACATTTCTGCATTATTGCATGTACTTTATATGCACTTTCTGACAAGTTGTGGTGCACCTGAGCACTGTATACAATAATTTCATTATTATTATTATTATTATACAACATATGTACACGTACACAGTATACATACATATACACAACATATAGACACACAGTATACATATATACATACAGAATACATGTATACATATATATACAAAAGTATGCAATGGACATACAGAAAATATACAGACATATACATACAAGCATACATATATATATATATTATATATATATATATATATATATATACTTTATATAATTAGGGTTCAGCAAAAAAATCTACTTTACCACACACCAAACTTTTAGAAATAGCAGCCAAAGAATTTAGCTATTTCTCTACTATAAGAAGAGCCAATTCTTTGGCTGCTATTTCTAAAAGTTCGGTTTGTGGTAAAGTAAATTTTTTTTACTGACCCTAATCATATAACGTAATGTTTTAAATATACCGTAAATGGTCTTTTTACATACTAAACACTACTTGGTAAAATTATTAATTAATAATTAATTAATTTTACCCTTATTATTATTGACAATATAATATATATATATATATATATATATATGACTTATAGGCATACAGTATCTCAATATGCAACCCTAGTATGTTACAAAGTGTGTTGAACATTTTTTGTAGATCAATACTATGTACTACTGTGTTAGCAGTGCATTAAGATCACATGTTAAGGTTATACACACACACACACACACACACACACACACACACACAAGCTGTCTAGCGGCTCAATAAGATATTGAATTCTTGGTTGTGGAACCCTCAGCCATCATTTACGACAAGAGAGTCCACCATACACACACACACACACACACACACACACACACACACACACACATACACACACATACACACACATACACACACATACACACACACACACACACACAAATGCACATGCAATGCATGCAAGTGCTAGGTGCATCATCAACATCGATTCACCCACTTACCATATGGCTCGCCCCGGAGTATTTCCGGAGCAATATAATTTGGTGTCCCACAAAATGTGTTGGTTTCTCCTCCAAACAACCCTTCCTGAAAGTTAAAAACAAAAAAAGAAACATTAAAATAAAACTTCTTTTACCAAAATTAAGTCAGAAACCTTATATTAGATATTTACACAGGAAAACCCTATTTTAATGAAAAAGGGTGTCTCTGGTTGGGTGCCCTTCCTCATGCCAACCCATTTTACATAGTGCAATGGGTGTTTTTTTTTTTTAGGTACCTGGCACCAGAGAGATTGTGAGACTCCTGACAAGACTAAAGGGCTTTCAGCAGGGGCCCTCCCTACCCAACATTGTCTACATATATTTGTTGACCCCTCCACTCACTATATACAGCAGTGGTTCTCAACAGGGGCCCAGATGACATTCAGGGCTCCAAAAGACCCTCAGGGCTCCAGATGACACTCAAGGCCCAAGATGCCACGCAGTAGGACAGAACCCGGAACCATGTGATTGGGCAACAAATGCTATCAAATAAACTAATTAAAAAAATAATACAGTAAATAAAAAAAAAGAAAGAGAATGCAAAGGATGACCAGTGGCTTACCTTACACATACCGTAGTCGGTCAGTTTGATGTGACCTTCAGAATCTAAAAGAACGTTGTCTAATTTCAAATCTCTGTACACGATACCTGCAAGGGGAAATGGAGGAAGAAACGATAAAATACAAAGCAAGGCATAGAAACACACAGGCACACAAACATATATATATATATATATATATATATACACACACACACACACATACACGAGAGAGAGAGAGAGAGAGAGGGGAATGCAATGATAGACACAATTGTTTCAAAGCTGGTAATTTGGCACAGCTGAGCCAGGCATTCAGCTTGTTTTTGGTGAGAGTATTTTTCGGCACTGGAGGTAAACACACATGCACACACACACACAAATTATAACATATAATGATGAGACAGGTGTTATTTGTCTCTAAATTATATGTTAGCCACTAAGCCACGTGCCTTCACACACACATACATACATATATATATATATAAAGACCCCTTTCGGTCATGAATGACCATGGGATTGCACCTAGTAACTTTCCCTCCAAGGCACAAGTTCAGGCAAGGTTGTTTTATGGAAGGCCAGCAGTCACCCATGCATACCAGCCTCATCTCTCCTCTCCACACCACCGATGTTATCCAAGGGGCCAATGCAGTTTGGTACCAGTGACGTCGCAACTCATTTCTACAGATGAGTGAACTGGAGCAACGTGAAATAAAGTGTCTTGCCCAAGAACATAACATGTAGTCAGGTCTGGGAACTGGATATACATACATGTGTGTGTGTGTGTGTGTGTACAAAGGGTAAAAACTCCCTTTGGCTATGAATGACCATGGGATTGTACCTAGAAAGTTCTCCTCCGAGGCACAAATCCATGCAAGGTTTTTTATAGAATACCAGCAGTTCACCCATGCATACCAGCCTCCCCTCTCCATGCCACCGATGTTGTCCAAGGGAAAGGCAAAGGGGCCGATACAGCTTGGCACCAGGGATGTCACAACTCATTTCTACAGCTGAGTGAACTGGAGCAACATGAAATAAAGTGTCTTGCTCAAGAACACAACACACAGCTCGGTCTGGGAATTGAACTCACTATCTCATGATTGTAGTGAGGTACACACACACACACACCAGAAAAAGAATGAAGATGCAGAAAACACACACCTACACCCACACACATGGGACACACAAAAACAGGTTAAACCGCTCACCTCGTTCATGTAGAAAGTTAAGGGCCAGAGATATTTCAGCTGCATAGAAGCGGGCATGATCCTCTGCCAACCTCCTTTGTTGCTGCATATGGAACATCAAATCTCCACCATTGACAAACTCAATCACAAAGAACAAACTGAAGGAGGAAAAAGAAAGAAATAGATTTGTATTACTATTACAAATTATTAATATCTGTATTATTATTATTATTATTATTATTATTATAAGGTGTCGAGCTGGCAGAAACTTTAGCATGCCGGGTGAAATGTTAGCGGTATTTCGTCTGTCTTTACGTTCTGAGTTCAAATTCTGCCGAGGGCGTCTTTGCCTTTCATCCTTTCGGTGGTCAATAAATTAAGTACCAGTTGCATACTGGGGTCGATCTAATCGACTGGTCCCCTCCCAAAATTTCAGGCCTTGTGCCTAGAGTAGAAAAGATTATTATTATCCTTACAAATCTGCCTCCTCAGGCCCCTGTGCCAGTGGCATGTAAAACCACCCACTACACTCATGGAGTGGTTGGCATTAGAAAAGGCATCCAGCTGTAAAATTTTTGGTCTTCTAAAGTCATCTTGGAGAATAAGTTGATCGGCCCCTTTTTTTGGGGCTGTAAAAAGTCTGACTTGTATGCTGGTAACTACAGCAGACTTAATCAGTGCCAGGATTCCACTTACCGACTGAGAGACTGGAAACAGGAATGAAGCCCAACCAAAAACGGATAATTTGTTGCCGTCTCAAACACATGTTTTTCTGTGTTAATCCAATCAATATCCTGAAAAAAAGGAAAAATCATTAGTAATAGGGATTATGAACAGATTCTATTTTGTGTGTGTGTGTGTGTGGTAAAGTAAAATTGTATCACAAGATATATGTTATATGAAAGGTAGCTTAACCATGAAATATGCAGGTGGGGTCAATATGTCTGACGAAATTCCTTATAAGGAGTGTCCTGATGTGGCTGCTGTCCAAGGACTTGAACCAATAAAAGAATAAAGGAATTAGGTACTTCATTATCTCCAAAGTAAATATAACCTTAATTAATGGGTTATTTGATTGGTTTTTAAATATTTAATGAGCAGAATTGTCTGGAACTATTCCATGATGACATCGGGGTAGAGATGTCTTCATAAGAAACAAAAACAGTACAGACAAACAAGTCTTCTAGAAATAAAAAAAAACACTAATTCATTTGATGCCAACCTACCCAAGACCATCCCTAATTCTATGATACAGCTATCTTCGTTATAAAGCGATTTTAATTAAAAACTTTCCATCAAAATTCTGTTATGTTCCAAACATCAGCTTTAATAACAACAAAGTTACTTTATTAAATTCTTGATAATTTTCAAAATTTATTGAAACAAAATCAGTGTATTTCAACAGAAAAATGGTAAGAAAAAGGTTAAAGTGGTCCAAATTAAAACTTTCTATCAAAATTCCAAGTTAATTTAGGTTCCAAACACCATTTTAATAACAACAAAGTTATTGTACTAAATTCTTGTTTTCAAAAGTAATCAACAGAAAGGGTTAGGGTTAAAATGATCCCAATTAAAACCCCCAAACAAAAGGGTTAAAAATACACTATAATACAGCTTCAAAATATTTTGTGGATACAGGAATATCTATTTTCTTTTTATTAAATTTTCCCTCCTAAAACGGTTAGCATGGAAAGCGGACGTTAAACGATGATGATGAGGAGGAGGAGGAGAAGGAGGAATGATTGTGTGGCTTCTGGTTCAAACTCAGACCACAGCTCCTTGGGAAAATGTTTTCTGCCATAGCTTCAGGTTGACCAGAGTTTTAGGAGGGAAACATTTAATAAAAAGAAAATAGATGGAAGCACATCAGAATCTACAATTCCCGTTCTTGGGGTTTAGTCTTTATCCTGGTTTAATATCAGATCTTTTACTGGAATCCACTCTCTTGTAAGCATTCACAGCAGATCACCATTTTGAAGGGAGCTTATTCCTTTACAAATCGTGGAATCCCTTTGGAAAAGGTCACAGTTTATGCTGCTCTTCATCTTCTGATTAAACCATAAATAAGAGACATTTGTCTTCAAATGGCTCAGCCTACCTGGCTGCAATTAGGAACCAATTGGAATGACTCTCAGCTGTAACAAACAACAGCATCATAAACATCTTGATGGTCATGGCTAGAACACTTTGGAGCACAGGGTGTCTGCTTGATAAGGATTGGCCAAGGGTTAAACAACAATTAAATGAAACCGCCACTAATCAAGAAATAGCCTCACTAATTAGCGAGATTTAGTTTATAAAACGAACCAAATTAGAATGGTTGGCACAACGCCAGCCAGAAAATATTAGGGAATATTAATGCAACAAAGAATTCCTGAGTTTCACACCATTTTTCTAAAGTAACGGTCGGAATATGTGTGTGTGATGAAATGTCGACTTAGGGGAGAGTAAGGATGGAGGGGGAGGGAAAGAGAGGGAGAGGAAGGGAAACAGGGAGAGGGGAAGAAAAACGGAGGGGGATGCAAATGGAGGGGCAGGGGTAATGGAGGGGATGAAAATGGAAGGGGATTGCATCAGGGGATGGAAACAGAGGGAGAGGAAGGGAAACGAAAGGGGGATGGAAAGGGAGATGGCAACGGAGGTGGGATGGAAATGGAGGGGACTGAAACGGGGATGGAAACGGAGGAGGATGGAAATGGGGGGTGAATGGAGGGGGATGCTGGCAGGAATGAAATAATAACTGAGAAAAAAATAAAAGACTCAAACATTACACTATTTACATGTGCACACACAAATACATATACAGTTACACATACATGCAACAAACATACACACGTAGATATGCACCCACAACTACATACATACAGGTACACACACAATCAACATACAGACACACACACACACAGAAAGTCAACGGAAAACCCATCCACAAACAGCAAACCATCAGAGATTAGTCTTGTTTATGAACAAACACATCACTACAGAAAAAAGATTTGTTTAACATCAATATTTTGAGGAACGAGGAAAATTGAATCTGTGCCTGCAGGAATATTTACCTGTGTGCATGAGAGGAGAGAGAAGGAGAGGGAGTGTGTATGTGTGTGTGTTTGTATGTATATATATATATATATATATATATAGCGCCGCCCCGTCTGGCCTCTGTGCCGGTGGCACATAAAAAGCACCATCCGTTTGTGGCCATTGCCAGCCTCGCCAGGCCCCCGTGCCGGTGGCACGTAAAAAGCACCATCCGATCGTGGCCGTTGCCAGCCTTGCCTGGCCCCCATGCCGGTGGCACGTAAAAGGCACCATCTGACCGTGGCCGTTTGCCAGCCCCGTCTGGCACCTGTGCCGGTGGCACGTAAAAAGCACCCACTACACTCAAGGAGTGGTTGGCGTTAGGAAGGGCATCCAGCCGTAGAAACACTGCCAGATCAGACTGGGCCTGGCGCAGCCTTCTGGCTTCCCAGACCCCAGTTGAACTGTCCAACCCATGCCAGCATGGAAAGCGGACGCTAAATGATGATGATGAATGATATATCATTTAGTGTCCTCTTTTCCTTGCTTGCATGGACCAAATGAAATTTGTTGAGGCAGATTTTCTGTGGGTGGAAGCCTATCCTTATCTCCAATCCCCGCCAGCTCATTTACAAGAATTCACACCAACAACGACACACATACATGTATGCATGTAGTAGAAATGCTTCCTATCATTGGTATAATAGTTTTCTGACCATGTTCTGACCCTACATGTTAACATTGTGAAATGTGAACAATCACCATCAGAGAGGCTTCTGTACCAAACAGCAGAATCTGTAGGAGCTGCTCAGATGCTTTAGAAACCAGACCTCATAGAATTCAAGCTGTAATTACTGCCAAAAGTGGTCCTAAACCATATTAAAATAAATTTGTTTCAAATTTTAAGGGGTTTCCATTATTTTTCCAACCCCTGTATATGTTAGTGTGTGCGCGCGCGTGCATATATATATATATATATATATTTTGTTTACTTTTAATTATTGCCAAGGCAGCAAGCTAGCAGAATCATACTGGGCGAAATGCTTAGCGGTATTTCATTTGCCGTTATCTTCTGAGTTCAGATTCCGCCGAGGTCGACTTTGCCTTTCATCCCTCGGGGTCGATTAAATATGTACCAGTTACACACCGGGATCAATGTAATCCACTTAATCCGTTTGTCTGTCCTTGTTTGTCCCTCTCTGTGTTTAGCCCCCTGTGGGCAATAAGTGTATATATATATATATGTATATATATATATTATATATATATATATACAATATATGTATACAATAATTTCATTATTATTATTATTATTATTTTTAAACATAGATTATATGCACTTTCTGACAAGTTGTGGTGCACCTGAGCACTGTATACAATAATTTCATTATTATATATATCGTTTAAATTCAGGGAAGCGTTTTGAATATGCAAATGAAGCTGATATTCCATGAAATCAGCCACAGTCTAACGATGCTGGCTGGTGAACCAGTTTGTTGGGGTTGCATTGAGCTGCACCGATATAATGTAGGATAAATATAATAACAACAACAACAATAATTCTTAGATGGAATTTATATGCATCAAATGTTTATAAATTGCATCCAAGGATCACACACACACACAAAGCATAAAGAAAGAATGTCATATACACACACACACACACAGATATATATAAGAGATACTAACCTCTTCATCATTAAACATTGCTTTCTTGATGACTTTCATTGCATAAATGCGTTTCGTGACCTTCTGCTCAACCATAAGGACCTTGGCATAGCTTCCTCGACCGATGACCCGCAGAAGAGTGAAGTCATCCAACGAGATCTGTCCCCGTTCCATGCCATCGTCAAGCTGAGGGGGAAATAAAGCAAAACATGAAACAAGGAAAACAAACAAAACACAAACATCGAAATAGACGAAGATGACATTTTGGTCCCCATAGCAACGACGTCCCTAATGTTAGAGAAGGGGCCTGAGAAAAGGCACTCTGTTGACATGAGGAAATCCTGTCCAAGTCACATCACTCCCAGCTGTGTGTATGTGAGTTCAATCTTACTGCACAGCACCTTGGACTGGACAAATGTCTTCTAGTTATAACCCTGGGCCAACCAATGCTATTGTGAATGAATTTGGTAGAAGGAAATTGGAAGTTTGGGTAATTTGTGTGTCAACATTTAGAGAGTGTGTGTGCGTGTCACTTGTTGCAAGCAGTGGTGTTCTTGCAACATCTTCTGTCAATAAGCTGCCTCTTTGCTATTTGTGCTATTTTCGTGAGGTTTTTGCAGCTTTAATAATAATACTAAAGCATATTACTCTACCTCCGGTAGTTGAGTACTATTTTATCCCACCTTGTTTCACATTTATGTATTTACACTGGTGTGTGTGTGTGTGTATTTTAGGTGGCCACTGTGGGTTTGTGCCTCTTCATCTTGTGTGATGCTTGTATATGTGTGTGTGTGTGTGTGTGTGTGTGAAGGCACATGGCTCAGTGGTTAGGGTGTTCTGCTCACATTCACTAGATCATGGGTTCAATCCCAGTCCAGGTTGCGCATTGTGTTCTTGAGCAAAACACTTCATTCCAGATCACTCAGCTGTAAATAGATAACCTCACAATAGAATAACTTTCCGATCAGGATAAACGTTGGCCCGCTTGCCAAGCCAGTTGGGTGACAGTATTCAAAATCTAAAATGATCCACAGCACATTGTGACCAGTGATGTGTAACATCATCTGGTAGTCAGGTCAATACTAAGATTATACATTATATATATACACATATATATATACATAAAAGTGCTCAAGTATTACGATATTGTATTTCATTCCATGTCTCGCTTCATTAGTTTTTTCCACCAGTGAAGTCACATGTCTCCTTACGACTACTGACTATAAATGGTAACAGTCAAGCCCAGATGAACACTAGTGTACACCACTGATACGCCAGCAGTAGTCTGCAATTCAGACTTCAGGCTACTTGCTGGCAATGGTGAATAAGTTTATAGTTTATTGAAATGGTTTGACCATTAAATAAGATTCCATAACAAGGAAATGTATAAGACTCACGCAACATGACACCTTATTCAACTATGTAAGGGTGTGTGAGCTGTTATATATATACACACACATGCACACATTTATTTACACATATAAACACACATATATTTACACACACACATTCATATTTCTGCAAACACTCAGATGGCACTAAAAATAATTGTCCTTTTGGTTATTTTTCAAATAATTTGATAGTTATTTCAGAATAAAGTTTTAATTATGTCTATATAACTACATAGTTTTTTTTAAAGTGCAGATTGCTATCTCTTGATTCACATTAATAGTTTTGTTTTGTTTTCTATGTTATTTTTAATTATTTTAAGTTGTCAAATTAAAGATGGAAAAAAACCTCAGTAAATTAAAGCACAACATGAGCAGCAGAAACAGCTGGCAACTTCAACCTAGTATTTAATCAAGTGGGGTCATCAATGAACATATGGCTTGATATAAGTTCCAGAAAAAATTTTCGTTGTGGAATTGAGGGCTTTGAAGATGAGCAAAGGTTGCAGATGATGTTCTGCAACTGATAACAATCAAAACATTCAAAGCCCTTTTTGGTGAAACTAATCTAAAGCAAAACAACAAATCTCAAAGCTATGAGATAATGCAGGATTAATTCAAAGCATTGTGAATAAAGAAGCTTCACATCTGCCAGAATAATGTCAAAGAGTTAAAAAATTTGATATGAATTATTTTAATTTCTATTTGACATGTCGTATCACTAAGGGATAACTATTATACCAATGCTACAGGCAACAACAAAACATCTGGACAGTTAGATGATACAAAAAAAACAAGGACAAGAAAAAACAAGGATGGATCATTTGGAGTTTTCTATCCTCAGTCGAGTTCCAGATCATCTTTGCAGTTTTGGCTGGTTATACTCAAGACTGCTCCAATTTGGCCAGCCCCAAGAAAATCTAAGCTAAGAACACTAGATTCCTTGGAAGAAAGCAAGCAAATGTATTTGTCCTTGTTTTTGTATACATTCGCTTGCTTTCTTCCAAAGAATCTAATGCTCTTAGCTTAGATTTTCTTGAGGCCGGCCAGATTGGAGCAGTCACAAGAGTAACCGGCTGAAACTGCTGTGAAAATCTGGAACACGACTGAGGATAGAAAACTCCAAACGACCCGTCCTTGTTTGTATCATCTAACTGTCCAGATGTCTTGCCACCTGTTACATCCTTGTTCCATTTTTTTCTTTTTTATATATACATATAGCAGTGTACATACACTTTTGGCCTTATATATATATATATATATATATATATATATATATATATATATATATGTGTGTGTGTGTGTGTGTGAAGGCACATGGCTCAGTGGTTAGGGTGTTCTGCTCACATTCACTAGATCATGGGTTCAATCCCAGTCCAGGTTGCGCATTGTGTTCTTGAGCAAAACACTTCATTCCAGATCACTCAGCTGTAAATAGATAACCTCACAATAGAATAACTTTCCGATCAGGATAAACGTTGGCCCGCTTGCCAAGCCAGTTGGGTGACAGTATTCAAAATCTAAAATGATCCACAGCACATTGTGACCAGTGATGTGTAACATCATCTGGTAGTCTGGTCAATACTAAGATTATACATTATATATATACATATATATATATACACATAAAAGTGCTCAAGTATTATGATATTGTATTTCATTCCATGTTGTCTCGCTTCATTAGTTTTTTCCACCAGTGAAGTCACATGTCTCCTTACGACTACTGACTATAAATGGTAACAGTCAAGCCCAGATGAACACTAGTGTACACCACTGATACGCCAGCAGTAGTCTGCAATTCAGACTTCAGGCTACTTGCTGGCAATGGTGAATAAGTTTATAGTTTATTGAAATGGTTTGACCATTAAATAAGATTCCATAACAAGGAAATGTATAAGACTCACGCAACATGACACCTTATTCAACTATGTAAGGGTGTGTGAGCTGTTATATATACACACACACATGCACACATTTATTTACACATATAAACACACATATATTTACACACACACATTCATATTTCTGCAAACACTCAGATGGCACTAAAAATAATTGTCCTTTTGGTTATTTTTCAAATAATTTGATAGTTATTTTAGAATAAAGTTTTAATTATGTCTATATAACTACATAGTTTTTTTTAAAGTGCAGATTGCTATCTCTTGATTCACATTAATAGTTTTGTTTTGTTTTCTATGTTATTTTTAATTATTTTAAGTTGTCAAATTAAAGATGGAAAAAAACCTCAGTAAATAAAGCACAACATGAGCAGCAGAAACAGCTGGCAACTTCAACCTAGTATTTAATCAAGTGGGGTCATCAATGAACATATGGCTTGATATAAGTTCCAGAAAAAATTTTCGTTGTGGAATTGAGGGCTTTGAAGATGAGCAAAGGTTGCAGATGATGTTCTGCAACTGATAACAATCAAAACATTCAAAGCCCTTTTTGGTGAAACTAATCTAAAGCAAAACAACAAATCTCAAAGCTATGAGATAATGCAGGATTAATTCAAAGCGTTGTGAATAAAGAAGCTTCACATCTGCCAGAATAATGTCAAAGAGTTAAACAATTTGATATGAATTATTTTAATTTCTATTTGACATGTCGTATCACTAAGGGATAACTATTATACCAATGCTACAGGCAACAACAAAACATCTGGACAGTTAGATGATACAAAAAAAACAAGGACAAGAAAAAACAAGGATGGATCATTTGGAGTTTTCTATCCTCAGTCGAGTTCCAGATCATCTTTGCAGTTTTGGCTGGTTATACTCAAGACTGCTCCAATTTGGCCAGCCCCAAGAAAATCTAAGCTAAGAACACTAGATTCCTTGGAAGAAAGCAAGCAAATGTATTTGTCCTTGTTTTTGTATACATTCGCTTGCTTTCTTCCAAAGAATCTAATGCTCTTAGCTTAGATTTTCTTGAGGCCGGCCAGATTGGAGCAGTCACAAGAGTAACCGGCTGAAACTGCTGTGAAAATCTGGAACACGACTGAGGATAGAAAACTCCAAACGACCCGTCCTTGTTTGTATCATCTAACTGTCCAGATGTCTTGCCACCTGTTACATCCTTGTTCCATTTTTTTCTTTTTTATATATACATATAGCAGTGTACATACACTTTTGGCCTTATATATATATATATATATATATATATATATATATATATATATATATATGTGTGTGTGTGTGTGTGTATATATATATATATAATACATATATATAAACACTACATACATACACATATACACACACATACATACATGTGTGTATATATATACACACATATGTACACACACATACATAAACACACAAACAAAAATAAATAAATATAAGATGAATACCTCAACTTTCGCATACTGTAACGAATGATGTCCAACATTGTAGACCATGTGTGTACAGACACAGACACAAAGAACAGCAGCAGCAGGAGTAGTAGTAGTAGTAGTGGTGGTGGTAGCAGTAGTAGTCGTATCAGTAGTAGTAGTAGTAGTAATTGTTAGAGCAGTAGTAGTAGTAGTAACAGCAAGTGACATCATGCATAAAGATCAAACACAAAAAAAGAAAGAAAAAAAAAAGCAATCGTTAATAGACTCAAACAAAAACAAAACAAAACACACAAAGAAACAATAACAACACTAACGATAATGAGATTATTTTTAATTAAACATCAAAGTGCTTCGTTATCTCGTTTTATCTTCTTGTCGGCGGAGAGTTCTCAGACACGCCTTCCATTAGGTTCTGTCAAAAGCTTCCGTCTCCAATCGATCCAGATGAATCTCCAAGCAAGCCCAACCAAGCTCATGGATGTTATCCAGCCATCTTGCCCATGGTCTCCCTCTGCATCTCCTGCCTGTTGGTTTTTTTTTTTTTTTGTCTGTGAAACCTGCCCAGTAAATTCTTCCTCCAAGACATTCTTACCAACATGTCCATAAAACTGGTGCTGGGATCCCCGCATTCATAGAAGGGGCAGCTCTGCCTCCAGTGCCCCCAGTGACCTCCAAACTATGAGTTCTACTGAGTAATGTTGCCCCAAAAACCCTTAAAAGCAAACCCGTTTCAGCTGCTTCGTTAGGTAAGCATAATTAAAAGAAATTACTATGGTCTGTTATTTCATTGTCGTAATTGGTTTGCAAGATCCTCAATGTGAATTCATGTATTGAAACGTCCTTGGGAGGGTCATTTTGCCAATAATAATAATAAACACATGCACTGATTCAATATCACTTCTTCATTGTTAATCAGTTTGAGACCTAATCAAATAACTAATTAACTGACTGTTTGCTTAATGTCTTGATGAAACAACCTACATAAACACATACAAACACACACACACGCACACAGAGGCATAAGACTGATTCTCAGACAGACTCAAGGAAAACCTTGAAGAGAGAGGGCATATCCTTGATGAGGTCACAAATAGTGATGAAAGGATTTTGACTAACAAATGATTGTTTAACCTGAAAATTAAACAACTAATTAATTAGTTGGTTAGATAATTAACTAATTGACAGAACCAGTGCATGTGTTATTATTGGCATAATGACCCTCTCTAGACACAGCAATGGTTTCTTGTTAAGACCTTTTTATTTGTTCATTCTTTTCCTTTTTTTTCATACCGAAAGTTGGTGACCCGTGACATCATTGGTTACAGGGCTTCAACAGGCCAATCCCTGGTTCACAGCATTTCCGAAGGTGACAAAGACAAGGGATTGTCTACACAATTGGGAGAAACAAATAACTATACAGGATATCTTAACCAACATTTACATCTTTCAATGAGATCCATCAGCACTTGACAACACCAGAGTCTCAATGTCTACTTTTCAATGCTTGCATACATCAGAAATGACTTTAAGACGGAAATTTTCTACAGCCGGATGCTCTCCCTGTCAACAACCCTCATCTGTTTCCAAGCAAGGTGGCTTCGAGGTTTCAGCTAGCTAAGCCATCAGCGGCAGTCTAACAATGGCTGAAGCTTCCAAGTCACTGCCAACGACATTCTTGTATAAGAATATTAAATCTGTACTCGAAAAAGAGTACAGAGAAGTCCACCAGATTAAAGGACGCTCGTTTTTATTATAACTAAACATAAAAAAACAAACATTTATATACACACACACATATATATATACTCTCTTTACTCTTTTACTTGTTTCAGTCATTTGACTGCGGCCATGCTGGAGCACTGCCTTTAGTTGAGCAACTCAACCCCGGGACTTATTCTTTGTAAGCCCAGTACTTATTCTATCGATCTCTTTTTCCGAACCGCTAAGTGACGGGGACATAAACACACTAGCATCGGTTGTCAAGCAATGCTAGGGGTACAAACACAGACACACAAACACACACACACACACACACAGACACACACATATATATATATATACATATATACGACTGGCTTCTTTCAGTTTCCGTCTACCAAATCCACTCACAAGGCTTTGGTCGGCCCGAGGCTATAGTAGAAGACACTTGCCCAAGATGCCACGCAGTGGGACTGAACCCGGAACATTGTGGTTGGTAAGCAAGCTACTTACCACACAGCCACTCCTGCGCCTATGTATGAATGAATGTATGGACATCTATGGAAACAAAATAATTGCCAATTCAAAAAGATTTAAGGAAGAAGCTTAAAAGAAAACCCCTAAACAAAGAAAGAAAGAAAGAAAGAAAGTACATAAAAGGTCTCTGAAGAATTTTAATTAAGACAAATGAAGAACATGGGGATGAGGGTGGGTGGGGAAAGGACGTGATGATAATTTAATAACTAAGATAAATGGCATGGTGGGTGGGGTAGAGATGAAAATGTAATAAGAATCTAAATAATTAACAGAGAAAAGTAAACAAAGCAAAATATCAACAATAAGAAAATTTCAGAAAAATAACATTTTTGGGGTTGTTTTTTTTTTTGTTTTTTTACTGCAAAAGAAAATTAAATGCATCGTTATAACGAATGAGAAAACAGCAATAATAAATATCATTGCCTGTTTTCTCCAATTTTATTATTATTATTATTATTATCATTATTACTACTACTACTACTAATATTTATTATCATTATTATTATTATTATTGTTATTATTAATGTTATCACAATAATTACTATTATTATTATTTATTTATTATAATTATTATCATCATTGTTATGATTATTATTATGATTATTATTATTTTTATTATTATTATGATTATTATTATTATTATTATTATTATTATTATTATTATTAAGGCGGTGAACTAACTGGCAGAGGCATTAGAATGTTGGACAAAATGCCGAGAGGTATTTTGTCTGTTTCCACATTCTGAGTTCAAATACCGCTGAGGTCAACTCTGCCTTTTTCTCCATTCAGGGCCGAGAAAAATAAGTAAAATGAAATCCTGGGATTGATTGTCGTCAAATTCCCCCTTCCCACCAAAATTTCAGGCTTTTTGCCTTTAGCAGAAAGAATTATTATTACCATCATTATTAAAGTGGTGAGCTGAAAGAAGCATTATCAGAACAGACAAAAATGCTTCACGGCATTTCACCCGTCTTTACATTCTGAGTTCAAAGGCTACCAGGGTTGACTTTGCCTTTCGTCCTTTTGAGGTTGATAAATTAAGTACCAGTCATGCACTGGGGTCGATCTAATCAACAAGCCCCCCCCCCACTCCCCAAAACTTTCAGGCCTTGTGCCGAGAGTAGGAAAGATTATTTATTCTTTTATTAAAAGAAGACAGCAAGCTGGCAGAAATGTTAGCATGCCGGGCAAAATGTTTAGCAATATTTCCTCTGCCACTACATCCTGAGTTCAAATTCTGCCAAGGTCGACTTTGCTTTTCATCTTCTCGAGATCAATGAAATAAGTACCAGTTATGCACTGGGGTTGATGTAATCAACTATCCCCACTTCTCTCCAAAAAAATTTTCAAAGCCTTGCACCTACGTAAAAAGTACCATTTGAGCGTGATCGTTACCAGCGTCGCCTTACTGGCACTTGTGCCGGTGGCTTGTGAACAAAACATTTGTCCAAGGTTGTTGCCAGTGCCGCTGGACTGGCTTCTGTACAGGTGGCACGTAAAAAACACCATTTCGAACGTGGCCATTGCCAGTACTGCCAGATTGGCCCTTGTGCCAGTGGCACGTAAAAGCGCCCACTATACTCTCGGAGTGGTTGGCATTAGGAAGGGCATCCAGCTTTAGAAACTGCCAGATCAGGATTGAAGCCTGGCGCAGCCATCTGGTTTGCCAGTCCTCAGTCAAACTGTCCAACCCATGCCAGCATGGAAAGCAGATGTTATACGATGACGATGATGATGATTATATATATATATATATACAGAAAACAGAAAATGGAAAAGTACCGATGAACAACAACTAACTAACATCAATTATTTATTAATTAATAAATTGTTACTTTTCCATTTCCTGCTTTCTTTAAATTGTGATTCTTGATAAATCTATGTATATTCTTGTCTTTACCTATAACCTATGAGCATATGTTTGCCCATGGTCACACATAGGTAATATACTGGTAGTGTGTATGGATACTTCTATCCCTTAGATGGTTATTTTAACCTCTAACTCAACTAACCTATATATATATATATATATATATATATATAGTTTCAGTATCCAGTACTTTACCTCCCCTCCTTCAGATAATCCCTGATTACCTCCTATAAAAATTATTTGCTCCCAGATTCATTTACAAAATATCCTTCTTCCTGTTATCATGGAACGAAAACTATTTCTGATAGCATGAAATTGTAACATTATCACTAACATCTTAGTCATGATTAGCACGAGCGAAACCAGTCAACTCGGTAAATATTCTACTTCATAAAACTAGCATTCTTTTATTCTTTTATTCTTTTATTCTCGTTTCAGTCATTTGACTGAGGCCATGATATTTATTTTACCCAACATAAAATTTATGTGCATTTTTCTTTTGAAACTTTTTTTCCGCTACATTTCACCATGAATGAAAAAGAAAATCTAAATACCCACACACAGACACATATGAACACCAAGTTCTACATTGTAGTCATTCATACAAATATATAACACATCAACCTTAAACAAAGAAAACAAGATAGGAACCACATTGTAAGGAACAACACAAATCAATAGAAAAATTCACACAGGATCTACCTTCTATCCACTAACAATAAACACAGCTACTACTACTACTACTACTACTACTACTACTACAACAACTAAAAAAATATGACAGGTTCTAGATTGGAGCCATTGACACAAAAGATATTCAGAATTTCACACAAACACTACCTATTCTCAGGGAATTTCATACTTTTGGTTCCTTTATTAAATTTCTGAATATCTTTATATTATTCTTCAACAATAATAGGCGCAGGAGTGGCTGTGTGGTAAGAAGCTTGTTTACCAACCACATGGTTCCATGTTCAGTCCCACTGCATGGCACCTTGGGCAACTGTCTTCTTCTATAGCCTCGGGCCGACCAAAGCCTTGTGAGTGGATTTGGTAGACGGAAACTGAAAGAAGCCCATCGTATATATGTATATATATGTGTGTGTGCATGTATGTTTGTGTGTCTGTGTTTGTCCCCCTAGCATTGCTTGACAACCGATGCTGGTGTGTTTACGTCCCCGTTACTTAGCGGTTCGGCAAAAGAGACCGATAGAATAAGTACTGGGCTTCCAAAGAATAAGTCCAGAGGTTGAGTTGCTCGATTAAAGGCGGTGCTCCAGCATGGCTGCAGTCAAATGACTGAAACAATCAAAAGAGTAAAATAATATTACTGACAGGAACTTCGAAGTTTTAACCAGTTAAGCCATCATCGGATTGCAGTTGATGATGGCTCAACTGGCCAAAACTTTGAAGTCCCTGTCAGTAATATTCTTGTTTGATGATAATATATTTGTACTCTTTGAAAGTACAAAGTAACCTTTCTGACTTGATGTAAAATTGTTATTTATTATGACCAAACAAAAAAAACAAACACTTAAGAGAAGTTGTGTGCCTCCAGCCAATGAGGATGGGGAGGCACATCTACAACCAAGAATTTTATACGTGTGAAACCATTGGTAACTCTCTGACCAGCCATAACAAGTAACCTAAATGTGTGTGTGTGTGTGTGTGTGTATATATATATGGTGGAGGTGCAATGGCCCGGTGGTTAGGGCAGCGGACTCGCGGTCGGAGGATCGCGGTTTCGATTCCCAGACCGGGCGTCGTGAGTGTTTATTGACCAAAAACACCTAAAGCTCCACAAGGCTCCAGCAGGGGGTGGTGGCGATCCCTGATGTACTCTTTCATCCCAACTTTCTCTCACTCTTTCTTCTGCTGGCCTGCTCGCTTAGCCAGCGGGGTGGCGTCATTCGAAGGCTAAAACAATGCAAAGCGCATTGTGACCAGCGATGTGTAGCAACATCTGATAGCCTGGTCAGTTACGTGACTTTATATTTATATATATATATATATATATGTGTATATATATATATATATATATATAAAGTACACACACATGTATAGATATACTAGCAGTATCGCCCGGCGTTGCTCAGGTTTGTAAGGGAAATAACTATAAAGCATTTTTAGAGTTATAGCCCAAAAATAGCAAAACATGATGGTAAATTCTTTTTTTAGTTAAAAAAGGTGGAGTTGCGTCCCCTAGACTGTTTGCGGTTTGTGTTTCTGATTCTCGACCCCATGTCGAATTTATCGATTTCTTTCAGAACTGGGGGAACTTTTCAAAATTTTCGCTGCGTTAGTTTTGAATCATGACATTGGGCTATGTGTGTGTCAAGTTTCATCAGAATCGGTTGAAAGCCGTGGTCAGGGTGAGGGTACAACCAAACAGACACACAGAAACACGCTCAGACAAACTGCCGTTTATATAGAGAGAGATAATTGTTTATCATCAATTTCCCATGATGGTAATGGCTGGATGGTAAGCCAGAGGGTGAAGCTGAGCTCCAGCATCTGCTCTTCCTACCACCAACATTATTATTATTATTATTAAGGCATGACCTGGCAGAATCATTAGTACGCCGGGCAAAATGCTTAGCGGTATTTTGTCCGTTCTGAGTTCAAATTCTGCCGAGGTCAACTTTGCTTTTAATCCATTCAAGGCTGATAAATTAAGTACCAGTGAAACACTGGGGTTGATGTAATCGACTAGTCCCCTCCCCCCAAATTTCAGGCCTTGTGCCTTTAGCAGAAAGGATTACATTATTACATTTTTTGGATACATTTTGTTTTTGTATCATTTCCTCAGATTAAACTTTGAATGAATTTAACAACAAAATGAAAAGATTAAACAACAAGTGATGGGGAAAGACACAAGGGAGGGTACTGAAGGGTACAAAACGGGGGGGGGGACTAAACAAGCTACAAAGACAATAAAGGAGTGTCATGGTTAGGTGGGTGGGAGTTGGTAACAGGACATCAGTAGTGTTTCTCTTACGCTGTCAGATGTGACATCAGACCAGGTGTCCTGCGATGGAATAAAAGCATTTAGGAAGAAAAAGAAAAAGAAGAGAAAACATAAGAATGAAGAGGAGGAGGAGGACCTGGAGAATAAAAGTGAAATTATAAAGAAAGATAACAAAACGGTTTTGTGGTGACGAGAGTGGAACAAGAATTTAGAATTTGCAGTGAGAGGGGTCAGGGCCAAGAAAATGGTTTTGGAGAGAAGTTTTAACCCTTTCGTTACCAACCCGGCTGAAACCACCACTGGCTCTGTAGTACAAATGTCTTGTTTTCATAAGTTCTAAATTAAAATCTTCCAACAAACCTTAGTCACAATTTATGTTCCTTAATCTAGCTTAATGATAACTAAGTTATTTTACTAAATTCTCTGCTATATTTAAAGTAATTGAAAGAAACACAGAGCATCTCAACAGAAATAGGGTAACAAAAAGGGTTAAAATATATAATAGAGAAACAATTCTTAACCCTTTCGTTACTAACCTGGCTGAAACCTTCTCTGGCTCTGAGTACAAATGTCTTGTTTTCATAAGTTTTCAATTAAAATCTTCCACCAAACCTTAGTCATAATTAATGTTCCTTAATCTAGCTTAATGATAATTGAGTTATTTTACTAAATTCTTTGTTATATTTGAAGCAATTGGAAAAGACACAGAGCATCTCAACAGAAATAGGGTGCCTCCTTGCTTCCCAGACCCCGGTTGAACTGTCCAACCCATGCTAGCATGGAAAACAGATGTTAAACGGTGATGATGATGATTCACAAGATCCATCTCCAATTTGGCAAAGATAACCTGGGGTTAAAGGCTGGAGAGAGAGAGGAAGTTGTAATATTCATGTGTTTATAATAGAGAGGTCAAAAGGGGGCAGTTGTGATAGCAACTATTGGTGATGATGATGATGAAATAACGACAACGATGATCATTATCATCATCATCATCATCATCATCCTTTAACATCCATTTTCCGTGCTGGCATGGGTTGGACAGTCTGACAAGACCTGGCGAGTCAGGGGACTGTGCCAAGCTCTGCTGTCAGCTTTGGCAATGGATTCTACAGCTGGATGCCCTTCATAACAACAACCACTTTTTCTGAGTGTACTGGGTGCTTTTTGAATGGCACCAGCACCAATGGGGTCGCCAAGCAATTTGCAAGACTAAGCTCCCTCAGCTGAGGAGGGAGTAGTGTTGAGGGAGGTAGCTTTGTGCCAGGTGATGAGAGGCTGAAAATAATAACAAAGGGATGGAGATGGGGGTCATGCTGTGGAAGAGCCACAAGGGTGCCCCAGTTGGAAAAAAAAAAGAGAGAGACTTAGAGAAAGGGGCAGAAAGAGAGGGGAGGAGAGAGAGATGGTGATGGAGACCATCAGGACATACCTCAATGTACAGTGGGGGGTGGTGAATATAAGTGAAGTGAGGATGATAATTATAATAATTTCTATTATATACAATAACAATAATGATAATAATGGCAATCAATAATGACATCAATATTTACATATACATACATATATATATATACACATACATACATATATATATATATACACATACATACATATATATATATATACACATACATACATATATATATATATACACATACATACATATATATATATACACATACATACATATATATATATACACATACATACATATATATATATACACATACATACATATATATATATATATAATACACATACCTTAATACACATACATACACATACATATATACACATACTACATATATATATATACACATACATACATATATATTATATTATATTACATATCATATATATATACATACATACATATATATATACATACATACATACATACATACATATATACATACATCATATATATATACATACATACATACATATATACATACACAACATATATATATATACATACTACATATATTATAACTACATACATATATCTATATACATACATACATTATATATATACATACATACATATATATATACATACATACATATATATATATATACATACATACATATATATATACAACATACATACATATATATATTATACATACATACATATATATATACATACATACATATATATACATACATATATATACATACATACATACATATACATACATACATACATATATATACAATCCATACATACATACAATCATACATACATATATATATATATATATATATAAAATGTAACGAACGAAGGAAAAACTTCCTTCAGTGGGGTGTAAAACATCCAATTCTCTTGTACGTCAGTTGAATACCACAGAAATAGGAGCATAAACACAAAATACAAACAATAAAATAAATAGAGGAATATAATTGGCAATCTAACAATTTATTTATATTATAAAATAATATAAACATAAGACAACGTAAAAAATATTAAACAACAAATTGTTGGCCTTTTTGGTTTTTCAATAATTTTTTATGTTGTTTTATATTATATTTATATCATAATATAAATAAATTGTTAGATTGCCAATTATATTTCTCTATTTAATTTACGGTTTATAAATATTCAAGAATTATCATGCAAAATTCTTTTGAGTCTTGCACAAGGCCAGCAGAGAGTGTTAGCTAATTACAGCAACCGCAGTACTTGACCGGTACTTTATCAATGCCCAGAAAGTATGAAAGGCAAAGTCAACCTTAGCTGGGATTTGAACTCGGAATATAAAAAAGCCAAACGAAAATGCCGCCAAGCATTCTGTCTGAGATGCTAACGATTCTGCCATTCTGCTGCTTTGTAACATGCAACAACGGAAAAAGTACGACTGCAATCCAAAAGTATTGGGTTGGTCCATAATCATTGCGGCTTTTTTTCGACACATTTTATTTGCCAAAAACAATAACAACGTTTAACAAAAACATCTTTAAATGAAAGTCTGACCATCTGCCAAGCAAATGGAAAGCAGTAATTGAAGTAGATGGTGACTATGCTCCGGAATAATCATTTAACCCTTTTGTTACCAACCCGGCTGAAACTGCCTCTGGCTCTGTAGTACAAATGTCTTGTTTTCATAAGTTTTCAATTAAAATCTTCCACCAAACCTTAGTCACAATTCATGTTCCTAACACTAGCTTAATGATAACTAAGTTATTTTACTAAATTCTTTGTTATATTTAAAGTAATTGATAGAAACACAAAGCATCTCAATATACAATATTGTTAAAATATACAATAGAGAAACAATTCTTAGCCCTTTTGATACCAACCTAGATGAAACTGTTTCTGGCTCTGTAGTACAAATGTCTTGTTTTCATAAGTTTTGAATTAAAATCTTCCACCAAACCTTAGTCACAATTTATGTTCCTAACACTAGCTTAATGATAACTAAGTTTATTTTACTAAATTCTTTGTTGTATTCAGAATTAATTGAAAGAGACACAGAGCATCTCAAAATAAATACAGTAATGAAAGGGTTAAAGATGTTTTTGTTGAATATTGCTATTGTTTTTGTTGAATAAAATTTGTTGCAAAAAATCTGCAAAAATTATGCACCAACGCAATAAGATGCAACGAGAAAAAAATACAACTGCAACCAAAAAGTAACTTGCAGGGTTTTTTTTTTTTGGCAAGAGTGGGAGGGCAAAAAGAGGAGTGGAGTGGCAGGGAAATAAGCGGAGGAGTGAAGGTGGGAGGGAGAGAGAGAGAAAAAGAAAGAGAAAAGGAAAGAATCATAGAATCTTGTGGTTTCGCTGACAACCTGAGTAAGGGAAAGAAACGAGGATGGACTCCCTGTTTAGACGTCTTCAAGCAATCAGACATGTCTACGAAAATCTCAGTGGTGCAACTGCCACACCACTACATGCTAACAAAGCAGTCTCTAGGTCAGTGGTTCTTAACCGCAGCGCCAAGGTTTGAATGTGGCCCCTGAGCATCCTTGTGGTGGGCCTCAATGATCTTTATTCTATAAATGTAATAAATTCTTTATCTTGGGTTCTACATTATTTTGGTGTGACCCCTTAAAAAGAAATCCAGGTTTGGGATCTGGCTTGGATACTGAAAGGGGTTGAGAACCACTGCTCTATATGGCTGCTCAGTCTGCTAGAAGCAACAGCCAAATGTCCTTCAGATCATGCATTGCTATCTTCGGAAAAGCAAAAAAGAGGAAAATAAAAAAATAAAAGGGACACATTGGACAAGAAGTTAATGTAGTCTTAAACATAGAATACCTGAAGAAAAGATGGAATGGGCATGGTTGGAACCCATTTTATCATAGGTCTGCTGAATCAAAACAGACATGGTACTAAGCAACAACTAAAGCAGTCTTAGAAAAAAAACATCATTCCTTCCTTTTTGTCCATCATCATCATCATCATCAGTGCTTTGATGCTGGTAGGGGTCAGACGAAAATGGTCAAGGTAGATTTTCTATGACCAGATTCACTCCCAGTTGCCAACCCTCGACTGCTTTGATGCAAAGTAAATATCCCCCGGTGAAGGTCCATGGCTTAGGGGTTAGGGGCATTTGGCACAGACTCATAAGGTCGCGAGTTCAATTTCCAGCAATGCATTGTGTCCTTGGGCAAGACACTTTATTTCACATCGCTCCATTTCACTCAGCTGGCAAAAGTTAGCTGTACCTGTAATTTCAAAGAGGCCACCCTTGTCACATTCTGTGTCACACTGAATCTCCCTCAGATTGAGCGTATGCATGCCTGTGGAGTACTCAGCCACCTGTACATCAATTTTATGAGACAGCTGTTCTGTTGATCGGATCATCTAGAACCCTAGTCGTCCTGACTGACGGAGTTCTACTGGGTGGGAACCCTAGTCTTGACATCGCATGAAGGTTGTAAACGAGCATCACCTTCATACAAGCAGTATGTTATTTATTCTTTTACTTGTTTCAGTCATTTGACTGTGGCCATTCTGGAGCACTGCCTTTTTTTAGTCGAACAAATCGCCCCTAGGACTTATTCTTTCTAAGCTTAGTATTTATTCTATATATATATATATACACATACACACATACATATATACAGACATGCAGACATACAATGGGCTTCTTTCAGTTTTCATCTACCAAATCCACTCACAAGGTTTTGGTCGGCCCGAAGCTATAGCAGAAGACACTTGCCCAACGTGCCATGCAGTGGGACTGAACCCAGAACCGTGTGCTTGGTAAGCAAGCTACTTACCACACACCCACTCCTGTGTCGATTTGTTTACAATTTCCATGGGAATAAAAAAAAAAGTGTCTAGCCATGGGGGAAACATTACCTTGTTTGCAAACAAGGTGAGGGTTGATGACAGGAGGAGCACCCAGCCTCAGAAAATCAGCCTCCGCATATTCCACCCAACTCATCCGAGCATGGAAAAGAGGGTATTGAATGATGATATTAATAATGATGAGGAAATCCAGTGATGAGTACATCAAACAAAAGTTATCTCTGGTTGTTGACATGAGACAAAGAAATCATCATAATCTTTCAACATTCATTTTCCATGTTGACATGGATGGATTGGATGTAACAGAGAAAGTGAGAGGAACAAATAGTGAGACGGACATTGTTGTTTAGCCAACCAATTCCAGACTGGTGACCATTCCCAATACAAAGCTAAATGATCAGATGGCAGCAAAAAGAGAGAGAGAGAGAGAGAGAGAGAGAAGAAGAAGGAGAGGGAGAGTTATAAAAACCCTACTAAAACAAAACAATAAAATATCTAAAAAAAATAGTTTTTGAAAACATACAATATAAGAAGGAAATTCTGAAGCTCAGGAAATTTCGCAAATGAAATGGGTAAATATAATATAAATCAAATATAGGAATAAATATATATATATATATATATATATATATATATAATATATATATATATATGCACTAATATTCAACAGTGAGAGCACTGCATTGGTAGATAAATATCCTTTGTTTGTAGGTTAAGGAGGCTACCAATAGTTTCATACTAAGAGATATCTTAACGATTATCATGTCTGCTACATGGGGAAACATTGGTTCTTGTCTCCAGCTTGGTGTTCTCATCCAGGATGGTGAGGAATACCAATGTTCCCCCGTGGCAGACTTGATAACCATTGAGATATCTCCATACATGAAGCCATTGGTAGCTTCGTTAACCCTCACACACACACACACACATGCATGCATGTGCTAATATATAAATATATAAATATGCAACAAGTAAAATGCATTAGAATCAGGGTACTAAGCACATTAGGATGTTAATTAATGCAGGACAAAAAAAAAATAACTATAAAAAACTAAGGATCAACACAATCCAGACAGGTAAGTCACAGGCATCACCATCATCATCATCAACAGCAGAAGACAAAGCGATAAATGAAATAAGAGAATACCTCTGTTGATGGCGTCTGGGCAGGGCTTGTCTCCTTGGTAACGAGAAGTGAAGATGAACAATTGTGCATTGTTTAGGAATTTTTTTTTTTACATGGCAATGGAACGGAATGGTTCAAATCACGACAAGGACGGAGAAGGATTTCTAGCTTTGTATGTATATTTTGAAAAGGATGTGTGTGCTAGTGTGTGTGTGCATGTGTGTGAGTGACTCTGAAAGAGTGTGTGTCCGTGCGTGCGAATATCCGAGAGAGAGAGAGTGTGTGTGTGACAGAGTGTGTGGGCACCTGTGTGTGTGAATATGTGAGAGAGAGAGTGTGTGTGTGTGTGCATAACGACCATATATATATATATATATATATATATATATATATATATGTGTAGATACATATATGTATATTACATGGTTGTTATATTTTTTTGATAACATAATAGGTTAGATAGGATGATGTCTATATTACAATATTACAATAACCAATAATATGTTGTGCATGTATAGTTAATTACCATCGTGAGATTAGCATTAATGTATTTCACTCTTTATCACAGAACCCCTAGGAACCTTTTTACAGAACCCTAGGGTTCCAGGGAACACCGGTTGAGAAACGTTGATCTAGACCCTATCTCTGTTTCAGTATAAGCATGAGGAATTATCACACTATCATATCTACCTCCATCTTAACACAGGTACAACACAAACTTTCAGGACTCTGATGGTCCAGAACCTCCTGTGATCCTGACTAATTAATTAACTAAATTTAATATTTGTTTAACCCTTTAGCATTCAGATAACTATGTCAAATGTAATCCTTAATTATCCACATCGTTATGAATTAATCGCATTATCTTGTAGCTATGAGATTTCAATGATGTGATTGTTTATTTTTAGAATGACATTGTAGGGTAGGTGTGAGAAGCTGAATCTAGTCAGTATCAACATAAACCTGGTAGAATATTCGGGCTGGATATGGTTCGGAAGAATTGGTAATATGGAAAGACTCTGGAGCCAGCCAATAGTTCCAGAAAATCAATGTTGTACCTGTATTAAATTTTGATTATCTTTATGAGAATGGAGACATATGTGAGTGTATGTGTGTAATATTATACATACATACACACATATATATATATACACACACACACACACACACACATACATACATAAATACCCACACATATATGTGAGGGTGCTGAAAGGTTCCTAGCTTTAAGGGTATCACAAAAGGCCTGGTTAAAGGCCCAATCTTCTGAGTTCTTTTACAAGGCTTAGAAAAACTGAAGGACCACTGCAATAAGTGTGTGAACCTGAGAGGGGAATATGTTGAATAAAATCATAATTAACTGATCCTCCTGTATTTTCTTTTACCCAAAGACAGGAACTTTTCGGACCCTCCCCTCTTATATACAACATTGGTTTCAGATTTTGGTACAAGGCCAACAATTTTAGGAGGGGAGGGGTAACTTGTTTAAATCGGCCCCAATGTTCAACAAGTACTTATTTTATTAACCCTGAAATGACAAAAGGTAAAATTGTCTGTGACCAAATTAAAGCATGGTATATTTACATCCCCATAACTTAGCGGTTCAGCAAAAGAGTTCAATAGAATAAGTACTAGGGTCGATGTGCTCGACTAAAGGTGGTGCTCCAGCATGGCCACAGTCAAATGACTGAAACAAGTAAAAGAGTAAAGAGAGTATGATAATGATGTAGATATAAATGTGTGTGTGTTTCGGAGTGGATGTGCATAAAGTAAACCAGTCAGTGTGCAAGGGTGCACGTGTGAGTGAATGTGTGAGTGAATGTGTCTGGGTGATCCCTGTCTTAGATAGAAACAGATTTTCAACTAACCTCATTGCTACTCTCATTCTTCACACTTTCCAAGACTGTCAGGGATGGCAACAACAATAACAACAACAGCATCAAGCATAAAGATTGGCGTTCACAGCAACCATGGTGTTGGCAGCAAAGCAGCAGCAGCGGCGGCAAGGATTGGTGGTGTAAATAGAAAAGAAAGAAAACAGAAAAATTCTTTAATCAAATGCAAAACGAAAATGGTTTCTTTCTCCACAATTCTATCCTAAAAGCGGCAAGGATTGGGCCAACGAGAAACTGAAGTCAGCCGATTTAATATAGCAGCCAAGAAAAAAGCTTAAAACTGTCATTTGCTGCTTTATTTCCGATGAAACACAGGGCCTTGTTTCAACTGAAAATATTGAAGAATTTACTAAAATAAATAATAGTTATCGCCATACTAATATGGCATTCTTATAAAAATAAGAATAAAGCTGTCCGCTTATTAGCTCCATGAGGCCATCGCCTTAAGTTAGCTATTTGTTCGAAGGTTATATGGATACAGTTTGTGTATCAATAGCTAACTTAAGGCGATGGCCTCATGGAGCTAATAAGCGGACAGCTTTATTCTTATTTTTATAAGAATGCCATATTAGTATGGCGATAACTATTATTTTCCGGGAACGCTGCCGTTGTTCTCTTTTAGAGAGACTTAGTAATTTTAATATTTCTATTATTACTAAAATAACTTTATCATTATAGGCGCAGGAGTGGCTGTGTGGTAAGTAGCTTGCTTACCAACCACATGGTTCCGGGTTCAGTCCCACTGCGTGGCATCTTGGGCAAGTGTCTTCTGCTATAGCCCCGGGCCGACCAATGCCTTGTGAGTGGATTTGGTAGACGGAAACTGAAAGAAGCCCGTCGTATATATGTATATATATATATGTATGTATGTGTGTGTGTTTGTGTGTCTGTGTTTGTCCCCCTAGCATTGCTTGACAACTGATGCTGGTGTGTTTACGTCCCCGTAACTTAGCGGTTCGGCAAAAGAGACCGATAGAATAAGTACTGGGCTTACAAAGAATAAGTCCCGGGGTTGATTTGTTAGACTAAAGGCGGTGCTCCAGCATGGCCGCAGTCAAATGACTGAAACAAGTAAAAGAGTATTATGAAGCTGGTGCTTTGAACATAAATCAACATGAAAATTTGATGGACGGTTCCTTTATGTAGATCCCTTTAACTCTTTTGCTGCCATATTTCTGTTGAAATACATGGCTTTTGTTTCAATTAATTTTGATAATGATGAAGAATTTAGCAAAACAACTTTGTGATTATGAAGTTGGTGTTTGGGACATAACGTGAAATTTTGATGAAAATAAGGAGTTCCTGATAGAACTAGGGGGTGATCTGAGGGAGATCGGTACCAGCAGGGTTAAAACAGGAACACCACGTGCTGAAATTTGAAAGTGTTACTATTAATATTTTCATTGTTATAGTGTAATTATTCTTAATTATCTCACCTGCAGAGTGTAATCCATTCTGAGAGGCTTCGTCTGTGTTGAGAGCAGGCTGTTCTTGGCGGAACAGTGGTGT
Organism: Octopus sinensis; assembly: GCF_006345805.1. NCBI lineage: Eukaryota > Metazoa > Mollusca > Cephalopoda > Octopoda > Octopodidae > Octopus > Octopus sinensis. The sequence continues at coordinate 15,281,211 of NC_043022.1, forward strand.
ATCCTGACAGAAAAGAAACGGTTGAATGGAAATCATCAAAGACATTGAACAAGCCACTCACAGACTTCCCCCATTCTCTCTCGCATCATCTTCACGTCACACACCAAGCTGTCTTTCAATCAGGGCTGTGGAGTCGAAACAAAAAACTTTGACTCCGACTCTTCTACCATTGGCACCTCCGACTCCTCTTAATGTGCTCTACACACTTCATAAAGCATATGTGTACGCTTGTGCTTTGAGCAGGCCAATGTGTCTTAACTGGTTTATATTAAAGAATATGGATATTGTGAGTCAGAGTCGGTATAGTTTTATCGACTCCAGCTACCCGTTAATTGTTTCTGACTTTGACTCCATCACTCTGACTCTGCAGCCCTGCTTTCAGTACACATGGCAGCAGGTGACACACTCACCCTCACTCCTTTCCTCATACCCCACATCAACAGATTCACATGACTCTCAATAAAATTAAGCAAATTTATAGGTGCAGGCGTGGCTGTGTGGTAACGAACTTTGCTTCCCAACCACATGGTTCCACGTTCAGTCCCACTGCGTGGCACCTTGGGCAAGTGTCTTCTACTACAGCCTCATGCCAACCAAAGCCTTGTGAGTGGATTTGGTAGATGGAAACTAAAGTGAAAGAAGCCTGTCATATATATATATATATATATATATATATATACACATATACATATACATATATATATATATATATATATATATATGACAGGCTTAGTGGTTAGGGTGTTGTGCTCATGACTGCGAGATCATGGGTTCGATTCCCAGACCGGGCATTGCATTGTGTTCTTGAGCAAAGCACTTCATTACACGTTGCTCTGGCATCATTTCGTCATCTGACATGTGGCACATGGTGCACCTGTACAGGTAATGTCAATTTGATGGAGCGGGTGAGCTTATGTCTACACAAACATTTGATCACAATAAACAATTCATCTGTGTGGTTGTTCCTGAACCCTCCTACGTTGTCTAATGACGGGAGAGTCCATGATGTGTGTGTGTGTGTGTGTGTGTGTCGATTTGTTTCCCACCATCGCGTAAGAACTGGTGTTGGTGTGTTTACGTCCCTCTCGCTCAGCAGTTCAACAAGAGTGAACGATAGAATAAGAGTCAGAACCAGGTGCCTTGGAAGCAAATTTCTTACCAAAAGATCAAAATGTTGAAATATGAGCATCATGAAGAACGAAACAGGGTGAAATGATGAAGCGAGAGAAATTATTGTGGACCTAGCGGGAATTAAAGGAAGGCAGGTGAGATGAGATGTATAAAGAGAGGAAAGGTGTTGGATGTGAAGAATGAATGGGATGCTGACAGAGAGAGGGGAATCCATTTTTTGGATCAGCAGAGGTGGTCATCAAGAAAGAAGATGAGAAAGCATCAAGAATAATGAAGAAAGGAAAAGTGAGAATGGTTGAGAGGAATTGTGAGAGATGGGTTAAAAGGAGCAGGAATTTGGGGGTGGATGAAAGATGATGGAAATCTGTGGCTTGGTGGTGCCAGAAGACCATATTCCAGGAGATTGGGGAGTTGGGTAATGTCGCTGCTTCTTTCAAGGGGAAAAAAGGGATTCCTTGGACTGTGGCTTGCAGAGGGGAATAAAATTATGGGAGACTGGAAGGAAGGAACTGTGGAAGAATGTTGGAGTCAAAGATGAAGAAGGCAGTGAAGACCGATGGAATGGAGTTTGGATTTATGTCTGGAAGAAGAATGACAGATGGGGTTATTATTATGAGGTAGTTACAGGTGAAGGAGAGGGGACAGGTGAGTGAAAGAGAGGGGACAGGTGAGTGAAGGAGAGGGACAGGTAGTTACAGGTGAAAGAGAGGGGGCAAGTGAGTGAAGGAGAGGGACAGGTGAGTGAAGGAGAGGGAAAGGTAGTTACAGGTGAAGGAGAGGGGACAGGTGAGTGAAGGAGAGGGACAGGTAGTTACAGATGAAGGAGAGGAGACAGGAGAGGGAAAGGTAGTTACAGGTGAAGGAACAAGACAGGAGAGTGGAGTGGGACAGGAGAGTGAAGGAGTGAAACAGGTAGTTACAGGTGAAGGAACAGGACATGTTTGCTATTGTTGTTATACACAATGATGTGGAGTGGTCAATAATGTGAGAAGTTAATTTAATTGATTAATATAACGGAAATATTAGAGGTAACGACACTGACAACGGTAACAACAACAAAAATAACAACATCAAACAAGAACACAACCACAACAGCTGTAACATCAACATTATTAAAAATAACAACAACAACAGTCAACAATCACAACAATAATAACAACAACACCAGTATGGTGGACTCTGCTGTCATAGATGACCAACAAGGGTTTTGTAATTTCTTGCTGGACATCCAGAGGGATGATTTGTTTATAGTGATCAAATGTTTGTGTTGTACATTAAGCTCACACCGTCCATTAAATTGACATTACCTGTACAGGTGCACGAGTATATATAAAAATAAAAATAAATAAATGTTCCTTCTCGAGCCATGCCAGGCTCATAAGGGCCGGTTTCCCGGTTTCAGTGGCGTAGAAATTCCCCACCTGGACGGGACGCCGGTCCGACACAGGATTACTCACTTTTGCCAGCTGAGTGGACTGGAGCAATGTGAAAATGAAGTGTCTTGCTCAAGGACACAACGCATCGCCCGGTCCAGGAATCGAAACCACGACCTTGCGATCAACACCCTAACCACTAAGCCACGCGCCTCCACAGGTGCACGAGAATGTCATATGTCAGGTGTTGAAAAGAGCAACAAGAAATGTGTTTTTGCACAAAAATACAACGTACTACCCAGGCTGGGGATTGAACCCACTGTCGTGAGTGCAACACCATAACCACCAGGCTACGAACCTTCACAATAACAACAACAACAAGAAGAAAAAGGAAAACCAACTCACCACCTGCATCTCTCCACATACTTGCTTCACCAGTTTGTGGCATCGCTTGTGCACTAACAGCTTGCAGTTGATGCATTTGTACCCTTGACGGCCGAGACCCCAGATGCGGTCGGAGCAGAAATAGCAGACGGCTCTCTGTGTCAAGAAATGAAAGGCGTTAAACTGGGCCCTGATGTAGTGCACCGTCTTCACGACAAGCCGGACCAACGACACGATGGCTCTGGGCAGAACCGGAACCAGCTTGAGCAGCTTGAAAGCCATCGACGACCGTTTCGAAAAATGTCCAAATTAAATTCGACTAAAACTCAACTCAAACACAATAAAAACTACAATAATGATAATAATAATAATAATATTAATAATAATAATAATTATACAATAATAATAATATTAATAATAATAATAATAATAATAATTATACAATAATAATAATAATAATGTTTTCTTTAATTAAAGAATAACAAAGGACACATAATTATTTAAAGAATAATGAACATTGCAATTTTATACATACACACATATATACACACATACATATATGTATATACATATGTGTGTGTATATGTTTGTGTGTGTTTGTGTGTGTAAATGTCTCTAAATAAATGTTCGTACATGTGGTTCACACGCACACCTGCTACATATACAAGTCTCTAAGCACATGTATAGATCTGCACATAAATATGAATGTTTATATGAATGGATCGCATGGTTATACGTAGGTACATCTACAAGATACATGAATGGTGTTTGTTTGGTTTTTTTTTGTTAATTAACAAAATTATTAAAATTACTAATTAATAAAAAGAAATTTCCTCTTAACGATCACGATCCAACCAGTTAGCTTTCCCCCCCGTTTTCTTTCTCAAAACTTTTCTTCCGCTTTCAAATTCTGTTCATAATTAATCCAATTAGCTGTCGAAGGTGATAACAACACCGCTGCTCGTTAACAGGATCACAGCACCTTAAAGAAAGACACCCCCCCAAATGTTTCCAGGTAACTTTGCAATGCTTTGGCACACTGGATGAGAGTCATAACAACAACACTGGAAGTCGGTGGAAGTCACTGTGATACCTGGTCGTCAGCTGGCGGCAAGAGTGCCCCGCAGAGAAAGATATACATAGATTATATCCATAGCCAGTGTGAAGGAAGGAGGGGGCAATCTATATACATACATAAATAGACAGGTAGGTAGGTGTGTGTGTGTGTATTAGTGTATTAGTGCACTAACGTTCTTTATTTAATTTGAAGTGGAGATGAATTCAGAAAATAAAAACAGGAAAATATACGAGACATCTTGAAAGACGATGAAATATACTGCGGAAGACATGTAACAGGTGTGCATTGAACAGCATGTGTTTATGAGGGCACATGTGTGTGTGTGTGTGTGTGTGTGTGTGTGTGTGTGTGTGTGTTTGTAAATATATGCCAGTGTGTGTGTGCGAGAGTGTTTTGTGCGCGATCTGAAGTGCGGGATTTGCCTTAAGAAGAAATGATTGTTTGACTTTTTCTTCGTCTTGGTTTCCACATCACCAGTTTCCCCCACCTTCCTTCCGTTCCATTTTTCTCCTTCCCTCTTCTTCGAACAGTAGTAAACTAACAGGTTGGGTCAGCCTTCACAGTCGCTTTACAACAGACCGGTTTGTCATGGTAGGAGTGGTGGTGGTGGTGGTGGTAGTGGTTGAGCCACTGATATTAGCTGTAGTAGTGACTGGGGGGTGGAGTGCGGTAATATAAGTTGTATTTGAGATTGTAAAGGTACTGCTGACCATGGTGGTGGTGGTAGAAATAGCAGTGGTGATAGCAGTCTAGGTGGTAGTGGTGATTGTTGCGATGGCCAGGGCAACGCTGTGTAGTGATGTTGATGTTACAAGAGTCAGTGGTGGTGGTGATATCATCATCATCATCATTTAACGTCCGTTTTCCATGCCAGCATGGGTTGGACGGTTCGACCGGGGATCTGGGAAGCCAGGAGGTTGCGCCTGGCTCCAGTCTGATCTGGCAGTGTTTCTACAGCTGGATGCCCTTCCCAACGCCAACCACTCCGCGAGTGTAGTGGGTGCTTTTTTACGTGCCACAGGCACAGGGGCCAGAAAAAACAAACAAAAAAAATTATGTGTGTGTATGTATGTATATGTGTGTGTGTTTGTCCTCCCAACATCGCTTGACAACCGATGCTGATGTGTTTACATCCCCGTAACCTAGCAGTTCGGTAAAAGAGACTTACAAAGGATAAGTCCTGGGGTCGATTTTGCTCAACTAAAGGCGGTGCTCCAGCATGGCCTCAGTCAAATGACTGAAGCAAATAAAAGAATAAAAGAATAATAAAAACCACTGCTGTAGAAATACAACAAAATGCCAGAGGCAGGCTTGAACTCACGTAGCCACTGGACGGATTGTTCATTACCTATTCAGTCATGCTGTTAATATAATCCCTAAGTAGGATCACCCTGAACAGTGACACAGGTATAATCCAATGAATGGGCTTCTACCCAGTTTCCATTTACCCATTTTCCACTTGCAGGTATTGGGTCACCCCAAGACTACAGAAAAAGGGGGGAAAAATCACTTGTCCAAGATGACATGCAATAGGAGTGAACCCAGGACCTCATGGTTGCAAAGCAAACTCCCGAACCATTCAGCCACGTTGTGGCCACAACACACTTGTGTGTATGTGTAAAGATGTGCACCTGTGTATTTACTGCGTTCACACACACACACATATATATATGCATCTGTGTCTATTTCTAGACATGTGTGTGTAAGCCTGGTACTTATTCTATCAGTCTCTTTTGCTGAACCACTAAGTTACGGGGATGTAAACACACCAGCATCAGTTGTCAAGCGATGATGGAGAGACAAAACACAGACGAACAGACAAATTTATAGCATGTATTTATATTGTGTGTGAGAGAGAGAGAGAGAGAGAGAAAGAGAGAGGAAGAGAGAAAGATAGAGAGATAGAGAGCGAGATAGAGAGAGAGAGGAAGAGAGAAAGAGAGAGAGCGAAAGAGAGAGAGAAGAGAGAGAGAGAGAGAGAGGAAGAGAGGAAGAGAGGAAGAGAGAGAGAGTGAGAGAAAAGAGAGAGAGAGTGAAAGAGAGAGTGAAAGAGAGAGTGAGAGAGAGAAAGAGAGAGAGTGAAAGAGAAAGAGAGAGAAAGAGGGAGAGAGTGAAAGAGAAAGAGAGAGAAAGAGAGAGTGAGAGAGAGAAGAGAGAGAGAGAGAGAAAGAGAGAGTGAAAGAAAGAGAGAGTGAAAGAGAGAGAGAGTGAAAGAGAGAGAGAGTGAAAGAGAGAGAGAGTGAAAGAGAGAGAGAGTGAAAGAGAGAGAGAGAGAGAAAAGGAGATATTGGGAGATTTGGCTGTTATATTAAGCAGGTCAAGACACAACAGAGAAATACATAGGAATCTGGCGTTACCTTTGAGAACCGTTTTGCTTGGAATAAATGACCATTGATTCTGTACAGTTTTCTCCAACGCCTAGCACCTCTCCGATAAATGTTACCTGAACACAGAGAAAGAGGAAACAAAGGTAAATTTGCAATTAACAAACTGAAAATATTAATTAACTCACCTCCTTGTACCACGAGTGTACACCCTGACACCCCTGGAGTAGCCATGTATCTCCTCTACTACAAGACACCTGTTCTGCCGTCCAAGAATTTGGACCTGGAGATCTCCAATTCCAGCGACTTCAAGGGCCACCTCCCAGTGGTGTCGGGCACCAATGAAGAGCCCTCGACTACAACAAGACGACCAAAGTTTATTTTTCTTCCAAGATCTGGGGTCACCCGCCCCTAAGCCCTAGACCATCACCTAATCACCCTTACCTGTCTTGTTGCTTAGCAACAACAAGACACCTGTTCTTGTCCCTCTATCATACTTTGGTCTCCCATCATCAACTGGTGTAAAGCCACCTCCCTTAATACTTCTACTCCCACCACTTCTCAGTTGATGAGTCTTGTCTCGCAGATTACTTGGTGACCTCACTGGTGTTGGTGCCACATACAAAGCACCCAGTACACTGCATCCAGCCATAGAAGCCATGCCAAAGCAGACACTGGAGTTTGGTGCAGCCCTCAAGCTTTGTCAAATCTTGTCAAACCCATTTCTTTACTACCCACAAGGGGCTAAACACAGAAAGGACAAACAAGGACAGACAAACGGATTAAGTCGATTACATCGATCCCAGTGCATAGCTGGTACTTAGTTTATCGACCCCAAAAGGATGAAAGGCAAAGTCGACCTCGGCGGAATTTGAATTCAGAACGTAACGGCAGACGAAATACCGCTAAGCATTTCGCCCGGCGTGCTAGCAATTCTGCCATCCGACCCATGCCAGCATGGAAGATGGACTTTAACCCTTCACCATTCTAACCAGCCATATCAGGCACAACTATTTAACCTGTTTTAGGGTGAAACTGGCTGGATCTGGCCTCTCAGACACATCCTACAATGTCATTCTAAAAACGTTTTGTGTTCGAACAGGGCAGATCCGGCCTCTCACACGTACCTTACAATGTCATTCTAAAAACAATGCTTTACATTCGCACCAGCCAGAACAGGCCTCTCACACCTACCCTACAATGTCAATACTAAAACTGAACAGTCGGATCACTGAAATCTCAAAGCTATGAGATAATCCAGGATTAATACAACGAAATGGTTAACCCATTAGCATTCAGATTATTCCGTCAAACATAATGCCTATTGATTCCCATTGATTTGAATTAATCATGCATTATCTCATATCTTCAAGATCTTGATGGTGTAATTACCTAATGTAGAATAACATTGTAGGGTAGGTGTGAGAGCCTGGATCTGGTCAGTTTGAACATAAAACAGATTAAATATTTTGGTCGGTTTAATTACTAAAGGGTTAATGATAAAAATGTAAGAGAATATTTTTAGACATCAGATGGCTATGAGGGTCTGGCAGAGTAAAGTAGGAATCGAAATGGGGTCGATAGGTAAAAAATGGGTGAGGACCCTGGTTCAGATGGTTTTATATTATCAATTGACTTACGGTCTTCTCCATCACAGGGCATTCCTGGTCTGTCTGGCACATTAGGAAACACTGAAAAGACACAAAAAGGAATAAAATGATACACAGGTAAGTAGGCAGACAGGTAGATATGAGCTAAATAAACAGAGAGACACAGGTGGATAGGCAGATAGGTCGACAGACATAAGTGGATAGATGGAGGGGTATTAGCTAGAAAGACAGCTAGATAGGTAAACAGACAGGTAGATAAATACAGGTGAATAGATAGATATAGGTATTAGCTAGAAAGACAGCATGATACAGACATATAGCAAGACACACACACACAGGTGAATAGAGAGACAGGTGAATTGAAATAGATGGACAGGCAAGAATTAGACAGAAAAATAGACAGATATATATATATATATACTAGCAGTATCGCCAGGCGTTGCTCGGGTTTGTAAGGGAAATAACTATATAAGCATTTTTAGAGAGTTATAGCCAAAAAATAGCAAAAAATGGAAAAAAAATGGTAAATTTTTTTTTAAATCGTTGACTCATCGTAGACACTTTTAGAGAGTTACTTCCCTTATATAATAGCGAAAAAATGCATTAAAATGGAAAAAAATGGTAAATTTTTTTTAAATCGTAGACTCATCGTAGACGCGCACTAATACCCAGAAGGGCTCGATATGAATCACGACTATAAGATACCCGGTTTTGGTTAAACTGCACCGCAAACTGTGGGAGTAGTTAGGAATCTAAATCGTAGGAGACAGACACACAACTTCACTTTTATATATAAAGATATATAAGTAGTTAGAGCGGCAGGTAGACAGACAAACAGGTAGACATAGAAGAGTAGATAGACAAATAGGCATACATGGATCGAGAGATAGGTAGATATGGATGGCTAGATAGACAGGAAGGACATAGGTGAATGGATCAATAGCTTCAAATGGACTCAGCTATGCATACCTGGTTCCTGTCCAACACCTGGTGACGATAGAGTAATGCTAGAGGACAGAAATACAGTTAAGTTTGGACACCTGATATATATACTGACGGAGGTTGATATCTATCCAAATCAATAACACTGATGAATAAACTACCTCAAGAACCACAACAGCATCAATGACCTCGATTTCTTTGGATCAGACATGAAGACAATTTCTGTTGTGGAGAGAGAGGGTGGGGAAACTTTTGAGTGAAGCCAAATACACGGTTTATTGCTTGCAATTATTACCATCCAAGGAGAGAGAGAGAGAGAGAGAGGGGTAGGGAGAGGGAGCAAAAACTGCATGGTCCACTGGGTCAGGGTTTATCTGTGGTTTCCCATGAATTAAACAGATTATTGTCCTTCTATCTTGGTGAGAGTTGACAATCTAGCAGAGAAACGTCCCCGGGTCTGAAAAAGCCAGTGAAACACCACTGATTCCACAGCTTCAATCTCACTTTCTTTCTTTATTATTATTATTAAGTGAGAGAGCAGTTCATGCCATCAAAGTGACACTGGGGTAAAATATATGAAGCCCAATATACCCATCATGACTACCCGTCTGATAAGAGTACACTAGGCACATGCATCACAACCATATGTGCACGACATGGTGATCTCATATCAAGATAAACAGTGCATGACCTTGTAGGTGGGGCCCAATTAGAATTTTCTTCAGGTCGAGTAACCCATCCCGCTCAAAAGGTCCCTGAATAAGGGTTGTTTAAGAATGTTGAAAGAACCACTTATGTTTCCAGAGGTGAATTATCCAAACCCCAAAGAATCCCTCTCAACACATGGCTATGATGCTCCCCCACTACTTCTGCTTGTGATCAGAGATGCACATATCGTCAGACACTAAGGGACATGCTCAACTGGTTAAGGTCAAACAACTGACAAGCAAATCTGTGGTATTGAGCAGAATATTTGCTGTACCCCATCTTTTATTATTATTATACAGGGTGATTCAAAAGTCACCATACATAGAACTTTATTTTTTTATAAGAAACATTTAAATAAAAAAAAACTGTTTCTTATAAAAAAAAAAATTGTTCTGGGTTTGAACACAAAAACGTAAGATATCAAATCAAATAAGATATACATTTATAAAGCATTTATTGAGGTTTCATAGTCCCAACCATGACCTTCACATTGATTACAACCTGACACAGTTGAAGGTCAATCATTCACAAGGAGTTGAGTGCGGGAGTACAGCTGAAAGGATGAACAGCTGAAAGTGTACGACTGGTATACATTTAGTTGGTTTTTACTCACCCCAGGAGGTGGAGTGGGGGGTGGAGGGGGTTATGGAAGATAAAGTTGATCGAAACAGGATTTGAACTTAGAACTGTGACAAAATAACTGCAGTAACAACAATATCAACAACAACAACAACAACAAAGCTAATGAGAGTCGTTAATGTAAACTGTAATTATTTCAAAGATAAAACCAATTGTTAATTAATGAAATGAGGTGTGAAACAGTTCCTCTGTTGAAATCGTTGTGTAATTATCTGAGCGGAAGACAGGTAATTCTAGATGTCCGATGTATTTTAAAGTTAAACATAGGCGTAGGAGTGGCTGTGTGGTAAGTAGCTTGCTTACCAACCACATGGTTCCGGGTTCAGTCCCACTGCATGACACCTTGGGCAAGTGTCTTCTACTATGGCCTCGGGCTGACCAATGCCTTGTGAGTGGATTTGGTAGATGGAAACTGAAAGAAGCCTGTCGTATATATGTATATATATATATGTGTGTGCATGTGTGTTTGTGTGTCTGTGTTTGTCCCCCTAGCATTGCTTGACAACCGATGCTGGTGTGTTTACGTCCCTGTCACTTAGCGGTTCGGCAAAAGAGACCGATAGAATAAGTACTGGGCTTACAAAAGAATAAGTCCCGGGGTCGAGTTGCTCGATTAAAGGCGGTGCTGCAGCATGGCCACAGTCAAATGACTGAATCAAGTAAAAGAGTAAAAGAGTATCGTTCAGTAGGAAAGTGTTGGGTTTCACTTCAACAAAGTCGGAACGGAGAGCAAGCAGCCTGAGAGTCAGGCAGATCCAGAAGTTGTCACCACGGAAGTTGCTAATGAAAACAAGGCTGTATAGTCTTTCATTCTCTTACTTGTTTCAGACATTTGACTACAGCCATGCTGGAGCACCACATTTATGCATGAAAATTATAAAGCTCTCTGGATGGATGGATGGATGGATGGATGGATCTGCCTTTCAGCTCCTGACCCTCGTCGTGTTAACATCGTTGTTTTTCGTCCGCCGCTATAAAGGCTTCTTCCAATGCGCCAGAGAAAAAATTTGTTTGCTTGTTATCAGTCGTAAGACACTTGTTGTTTTCACCGTTAATGCTTCTGTATTTCATGTTTCTGTATTCCATTATTGTTTTTTGTTTTTTTTATATCTGTCCCCTTTTGCTGTCCTGGTGTTCGTATGCATTCGATCCTTCTTCCAGGAAATCTACGCTTCCAGCTTAGTTTTTCTAATGCTCGTTGCTTAGTTTTTCTTGGAGGGCTGGCCGTGATCTAGTAATCTCAAGATTAATCAGCCGAAATTACTACGATGATCCGGTTCTTGACTGAAGACTGAGGGGTTCGAATGTCCTGTCCATGTTTATTGTGTCGTCTTCTAAGAGTTATACGTTCTTGTCCATGTTGTATTTTTCTACATACCTTAATATATATATATATATATATATATATATATATATATATATATATAGGTGCAATGGCCCAGTGGTTAGGGCAGCGGACTTGCGGTTGTAGGATCGCAGTTTCGATTCCCAGACCGTGCGTTGTGAGTGTTTATTGAGCAAAAACACCTAAAAAGCTCCACAAGGCTCCGGCAGGGAGTAGTGATCCCTGCTGTACTCTTTCACCACTCTTTCTACCACTCTTTCTTCTGTTGGCCTGCTCGCTTAGCCAGTGGGGTGGCGTCATTTGAAGGCTAAAACAATGCGAATGCATTGTGACCAGCGATGTGTAACAACATCTGATGGTCTGGTCGGTCACGTGATCACGTGATAGATATATATATATATATATACATACATACATATATATATATATACAGTGGGAAATAAACATTCGTACATGTCAAAATTCTTTATTTATTTAATTTCTAATGACCATAAATGGGATATACCAATACTATATTTGCATACACATGCATAAACTAAGAATATGCAAAAGAAACTAATAAATTATAGTAACTAAGGAATTTATATACAATTGTAAATATTTAGGGGTGAAAAAAGTATTCGTACAGAATAAATTTATGATTTTCTATGCCACAAAATACTGTTAAAATGATATTTTTTAAATTAGAACTTTCTCATTTGTTCCAATAATCTTATCAGTTGTCATTTTTAAGTGTCAAAACAAAAAACAGTAAATGAGTGGAAATCAAACCAGTGAGTGTGTTGAGTAATAAAGCACTAAAAGAGAATGACCCTCCCCAGACACAACAGAACAAAAAGTGCTTACCATGTATGGTAAGTTCTGAGTCCTTGTTGAGTTCGTGAAGTCTGACAGCTTCATTCAGCTCCACCTGGCAGGATAAAATACACGGATCACCTGAAACAGATTCAAACACAATCGTAAGAACAATGTGACTCAATACTTATAAAGATATTTAATTAGAGGTTATGTTAACCTCATGAAGGGATGGTTTCATGCAAGGAAAAAACTGGTTCAATACCTAGTATTTTGGGGGAATGAATTCATCATCATTTAGCGTCCGCTTTCCATGCTAGCATGGGTTGGACGGTTCAACTGGGATCTGTGAAGCCAGAAGGCTGCATCAGGCCTAGTCTGATCTGGCAGTGTTTCTACGGCTGGATGCCCTTCCTAACGCCAACCACTCCGTGAGTGTAGTGGGTGCTTTTTACGTGCCACCCGCACAGGTGCCAGACGGAGCTGGAAAACGGCCACGGACGGATGGTGCTTTTTACGTGCCACTGGCACGGGGGCCAGGCAAGACTGGCAACGGCCACGATCGGATGGTGCTTTTTACGTGTCACCGGCACGGGGGCCGTACACATTCTGCTATAATGAATATATAAACACATATAGAATATCCAAGGGTATATTCTTTTCCCCCTCTGAAGATATTACGCTCAGGTCATACAAATATAAATTCTGACTGCTTCTTTTTTTTTTCTCTGTATACAATATCTGTCCACCACTTCAAACACTCTATACAAACATACACACACATATATATATATACTCAGTAAAAATTTAGATTCAGTTGAATATGGTACTTAAGTTAAAGGCACCAGAATTTGGTATGGTATTATCCATATAATTCAAAATGGAGTGATTACAATCAAAATAAGCAACAAGGATATCATCCAGAGGTAATGCAGTACGATCGTTTTATGCGACTTCATTTAATTGAACAATGCAAGTATTACATCAGTTTTAAAATGTTGAGCAATCTTCAGCTGCATATAGATATAGAATTTAGTTACATTGAAAAGATTAATTTTTATAGTTATTCCATTTACCAACATATATATATATAAATACACACACACACACACACACACACACCATGGGCTGCTTTCAGTTTGTCAGCCCAAATCTACTGACCGGGCTTTGGTTGGCTCAAGGCTATAGCAGAAGACATTTGTCCAAGGTGCCAAATAGTGGGACTGAACCTGGAACCATGTGGTTGGAAAGCAAACACCCTCCCACACAACCACTCCTACACCTACAATTGTATGATGTCCTTTCTTTTAAGTTGTCAATTCTTATTCTTTGTTTTATATCGTTGACCGTTCTTTGTCGTTGACAGATAAGATGTTGCGCGATCTAATTACACAGAACAATTAAAAAAATAAATATTTATCAACAAACTTTAATGATGAAGTTCACAGACATCTTCTTTGAAGATCAAAAGGGAAACAACACA
>NC_043022.1:15300022-15370022 GCF_006345805.1 Octopus sinensis
GGAATGTTTTCCTACTACAAACAACAGTTTATAGGTGGGAGATGGTGGAGAAGGAGAGTTCCAGGTGCCACAAACGTTGGATCTGACTAATTTCAGGGTGCGGCTGAACCTACTGACATAATTTGGAGGAGCTAATATAAAGGGAGTTCTGTGGTAGAGTGGGGGGGGGTCAGATGAGGGTGAAATGGGAGGATGGGTGGGGGAGGCGATTAATTTAAGTGACACAAAAGAATGAGAAAGAGAGGAAGAAAAGGGAGAAAGTTAGAGAAAGAGAGAGAGAGAATGGAAAGAGAATATAAAGTGAAAAGAGGAAGAGGGGGAGAGAGAGAGAGAAAAGGAAAGGGAATGAAAGAGAGAAAGAGGGTGAACGAATGAATATAGGAGAGGGGGAGAGAGAAAGGGAGGGGAGAAGAGGAAAGAAAGAAGTAAGGGAAAACAATGAAGGCTTCATAAACATTGTAGAAAAATAGAAAGAGAAAGACTGAAAGGTTATAAGGAGTGGAGGGGGGAGGAGGTGAAATACTCTTTACTCTTTTACTTGTTTCAGTCATTTGACTGCGGCCATGCTGGAGCACCGCCTTTTAGTCGAGCAACTCGACCCCGGGACTTATTCTTTTGTAAGCCCAGTACTTATTTTATCGGTCTCTTTTGCTGAACCGCTAAGTAACGGAGACGTAAACACACCAGCATCGGTTGTCAGGCAATGCTAGGGGGACAAACACAGACACACAAACATATACACACACACACGCATATATATATATACATATATACGACGGGCTTCTTTCAGTTTCCGTTACCAAATCCACTCACAAGGCTTTGGTTGGCCCGAGGCCAGAGTAGAAGACACTTGCCCAAGGTGCCACGTAGTGGGACTGAACCTGGAACCATGTGATTGGTAAACAAGCTACTTACCCCACAGCTACTCAAAGAAATATTAAAAAATACTGCAGAAGTGGCTGTGTGGTACAAGTCGCTTGCTTCCCAACCATATGGTTCCCAGTTCAGTCCCACTGCAATGCACCTTGGGTAAGTGTCTACTATAGCTTTGGGCTGATCAAAGCCCTATGAGTGGATTTCATAGATGGAAACTGAAAGAAGCCCATCATGTATATATATGTATTATGTATTTGTGTGGCTGTGTTTGTCGCCTCCCCCCCATCGCTTGACAACCGATATTGGTGTGTTTACATCCCTGTAACTTAGCAGTCTGGCAAAAGAGACCGATAGAATAAGTACTAAAGGTGGTGCTCCAGCATGGCCACAGTCAAATGAGTGAAACGAATAAAAGAATAGAAGCATAAAAGAGAAATAAATAAAAAGAATACAACGGGGAGGGGGGTGGAATAAAAGGGAAAAGATGGAGTGGAGGAGAGAAAGAGAAGATGGAAAATGATAAGAAAGATAGAAGATAGGAGAGAAAGATGAAAGAGAAGGGGAGGGAGGGAGGTGATAAAGATGGACTCACCCATTGAAACCAACTTTCATACGAATTGAGTCATCATCTGGTTCCTGAAGCATAATGGAATTTTGAGAAGTCTGCAAAGAAACAAAAATAAAAAAGCCAAGAGATAATGAATATTCTTCAGATATTGAACATCATTAGCATAATTCATTAAACAAAAACAATCATATACATATATATACATATATAGGCGCAGAAGTGGCTGTGTGGTAAGTAGCTTGCTTACCAACCGCATGGTTCCGGGTTCAGTCCCACTGTGTGGCATCTTGGGCAGCTGTCTTCTACTATAGCCTTGGGCCGACCAATGCCTTGTGAGTGGATTTGGTAGACGGAAACTGAAAGAAGCCCATCGTATATATGTATATATATATATATATGTGTGCGTGTGTGTGTGTGTTTGTGTGTCTGTGTTTGTCCCACCAGCATTGCTCGACAACCGATGCTGGTGTGTTTATGTCCCCGTTACTTAGCGGTTCGGCAAAAGAGACCGATAGGATAAGTACTGGGCTTACAAAGAATAAGTCCCGGGATCGAGTTGCTCGACTAAAGGCGGTGCTCCAGCATGGCCACAGTCAAATGACTGAAACAAGTAAAAGAGTAAAAGAGTATATACATATATATATATATATATATATATTAAAAAAATACAAAAATGTGACAAGAACACAAAACATCCAAACAGATGATGCAAAAAAAGGGACAACAAAACATCCAGACAGACGATACAAAGAAAACAAGGATGGGTCATTCGGAGTTTTGTTTTCTCAGTCGAGTTCCAGATTATCTTTGCAATTTCAGCTGGTTATACTCGAGATTGCTCCAATCTGGCCAGCCCCAAGGAAAAACAAAGCTAAGAGCATTAGATTCCTTGGAAGAAAGCGGTGAATGTATATGAAAGCAAGGATGGAAAAAAAGGAGAAATGTTACATAAATACAACTAACAGGACATTAACAATGGGTGTCTTTTGAGGCCCAGGAGTGGCTGTGTGGTAAGTAGCTTGCTTACCAACCGCATGGTTCTGCGTTCAGTCCCACTGCGTGGCACCTTGGGCAAGTGTCTTCTACTATAGCCACGGGTCGACCAAAGCCTTGTGAGTGGATTTGGTAGATGGAAACTGAAAGAAGCCCGACATATATATGTATGTGTGTGTGTGTGTGTGTGTGTCTGTGTTTGTCCCCCCAACATCACTTAACAACCAATGCTGGTGTGTTTACGTCCCCGTCACTTAGCGCTTCGGCAAAAGAGACTGATAGAATAAGTACTAGGCTTAGAAGGAATAAGTCCGGGGTCGATTTGCTCGACTAAAGGTGGTGCTCCAGCATGGCTGCAGTCAAAATGACTGAAAAGAGTAAAATGGTATATGTGTGTGTGTGTGTGTGTATGTATGTGTGTGTGTGTATGTTTGTGTGTGTGTATGTATGTGTGAGTGTGTGTGTGTATGTGTGAGTGTGTGTGTGTGTATGTGTGTGTGTGCGTTTATGTGTGTGTGTGTCTTGTGTTTTGGGGAGGGTTATTACGCCAATAATAATAAATGCATGCACTGCTTCACTATCACTTCTTTGTTACTAAATGCCTAACCAACTAACCAATCAATCGATTGTTTAATGAGCTGGTTAAAGAATCAATTGGTTGGTTGTTAGTCAAAGTCCTTTCATTGCTCTTCAGTAATATATATATGTCTGTATCTGCTGCTGCTACTATAAGCCGGTACAATTTGCTGCATTTTTCAAGCTACCAGCAACTAAACTGGCAACACCACCAAGCTTTGTTGGTGAGTTGGATGGTTTTGGGGATGCCCTGAGGAATGGAAAACAATGTTTGTGAAACAGTGGATGAACTCAGAACGTAAAGATGGACAAATCACTGCCAAGCATTTTGCCCAGCATGCAAACGACTCTACTGACTCGAGCAATACGCCATCCATTAATATTGGTTTCAAATTTTGGCACCAAGCAAGCAATTTCAGTGAGGGATCAAAATGGGGTTCAACTGGTTTTTTTATTTTACCAACCCCCAAGTGAATGAAAGGCAAAGTCAACTTCGGGGGAATTTGAGCTCAGAACGTAAGGACAGATGAAACACGGCTATGCATATTTGCCAGTGTGCTAACATTTCTACCGATTCACTGCTTTACAACATCTATTAATAAAGCGACGATGATCATTACCAGCGTCGCCTTACTGGCAGTTGGGCCCTGTGCTAGTAAGGTGCCAAGAGCACCATTCAAGCATGATCGTTGCCAGAGCAGCCAACTGGCTTCCGTGCCAGTGGCACGTAAAAGGGCACCATTCGAGCGTGATTGTTACCAGCGTCACCATACTGGCACCTGTGCCGGTGGCATGTGTAAAAGGATTCGAGCGAGGTCGTTGCCAGTACTGCCTGACTGGCCCCCGTGCCGGTGACACGTAAAAAGGACCCACTACACTCTTGGAGTGGTTGGCGTTAGGAAGGGCATCCAGCTGGAGAAACTCTGCCAAATCAAGATTGGAGTCTGGTGCAGCCATCTGGTTCGCCAGCCCTCAGTCAAAATCGTCCAACCTATGCTAGCATGGAAAGCAGATGTTAAACGATGATGATGATTAATATTACATGTCCATGCAAGTACATTCATCTCACCTGCAGGCATCAGTCAGCAACTTCAGAGCACAGATTAGTTAACTAATTATCTGTAATTATACTTTATAACCTCTGTCTCTCAATGAACGCATACAAGCTCAAGATAGAGGCTTGGTCTCCTCAAACCCTACTTCTGAAAAGCAGGCTGACCCAACTAATGTCATGTACCCACCAGTTATGGAGTAAATAATTTCCCCTCCCCTCCGCCTGAAATATGGGCTTGTCCAACAGTGAAGTTTACTTCAAAGAAGTAGCATTCCAACTTTAAACGATTTACCAGTCCCTGAGATAGCAGTAAGAGATTCTTGAGAGAGCTGAACCCCACCCATCCTCAGGAAAGTGCTTCAGCCTTTAACTTCTACCCCAGAAATAGAACGGAGAAGAGGCGCAAGCCATTAAACCCTAAGGAGGATTCTCCAAACCTTATTCATTCTGACCTGAGACCATCCTTGGATTTAGTATACAAACTTCCTATTTCAAACCCTTTTTATCTCAACACACCTAAGGCCATGTTGGGGTCGTCTATGATGCAAGTTTCCTGTTTGAAAGTAATTTCATCTTTAATCTATATTTCAAACACCAGCTTGATAATGACGAAATTATTTTCCAACAGAGATTAACACTTTTGATACTAACCTGCTGGGGACCACCCCTAATTCTAAGATACAAACTTCCTGTCTTAGATCTAAATTAAAATCTTCCATCAAAATTCCAATTTGCAATCCAAATACCAGCTAATTAATAACAAAGTTATTCTTCTAAATTATTCGTTACTTTCAAAATTAACATAAAGTGGGTGTATTTTCAACAGAAATATGGCAACAGAAGGGTTAAAGTGATCGAAACTAAAACCTTCCATCCAAATTACATGCTAATTACATTATTAATAATTAGCTTAATAATGAGAAACAGCAGAAATATGATGAAAACATCTAAGGCAACAACAACAACAAAAGAAAAGAGCTGACAGAGGAATCAGAGAAGGATTCGCAGAGTTAGTAGTTGGGTTGGATTTCTACACAGCAAAAGACATCATCATCATCATCATCATTTAATGTCCATTTTCTATGTTGGCATGGGAGGGTTGGATGGTTTGACAGGAGGTGGTCACCTGGAGAGCTGCACCAGGCTCCAGTTGTCTGTTTCGGTATGGTTTCTATGGCTGGATGCCCTTCCTTGTACTTACTTACTTACTTGTGGCGACATTCACCCTGGGCGAGTTGAGTCGGCTTCTTCTACCACCCTCGAGGCATCTCGAACCATGGCAGCCCACGCACGACGGTCCTGCACCAGTTCACTGGAGATAGCAAGCCAGCCATGGTTCCATCGGTGCAGGCCGACCACCTGCGGTCCCATGAATTCTCAATGGATGCCCTTCCTAATGCCAACCACTTTATGGAGTGTATGGGGTGGTGTTCTCCTTAGCGCCAGCACGAGTGCTTTCTACGCGACACGAGCTGGGGTGCTTTTTGCATGGTGCCAACACACATGTTCTTTTACATGAGGCCAGCATGCATGCTATTTCATGTGGCACCAGCACGGGTGCTTTCTACATGGCGCCATGAACACTGCAGTGCACTGTCACCATTCTGATGAGAGAAAGAATCCAGAGCATCAAGAACTCAGACATCAGAAGAAAGCAGATGAAACAAACCACTCAAGAAAAACAAATCATAAACATTAGAAAAAACACGAAAACACTACAAGGAAGAAGGCCAGCTCTTCTCCATTGCTGTGTGTGCCAAGATGGCAAGGATCCCAAGGATGAGGAGCAAGTGTGAAGAAAACATGTCAAGGGTTCACTTTTATTCTTTTACTTGTTTCAGTCATTTGACTGCGGCCATGCTGGAGCACCGCCTTTAGTCGATAAATCGACCCCGGGACTTATTCGTTGTAAGCCCAGTGCTTATTCTATCGGTCTCTTTTTGCCGAACCGCTAAGTAACGGGGACATAAACACACCAGCATCGGTTGTCAAGCAATGCTAGGGGGACAAAGACAGAGACGCAAACACATACATATATATATATATATATATATATACATATATACGACAGGCTTCTTTCAGTTTCCGTCTACCAAATCCACTCACAAGGCATTGGTCAGCCCGAGGCTATAGTAGAAGACACTTGCCCAAGATGCCACGCAGTGGGACTGAACCCGGAACCATGTGGTTGGTTAGCAAGCTACTTACCACACAGCCACTCTCACTTTTATTTACTATTTATTGTTTTGTCCTTTTTGTATTGTTTTCAATGACTTGGCCCCTTGGGTCCAATAAAAGAAATCATTGATATCCCTAAGGAGGTGAACTGATTTGTTAGCATGCTGGGTAAAATGCTTAGCTGTATTTCGTCTGCCGTTATGTTCTGTGTTCAAACTCTGCCGAGGTCCACCTTGCCTTTTATCCTTTCAGGGTCGATAAATCAAGTACCAGTGAAACCCTGGGATCAGTATAGTTGACTTACTCCTCCCCTAAAATTGCTGGCCTTGTGCCAAAATTTGAAACCATTATTATTATTAACTCATCATCATCATCATCATCGTTTGGGTATCACATACGGGTACTTCTTGGTTACTCTCTCTTTGCTCTTTTACTTGTTTCAGTCATTTGACTGTGGCCATGCTGGAGCACCACCTTAAAGGATGGAAGAAATTGACCTCAGGGTTTATTCTTTGCAAGCCCAGTACTTTTTCTATCAGTCATTTTTTGCTGAACTGCTAAGTAACTGAGCAATTAAGTACAAGACTCTAGGACCTAGTCGCATGATGAATTATTCATCAATTTATTCAAGTGTAGCTTCTTCCCAGTTAATAAAAATGCCACATACATACATACTCCAGATCAGTGGTTTTCAACCAGGGTTCCGCGGAACCTTAGGGTTCCGCCAGTACAGTCCTGGGGTTCCGCAAGAAGTTACAAAAATGCTAAAATCGGCAATAATTTTTAATTCTCCTGTGCAGATATTTGTGCATAAGACTATTGAATTATTGCACAGGGGTTCCTTGACCCAGTGGAATGTTTCCTTGGGGTTCTGCTCCAGCAAAAAGGATGAAAAGCACTGCTCCAGATTATGCATTGAGTTCTATATATCTTGTTGGCAAAGCCAAACTTATGCATGTATGTGCATACGTGCGTTAGAAGAATGTATAAAATGTAGATAATGTGTTTGTTCAAACACCCCCGTCAGCAAGAGACACCCTGGATTCTTTGGGGAGGGGGGTAGAAACGGGTGGCAAGAGGTGGAGGGGGTGGATGATGTGGATAAAAAAAAACAAGATGGAGACCAAGAAAGAAAAAAAAAACAGAGAAAGACAGTATGGAAGGACAAAAGGAACAAAATGGTTTTAGTGTGGGTGGAAGACTGAGGCGATGTTGACTGCGAATGAAGAGTAGTAGCAGTAGTAGCAGTGGCAGCAGTAGCAGCTGTATGACGTTGGTTCATTGCATATTGATATATCGATTGCACACATAAACACACAGATTGATTGACTTATGTGGATGTGTGTATACATGTTTGTGTGAGAGAGTGTGTATACATGTATGAGAGAAGGTGTATACATGTATGTGTGAGAAGGGATGTATACATGTATGTGTGAGTGTGTATACATGTATGTGTGAGAGGTCGTGTATACATGTATGTGTGAGAGTGTGTGTATACATGTATGTGTGAGAGAGTGTGTATACATGTATGTGTGAGAGAGTGTGTATACATGTATGTGTGAGAGTGTGTGTATACATGTATGTGTGAGTGTGTATACATGTATGTGTGAGAGGTCGTGTATACATGTATGTGTGAGTGTGTATACATGTATGTGTGAGAGAGTGTGTATACATGTATGTGTGAGAGAATGTGTATACATGTATGTGTGAGAGAGTGTGTATACATGTATGTGTGAGAGGTCGTGTATACATGTATGTGTGAGAGAGTGTGTATACATGTATGTGTGAGAGAGTGTGTATACATGTATGTGTGAGAGAGTGTGTATACATGTATGAGAGGAGGTGTATACATGTATGTGTGAGTGTGTATACATGTATGTGTGAGAGAGTGTGTATACATGTATGTGTGAGAGTGTGTGTATACATGTATGTGTGAGAGAGTGTGTATACATGTATGTGTGAGAGAGTGTGTATGCATGTATGTGTGAGAGGGGGTGTATACATGTATGTGTGAGAGAGGTGTGTATACATGTATGTGTGAGAGAGTGTGTATACTGTATGTGTGAGAGAGTGTGTATACATGTATGTGTGAGAGAGTGTGTATACATGTATGTGTGAGAGAGTGTGTATACATGTATGTGTGAGAGAGTGTGTATACATGTATGTGTGAGAGGGGGTGTATACATGTATGTGTGAGAGAGTGTGTATACATGTATGTGTGAGAGAGTGTGTATACATGTATGTGTGAGAGAGTGTGTATACATGTATGTGTGAGAGAGTGTGTATACATGTATGTGTGAGAGAGTGTGTATACATGTATGTGTGAGAGAGTGTGTATACATGTATGTGTGAGAGAGTGTGTATACATGTATGTGTGAGAGAGTGTGTATACATGTATGTGTGAGAGAGTGTTGTATACATGTATGTGTGAGAGAGTGTGTATACATGTATGTGTGAGAGGGGGTGTATACATGTATGTGTGAGAGAGTGTGTATACATGTATGTGTGAGAGAGTGTGTATACATATGTGTGAGAGAGTGTGTATACACGTATGGTGAGAGAGTGTGTATACTGTATGTGTGAGAGAGTGTGTATACATGTATGTGTGAGAGAATGTGTATACATGTATGTGTGAGAGAGTGTGTATACATGTATGCGTGAGAGAGTGTGTATGCATGTATGTGTGAGAGGGGGTGTATACATGTGTGAGAGGGTGTGTATACATGTATGAGTGAGAGAGTGTGTATACATGTATGAGAGAAGGTGTATACATGTATGTGTGAGAGAGTGTGTATACATGTGTGAGAGGGGGTGTATACATGTATGTGTGAGAGGGGGTGTATACATGTATGTGTGAGAGAATGTGTATACATGTATGTGTGAGAGAGTGTGTATACATGTATGTGTGAGAGAGTGTGTATACATGTATGTGTGAGAGAGTGTGTATACATGTATGTGTGAGAGAGTGTGTATACATGTGTAAGAGGGGGTGTATACATGTGAACACATGATTCTCAAAACATGCACATTTATGAGTGCACGTGATTTTTATTTATAGGAGCAGGTGTGGCTGTGTGGTAAGAGGGTTGCTTCTCAACCACATGGTTCCAGGTTCAGTCTCACTACGTGGCACCTTGGGCAAGTGTCTTCTGCTACAGCACTGAGTGACCGAAAGCCTTGTGAGTGGATTTGGTAGATGGAAACTGAAAGAAGCCTGTCGTGTGTGTGTGTGTATATATATATATATATATATATATATACACACACACGACATATATATATATATATGTATGTATATGTTCATGTGTGTTTTATGTTTGTACCACCACCACCCAGCATCGCTTGACAACCAATGTTGGTGTGTTTACGTTCCCGTAACTTAGCAGTTCAGCAAAAAATGACTGATAGAAAAAGTACTGGGCTTGCACAAAGAATAAACCCTGAGGTCAATTTCTTCCATCTTTTAAGGTGGTGCTCCAGCATGGCCACAGTCAAATGACTGAAACGAGTACAAGAGTAAAGGGAGGGTAACCAAAAAGCACCCGTATGTGATACCCATAACAACACACATGTACACACATAACCCTAACCCTAAAACTAAACCTAACCCCTAACTTAAACCCTAAACACCAGGTGTGCGTATTCTTTACCTTCGCCCACACATACACACGCAATGTGGTAATAGGGTGTGATCACTCGACTTGCCAGAAATAGCAGCTAAATGTCCCTCATACTATCAACCAAGACAACACGGACCAACACACACGACGTGGTAACGAGAGAGCCACTCCGTGGTCACTTGACTTACTAGAAATAGCTGCTAAATCTTCCTCAAATCATGCAATAACCCACATTCGCCAAGGCAACAGAGAACGACACACAATGTGGCAATGTGAGAGCCGCTATATGGTCACTCGACTTGCTAGAAATAGCAGTTAAACTTCATGTTATGCACAAGTCAAGACAACACAGAACAACATACACACACACACAAACTGTAGCTCAAGAGAGCCATTATGTGGTCACTCGAGTTAGCAGAAATAGCAGCTAAATCTTCCTCATATCACACAAGTATATACACGTTGCGGCAACATATAAATACAATCACACACACACATGTGAGTCTAGAGAGCCATTATGTAATTGCTCGACTTACCAGAAATAGCAGCTAAATCTCCCTCAAATCGCACAAGAACACACCAAAGCAACCTAAAGTAAAAACACAGGCCACACCATGGGAACTCAATTATGCAGATCAAGAGGCGATTGATAACAATTACAGCGGAGTAAATACTAATTACACTAATTAGAGAGAGAAAGAGGTGTGTGTGTGTGTGTGTGTGTGTGGACAGAAACACAAACAAAAGCAACAAAACGAAATAAAATAAATATCAACGTGTGTCTTTATTTAACTCTTACATTAACGATCTTAATTATTTAAGACACACACTGGTCTTCACACACGCACTGACTCGTGTATCGGACAGCAAGGGTGGCGAAGGGGTGGGCATCGAAGTGAGATGGGATCGTAATGATCGGTTCTTCTTCAATAAACCGTTACCATAGAAACTGTCATAGTGCAGTAAGAACCAAGTGCAGTAACGGTATTAGAGCATAACACTATATACATACACACACACACTATATATATATATATATATATATATATATATATATACATAGTGTATATATGTATATATACAGGATATTTAGTTTAATAGGTTATCAAGTATATATATATATGCCTGTATGTGTGTGTGTGTATATATACTCTTTAACTTGACTGCGGCCATGCTGGAGCACCGCCTTTAATCGAGCAACTCGACCCCAGGACTTATTCTTTGTAAGCCCAGGACTTATTCCATCGGTCTCTTTTGCTGAACTGCTAAGTGACGGGGACATAAACACACCAGCATCGGTTGTCAAGCAATGCTAGGGGGACAAACACAGACACACAAACATATACACACACACACACACACACATATACATATATATATATATATATATATATATACATATATACGACAGGCTTCTTTCAGTTTCCGTCTACCAAATCCACTCACAAGGCTTTGGTCGGCCCGAGGCTATAGTAGAAGACACTTGCCCAAGGTGCCACGCAGTGGCACTGAACCCGGAACCATGTGGTTGGTAGACAAGCTACTTACCACACAGCTACTCCTGCGCCTATATACACATATATATGAAAATACATACATACACATACAAAGGTACTATAAGAAAGAAAGCTGTAATGACTTAATTTTGTTGTGTATATATGTATGTATATACCGTAATCCCTCGACCATCGCGGGTATTACGTTCCAACACCAACCGCGATAGGTAAAAAATCTGCGAAGTAGAAACAGTATTTTTACTCTTTTACTTGTTTCAGTCATTTGGCTGCGGCCATGCTGGAACACCGCCTTTAGTTGAGCAAATCGACCCCGGGACTTATTCTTTGTAAGCCTAGTACTTATTCTATCGGTCTCGTTTGCCGAACCGCTAAGTTACGGTGACGTAAACACATCAGCATCGGTTGTCAAGCAATGTTGGGGGGATAAACACAGACACACAGATATATGCCGAAATTGCGAGGATGATCCGGTTCTTGACTGAAGATTGAAGGCTTCAAATGTCCCGTCCGTGTTTTTTGTATCGTCTTCTAAATGTTTTGCGTTCTTGTCCCAGTTTGTATGTTTTTATATATATATATATATATATTATATATATATATATATATATGTATGTAGGTCCCGGGTTGAGTCGGGGTTAACCACAGTAAATAAGGTACTCAATACATAACAGAGTAAAGTAATTTATTTTATAGAAGGAGCTTCTACAGGACTAGAACTGTTTCATTCAGATGAAATCTTCAGGAAGCTCCTTCTATAATATATATATATATATATATATATATATATACGACGGGCTTCTTTCAGTTTCCGTCTAACAAATCCACTCACAAGGCTTTGGTCGGCCTGAGTCTATAGTAGAAGACACTTGCCCAAGGTGTCACACAGTGGGACTGAACCCAGAACTGACTGAAGAGTCAATCTATACTTTGTAGACAGTGACTTCAAAGTGACATCCTTCAAGCCTTTAAAGCCATTGTTACTTGTGTTCTTGTAAAAGTTTAATAAATCCTCATCATTATGATTCCACATCCATTTTTCCACGCTTGAATGGATCAGATGGAATGTGTTACAGCAGGTTTTTCTATAGCGGGATGCCCTTCCTGTCACCAATCTTCCCCAGTTTCCCAGCAACGTAATATTTCTCATCCATGGCCTATCCCAAAAAATAAAACCAAAATATGTAATATACTAGCAGTATCGCCCGACGTTGCTCGGGTTTGTAAGGGAAATAACTATATAAGCATTTTTAGAGATGTAAAGTATAATAGCCATCTCAATATGGCTAACCACAAAGGGGAGGTGTTACAGTAGCTTTTTACGTTCTGAGATTTAATAATACATTTTTAGAGAGTTACTTCCCTTATATAATAGCGAAAAAATGCATTAAAAATGGGAAAAATTGATGGTAAATTTTTTTTTTAAATCGTAGACTCATCGTAGATGCACGCTAATACCCAGAAGGGCTTGATATGAATCACGACTATAAGATACCTGGTTTTGGTTAAACTGCACCGCAAAATGTGGGAGTAGTTAGGAATCTAAATCGTAGGAGACAGACAGCACACAACCTCACTTTTATATATAAAGATAAGCCATCTTTTATTCTCAGTCTGAAGTGAAGGCATTTATTTCTCAATGGCCCAAGTAGATGCAGCCATAAATTGGCATGAAAAGTAGTCACAGACGAATTACAAGGACCGAGGAAGTTGCAACAGAATCAATGAATGCTTTGTTCACTTACACATCCCAGTTCCGCTGCTTCTCTCTCAAGTGCAGCTTGAAAACACAAAAATAAGCTAAAAGGATGGGCTCTCTCACAAGCTAGAGTGTCCTAAATATTACATTATATAAACACAGACTACTTTCAGCGATCATGTTCCAAATCACAAGAACTTGTTACCATATTGATTTCTTCTTCCCCTTTTTGATAAAAGACCAACAGAGTAACACAGCACAAAATCTATGAAGTTTCCTCTTTCAACACCAATGAAAATTGAAAGAAAATGAGAAGTGTATATTATATGTATATATAAAATTGTGTCTAGGGAGGGTCATTCTCTTTTAATGCCTTATTACTTAACACACTCACCGGTTCAGTTGCCACTCTCTTTTTACTCTTTTACTTGTTTCAGTCATTTGACTGCGGCCATGCTGGAGCACCGCCTTTAATCGAGCAACTCGACCCCAGGACTTATTCTTTTGTAAGCCCAGTACTTATTCTATCAGTCTCTTTTGCCGAACCGCTATGTTATGGGGACATAAACACACCAGCATCGGTTGTCAAGCAATGCTAGGGGGACAAACACAGACACACAAACACGCATATATATATACATATATATGACGGGCTTCTTTCAGTTTCCGTCTACCAAATCCACTCACAAAGCTTTGGTTGGCCCGAGGCTATAGTAGAAGACACTTGCCCAAGATGCCACGCAGTGGGACAGAACCCGGAACCATGTGGTTGGTAAGCAAGCTACTTACCACACAGCCACTCCTGCACCTATACTCGTTTACTTATTTTTTCTAAAATTTTTGTTGTGTCTTGCAACTTCTTCAATATTTGTTATATCACACACACACACTTTCAGCATTATCATTTAATGTCTGTTTTTTATGCTGGCATGGGTTGGACAGCCTGACAGGATCTGGCAAGGCCAGGGGCCATACCAAGGTCCATAGTCTGTTCTTGGTCTGGTTTCTATAGCTGGAAACCCTTCCTAACACCAACCATTCCACAAAGTGTACTGTGTGATTTTTACATGACACTGCAGTTTCAGGATCTCAATTCTGTAGTGGTGGGCAGGTCTTCCTGAGACACAGCAATGTGCCACATATCACAGTCCTCTGTCATCTCCTTTGTAAAGCTCAACATTTTAAGATCGGCCCTTCAATGCTTCCTCCTGGGTCTTCTTGGGTCTCCCTCTTCCACAAGTTCCCTCCACCTCCTTATGCAACTGTGCTCATCCATTCGCATCAGACAACCAAATCAGAACAGTCTTCTCTCTTGCACCATCCACAGAATTCCTCTTATGCCCAGCGTCTCCCTCAATACACCAGCGCTCTTCCACACAGACACACTGACATTGCACATCCAGCAGACCATACCACCAGCTTCAATCCACTCCAGCCTTCACATGTCCTATATACATACATATACACCTTCTACTATGTATATAGTTAGCTGAAATGTTCCGTACACTTGACACATAAAAATGTAATAGTATATCTTCCTTTCTATCTCTAACGAGATTCTACTTTACAACGATTTACTTATTTCAATTAAAATCTTTAAAGTCTGAATCAAAACAGCTGTCAGGGATTATGTCTATTTTTGCAATTAATAAATATAATTACTCTCTATTGATTACTCTATTTTCTTATATAGCTCTGTCTGGCACCAGTGCGGGTGGCACGTAAAAAGCACCCACTACACTCACGGAGTGGTTGGCGTTAGGAAGGGCATCCAGCCGTAGAAACACTGCCAGATTTGACTGGGCCTGATGAAGCCTTCTGGCTTCACAGACCCCAGTAGAACCGTCCAACCCATGCTAGCATGGAAAACGGACGCTAAATGATGATGATGATGATGATGATATAGTAGAAATATGTTACAAAAAGAAAATATAAAATATATATATACATGCATACATATATATATATCATCATCAGTTAACATCCATTGTTCATGCTGGTGGCATGGGTTGGACAGCTTGACCATGGCTGGTAAGCTGGAAGGCTGCACCAGACACCAGTCTGTTTTGGCATTGTTTCCAAAGCTGGATGCCCTTCCTAATACCAAGCACTCTGAGAGTGCAATGGCTGCTAAATGTATACGCACCCTTACTATACAGTAATCCCTCGACTATCGGGGGATTCCAAAACCCCGACGTGGTAGGTGAAAATCTATGAAGTAGAAACAGTACATACAATGCCATTTTCATGTTGGTACCTTGGGCAAGTGACCCCTTTTATAACCCCAGGATAACCAAAGCATTGTAAGCACATTTTGCAGCCAAAGAAACTGAAAGAAGCCTGTCACGTGTGTGTGTGTGTCTTGACATTGTATATATATATATATATAATAATTTAATAAATAAAATATATGCATACATACATACATGTATGTACCTACATCTACATGTATATATACATGTATATATATATATATATATATATATGAGTACAGGACACCACAAATAAACGTAGAACTCAACGAGAAACGAAAACATAAAATCAAACAAGGAAACGGACTTTTTTTAACAACGAAAAAACAGAGTACAGGACAAACAATACAAGGAATATTCCCCTTCATCAGCTGTCCCTAGTTCGACTCAATACATGTTTCATATATATATATATATATATATATATGATTGATTGATTGATTCTAGTTTCAGCTCACGAGCTGTGGCCATGCTGGGGCACCGATATATATATATACATGCATATGTATATACACAAGCACTCTCACTTGTTTCCAGTCCTTCACGAAAACTGTATTTGGCAACGGGGAAAGTAATGCCTTTCTTGGAAACAGGCGAGTGTTGGCGCCAGGGAAGGCATCCGAGCATGGAAAAAAATCTGCTTCAATGAATTCCACCTGATCCATGCAAGCATGGAAAAGAGGACATTAAGACAATGATGACGACCACGATGATGATGATGACAATGATGACGGTGAGTCATAGAAAGAGAAAAAGGAAAAGAAGATTGTCATACAAAATCTTTGTGTATGACAACTTCACATTATACAAGGACAACACACGCACACACACACACATGCACACAGACACACACACACACATGTACATGCATGCCGCACACACGCACACACACACACACTGCTGATGGAAGGAAGAAGCTGTTTACTCTGACATGACATTTAATCCAGTAGGTTGGTTGACAATAAAGTACAATACTAATGGAAGGTGGTGGGAGGGATGGTGGTGGTGGTGAGGAGGAAGAGGAGGGGGGAGAGGTGGCAGAATGATGACAATAAACGTCTGCATATATATGTGTGTGTGTGTGTGTGTGTATGTATATATGTATGTATGTATGTGTGTGTGTATGAGTATGTGTTTGCAAGTGGATACAACACAATCTAACAGGAAAATACTTGTAAATATACACACATGTATGTATATGTGTATGTATATATATATATATATATACCACATACACACACACACACACACGTACACACATACACAAGTACATACGTCAATCAGGTTTACATAATACATACTTGCTGAAGGTATTGTTTCTCTCTTTCTCCTTCCATCCCTCTCTACACACATATTTGTGTGTGTTGTATGTGTATGTATGTATGTATATATAATATATATATATACACACACATCTTACATGGAATAGATACATACATTTCAAGGTAGTAATGTCTTGTGGATATATTTATTAACATTCACAGCAAAATATTATCTTCTTTTGTGTGTGTGTATGTGTTTACATATACACCACAATGATATCTTTGTCCGTAGGTGTGCGTGTAGGTATATAGTCAGAGAGACAGAGAGATAAACAGAGAGAGGGGGGGAGAGACTGATAGACAGGGAGATGGGCAAATACACAGACAGGTAAACAGAGAAAAATTGACAAAGAGTCAGAAACAAAATGTTTCTCGATATTTCCATTACTGCACACAGAGGTGGGCTGTACAGAGATAATGGTTTCATAGGTAGGAATGAAATCATTTTGATGATTACTGAAAAGGGGAAGCTAACCCGTAATATTAGGTTGTCCCAAAAGTTCGTAAACACTTGTGAAAATTGAATTTTTACTCGCCAAGTACTAACAAAAACAACAAAAATTATTCCTCAAAATAAAGACCATTATTTTCCAAGACTTTCTACGAACTTTTGGGACAACCTTATATTTGCCAAATATTTTGAAACAAAACTACCAGGTGTCGAGGTTAATTGTGTTTAGCAAGATTAATTTAGAACAACATAAGAATATGGAAAACCTTTTAAATTACGACAGTATGGTAAGCTAAATAACAGTGTTCACTGTTATACATTACATAATGTATAACAGTGTTCACTGTTATACATTACATAATGTACATAGTGAACAACACATGGCACACATTATGCAATATATATGCATACATTGTATAACATTACACCGCATGCATCATGACATACATAATATTGGATTGTCCGGAAAGTTCTTGCCGATTTTTAAAGGAAAGAAAAAGGTCAATAAATACTTGCCATTACATTTTTAATCAACCAAATATGAACCATTTTGTTGCACAATGCATCTCCATCTTTCCTTTAACTTGAAAAAACCCTCTTCCCAGAATTGAGGTGGTTTCGTGGCAAAGAATTCATCAAGGTATCTTTTTACATCATCCAAGGAATTGAAATTTTTACCATTAAGACTATTCTGCAGAGACCTGAATAAGTGGAAATCCAAAGGAGCAATATCTGGTGAATATGGAGGGTGGGGTAACACATCCCAGTCGAGCTGCAGCAATTTTTGTCTGGTTCCCAAAGCATCAAGTGCCGAAAATGAACTTTCTTATCTTCCATTTTAAAGGGTTCCAGAATTAACACAGATTATAGGAACATAAACCTTCTTCCACAAAAAGATAGCTTAAACTGTGCTCTAAATGGAAGTGTAGTCAAATCCTATTTTCTGGACTCAACCATGTTCTAAAATAAGTTGAAAGGTAAGCTACTATAAATCGGCACAAACTTTCCGGACAACCCAATATATATCATATTAACATACATAACACATTGCATTGTACAATAATCCTTCGACTACCACAGGTGCTACATTCCAAAACCCCCAAGGACAGGTGAAAATCCGTGAAGCAGAAACAGTTCCGCACTGTATATTTTCTTTTATTATTTTATAATTCGTATATATTTACTTTATTATAACACCGTGGAGGAATCAATGTAAGCTTAAATAAGAAACCATGACAGGTCAACCGCGATATGGCGAGAGATTGCTGCATATATTACATAACACAAATCACACGGCATATATTACACAACACAAATTGCACTGTATGTATTGCATAACACTAATTTCCCAGCAAATATTACATAACACAAATTACACTGCATATATTACATAACACAAATTGCACATTATGTCTTGCATAACACAAATTTCCCAGCATATATTACATAACATAAATTACACTGCATATATTACATAACACAAATTGCACAGTATGTATTGCATAACACAAATTTCCCCGCATGTATTGCATAACACAAATTGCACAGTATGTACTGCATAACACAGATTTCCCAGCGTGTATTACATAACACAAATTGCACCGCATCTGTTACATAACACAAATTGCACGGTATGTATTGTATAACACAGATTACACCGTATGTATTGCATAACGTAAATTTCTCAGCATATATTACATAATACAAATTGCATGACATGTGTTACATAACACACACTGTATGTTATATGACATGTAACATTTTTCTTGCATAACGTGATATTCGTTGCATAACATGTAGACACTGCCTAACGTTTGTTGCACTGCATACATTAGATAACACACATTTCATAACACACATTGCATAATGGATGTTTTATAATGCATTTCCATAATGTTGAATACACATTTACATGTATTACGAGACGTTGCATAACATACATAGATTACATATATACACACACATAGATGTGTATGTATGTATGTATGTATATAGGTATACAATTATGTATATATATATATATATATGTATGCATTTATAAGTATATATGTAGACGCATATATCTGCCTATGCACGTATGTAATGTGATACAAACACCCACGTGTTTATACACTCACAAAACTGCATGTGTGTGTGCATACACACTCCCCTCTTTAGGTCATTTTGGTCATTAAAGGCGAGCCCAAGCTGGGGCACTACATATGGAATTTCATAGATTGTGTTACCTCCATAAAACATTAGCTTGTAAATAGGATGAAGAATTGGTTGTTGAATTGTTGTTGGTTAATGGAGAGGAGAAGGTCATAGAAGGAGAGTCTCATACATTTCATTCACATTATGTGTACACACACACACAAATGTGTATACAAACATTTTATATACACACACATTTTATAGGTGTATATATATATATATATATATATATACATGCAAACTAACATGTAATTATATATACACATACAGATTTCACATACATACACAAACACACATTTTATATACATGTATATATAAACTTTTATCTACTTATCTATATATATATATATATATATATATATATATAGGCATGCACATTATGTGTGTGTGTATGTATATACAATATATATATATATATATATATATAAACATATGCATATAATATACATACACACACACACTATTCATATATATATATATATACATATACATACATATATACATACCTACAATATTCATGAATATATATATATACACACACACACACCTCACTAACCCCTCCACCACTGTTCTACTGCCCCACCAACCCAATAACTCATCCCCCCCCCGCCTTCATGCGCACCACCACCTACCCCTCACCCACCTAAAAGCTCTCAACAATCCAAGTATGTAACATTTAACCTGACCTATCTCTTTCTCTCTCTCTGTCCCCTCCACTCTCACTCACTCTCTCTCCCTCCACTCCAATCTCTCCCCCTCCCTCTCCTCACTCACAACACTTCATGGCATTCTCTGTTGTTCACCAAGAAATAGGAGACTCAACTGGTACTTGGTGTGTGTCTGTTGTTTTAGCCCTAGGTCTGTTGCCTCCGTCGAGTATCATCGAGACTGACAGTGTTCCACCCATGACCATCATGTCGTATTCTCAGACACTACATAGGTCCAACATGTAGTACCTTCGTTTTTAAGACGGTTGGGTGTAATTGAAGGGAGATTTGACTACTATTTCTAGCAGACTGAAAGACCATTTGAAGGCCTGTCTCTCCTTTCACATATTTGCTGGTTGTGGTGACAGCAGGGGTGGGGGCGATGATGGTGGGGGAGGTTGTGGTGGCAGTGGAGGTTGCAGTGGAAGTGGTAGAAGCACTGGTGGTGGTGGTGGTGGTGGTGGTGGTAGAAGTGGTGGTGAGAGCAATGGAGTGGTGGTGGTTGTTTAACCCAGGGCAGGCCTGATCAAGGCCACATACCATCAAAGCCGTTCCAGTCACAACAACATCTATCTTTTTCTTTTACTTGTGTCAGTCATTAGACTAAGGCCATGCTGGGGCACTGCCTTGAAGAGATTTTAGCCAAAAATCAACCCCAGTACATTTTTCTGGGTTTTTTTTAAACCCAGTAATGATTCTATTGTTCCCTTCTCAAACTTCTGATGTTATTGGGACGTAAACAAACCAACACCGGCTGTCAAGCGGTTGTAGGGAACAAACATTTATATACATATGTACTACTCATTTACTTGTTTCAGTCATTTGACTGCGGCCATGCTGGAGCACCGCCTGTAGTCAAAGCTACTGACCCCAGGACTTATTCTTTGTAAGCCTAGTAGTTATTCCATCGGTCTCTTTTGCCAAACCGCTAACCTACGGGGATGTAAACATACCAGCATCGGTTGTCAAGCGATGTTGGGGGGACAAACACAGACAGACACACACACACACACACACACACACACACATATATATATATATATACACATATATACATACATATATACGATGGGCTTCTTTCAGTTTCCATCTACCAAATCCACTCACAAGGCTTTGGTAGGCGCAAGGCTATAGTAGAAAACACCTGCCCAAGGTGCCACGCAGTGGGACTGAACCTGGAACCATGTGGTTCGTAAGCAAGCTACTTGTGTATATATATACAATGGGCTTCTTTCAGTTTCCATCTACCAAATCCTTTCACAAAGCTTTGGTCTGTCCAAGGCAATAGCAGAAGACACTCGCCCAAGGTGCCACACAGTGGGACTGAACCTGGAACCACGTGGTTGGGAAGTAGACTTCTTACCACACAGTCACACCCGCACCTTACCTTTGGTTTTTTTCTTTTCAAGAGAACAACAATTATAAAATGCATATAGTGTTATTTGAGGAAGATTTGGCTGCTATTTCTAACAATCTGAGCAACCACGAAGAGTTCGCTCGCACCCTCCTCGTTAAGTCGTGGTGTCAGGTGGAAGTAGTTCCAAGAGAACAGTTAGTCACGGCGCCAAGTCTGTGACTAAGTGGCGCCTAAGGAATAATAAGGCGCCCTCTTATCATTGGATACAAATATTAATAAAATAATTCTTGAAGAGTCTGACCGGGTTTTTGTTTTTGTTTTGTTGTTATTTTTTTCTTTTCTTGGTTCCAAGTGGCAAGAAACCATTTTAAGCAGAGGATGAAGAATGACACACAACGTAAGCATCTCTAAACACCTCATACAGTAACGAGTTAACTAATTTTTATGTCCTGAATTCAAACCTTAGGCAAGTTAATTACTTGATTCATTCTTTCATCAGGCGCAGGAGTGGCTGTGTGGTAAGTAGCTTGCTAACCAACCACATGGTTCCGGGTTCAGTCCCACTGCGTGGCATCTTGGGCAAGTGTCTTCTACTATAGACTCGGGCCGACCAATACCTTGTGAGTGGATTTGGTAGACGGAAACTGAAAGAAGCCCATCGTATATATGTATATATATGTATATGTATGTGTGTGTTTGTATTTGTCCCCCTAGCATTGCTTGACAACCGATGCTGGTGTGTTTACGTCCCCGTCACTTAGCGGTTCGGCAAAAGAGACCGATAGAATAAGTACTGGGCTTACAAAAGAATAAGTCCCGGGGTCGATTTGCTCGACTAAAGGCGGTGCTCCAGCATGGCCGCAGTCAAATGACTGAAACAAGTAAAAGAGTAAAAGAGAAAGAGTAAAGAGTTTCACTTCTTAGACAGAAATACATGCAGCGATCCTAAGCCCGAAAGTGACAGGCCCTTGTTAGGGGCCCCTGAAACTTTAAGTCGCACAGAACTGAATCAACCTGTTTTAAATAATCATCATCATCGTTTAACGTCCGCTTTCCATGCTGGCATGGGTTGGACGTTTTGACTGAGGGCTGGAGAATCAAAAGGATGCATCAGGCTCCAGTCTGATCTGGCAAGGTTTCTACAGCTGGATGCTCTTCTTAACGCTAACCACTCCAAGTAAGTCCTGGGGTCAATTTGTTTGACTAAAGGCAGTGCTCCAGCATGACCTCACTCAAATGACTGAAACAAGTAAAAGAATTAAAAGAATATACATATCATTCGCAGGCTTCAGAACAGTCTCCGTCAACTAAATTTCATAAAAAATTGCTTTCACCACCACCAGTGCTTCTACCACTTCCACTGCAACCTCCACCGCCACCACAACTCTCCCACCATCATTGCCCCCACCCCTACTGTCACCACAACCAGCAAATATGCGAAAGGAGAGACAGGCCTTCAAATGGTCTTTCAGTCTGCTAGAAACAGTAGTTTATAACAAAAGACATTTTCCTAAGGAGCAGGGCAGTAAAACTGAACCCAGAACTTAGGCGATTGTGAAGCAAGCTCCTTAACCCCAAAGCCATCTGAGAAATGATACAATCAACCAAGTCCCCACCCCCCACTTGCCCCTTTCAACACTTTAGCCTTGTGTCTCATTAAGAACTACTTGTTTAATTCCAAGACCAATTATGGTAAGTGCCACAGATCAAGTGGCTAACACCTGACAAATTGAAGATCGTTAGTGGCTCGCTTTTAATTTCTGATTGTAGTCATAATAATTCTTCACCTTCTCTGCTAAATTATTGGAAATGCTGAGAATTTAACAGACTTCGGTGCTGCCTCTTCTTCTGTCAAAATTAATCTTGGCAAAACTGGCAAACCAACAAATTCATCCTTGTCACCTCTTCCCACTGGACGACGAATTTGAGCAGGATGGTCAATCGATTAACTTGACCCCAGTACTTGACTGGTACTTTAATGATTAACCCTTTCGATACCAACCCGGCTGAACCGGCTCTGGCTCTGAGTACAAATGTCTTGTTTTCATAAGTTTTGAATTAAAATCTTCCACCACACCTTAGTCACAATTTATGTTCCTAACACTAGCTGAATGATAACTAAGTTATTTTACTAAATTCTTTGTTATATTTAAAGTAATTAAAAGAAACACAGAGCATCTCAAAATAAATACAGTAACAAAAGGGTTAAGGCAAAGTTGACTTCAGCAGGATTTGAACTCAGAACATAAAGAACCAAAATAAATGCTGCAAAGTACTTTCACCAATGCTCTAATAATTCTACTGGCTCCCTATCATTAATAATAATTCTTTCTATTATACGCATAAGGCCTGAAATTTGGGACTTATTTTATTGACCACGAAAGGATAAAAAGCAAAGTCGATCTCGGCGGAATTTGAACTCGCGACGGGTGAAATACTGCTAAGCATTTTGCCCAGCATGCTAATGATTCTGCCAGCTCACTGCCAATGACGATAATATTTTAAAAGGATTGATGTAACTCTTCACAAACGCAAAGAGCACTCTTTACTCTTCTACTTGTTTCAGTCATTTGACTGCGGCCATGCTGGAGCACCGCCTTTAGTCGAGCAAATCGACCCCGGGACTTATTCTTTGTAAGCCCAGTACTTATTCTATCAGTCTCTTTTGCCGAACCGCTAAGTGATGGGGACGTAAACACACCAGCATCGGTTGTCAAGCAATGCTAGGGGGACAAACACAGACACACAAACACACACACATACATATATATATATACATATATACGACAGGCTTCTTTCAGTTTCCGTCTACCAAATCCACTCACAAGGTATTGGTCGGCCCGAGGCTATAGCAGAAGACACTTGCCCAAGATGCCACGCAGTGGGACTGAACCCGGAACCATGTGGTTGGTTAGCAAGCTACTTACCACACAGCCACTCCTGCGCCTGTTCATATTGTCAAATAATAATTTATTTTATTGGCCACAAGGGCCCAAGACATGGAGAACAATATCAAAGGGCAAGATACAACACGCAAAAAAATATAGGTGGGGTTTACATCACCCCAAAGAAGGGAGACAAAAATATTAAAGGATATATAAATAGAAGTTAAGGAAATAAAATGAATACAATCTCCAAGTCTCAGCGGAATTTGAACTCAGAACGTATGGCAGATGAAATACAGCTAAGCATTTCGCCCAGTGTGCTAACGTTTCTGCCAGCCCTCAGCTGGCAATGTTCTAGAAGCCAAATACTCAATCTTGGTCAATGTTTGACCCATGACAGCAGCTCCATCAATGAGAAGAGCTGTGGAAAGATGTTGTCATGGGTCTCCAAGGAACAACTTGTTATCACTGTGAGGCCGTTGACAACAGGTTGTTGTCCACCTTTACGAAATTAGCTGGAGGGAGCGAAATCAAGAGCTGTGACAAGTGAAATGTCTCACAAAAAACAATAATGGTTTCAAATTTTCTCAATGACAGAAAAAATGATGAATCACTTGGATGTCGTATCTGAAGCGATCGCCAGGAATATCAGGTTTTATACAAAGATACAATATCAATATCCGGCCAACAGCAGCATATCTCGACAAGAGCCAGAAAAACCACCTTAAATTACCTAAAAAAACAAACAAACGTAATCCATGACAGGACTTCAGCTCAATGAAGCGAGTTAATGAAACACTCCAATGAACTGCACAATCCTATGAAACTTGAAGACGACCAGGAGGAGAAGGCTGCGAACACAAAGCACAGCGTTGGCTCTTCACGGCTAAGGCTGTCCTGGATAATGAGATAATCTCCACAGTTGTTACTTATATGTTACTTATATGTATGTAGCTCAATGAACAAGGTGCAACAAGGATCTGCACTCATGCATGCAATCTGTAGCCAATTCGGTGAACTCGGTGCGTCTTTAGTGAAGCAAGTCCGTCGAAGAAGCCAATTCAAATGGATTCAGAGACAACGTATTGGTTTCAAATTTTGGACCAAGGCCAGCATTTTCTTGAGGAAGGGGTAGGCCGATTACATCAACACCAGCGTTTCGTTGGTACTTATTTTATCGACCCCCAAATAATATGCTTTAACCCTCTTGTTACCCTATTTCTGTGGAGAGGCTCTGTGTTTCTTTCAATTAATTTTAAATACAACAAAGAATTTAGTAAAATAACTTCGTTATCATTAAGCTAGTGTTAGGAACATAAATTGTGACTGAGGTTTGGTGGAAGATTTTAATTCAAAACTTGTGACAACAAAAACATTTGTACTCAGAGCCAGAATTGGTTTCAGCCGGGTTGGTAATGAAAGGGTTAAGAATTGTTTCTCTATTATATATTTTAACCCTTTCATTACTGTATTTCTGTTGAGATGTTCTGTGTTTCTTTCAATTACTTTATATATAACAAAGAATTTATCAAAATAATTTAGTTATCATTAAGCTAGTGTTAGGAACATAAATTGTGACTAAGGTTTGGTGGAAGATTTTAATTCAAAACTTATGAAAACAAGACATTTGTACTACAGAGCCAGAGCTGCTTTCAGCCGGGTTGGTAATGAAAGGGTTAAGAATTGTTTCTCTATTATATATTTTAACCCTTTCATTACTGTATTTCTGTTGAGATGTTCTGTGTTTCTTTCAATTACTTTATATATAACAAAGAATTTATCAAAATAATTTAGTTATCATTAAGCTAGTGTTAGGAACATAAATTGTGACTAAGGTTTGGTGGAAGATTTTAATTCAAAACTTATGAAAACAAGACATTTGTACTACAGAGCCAGAGGTGGTTTCAGCTCACTCCCAGTGGTTTTCCAGCATGCTGGACACTGACCCAGAATTTCTGCAATATGTGTGTGAGTATACACCCAAACACATATTGTATGGTGTGCCTATATATTATTATATAAGGGTTCCTAACACAGCTGAGTATATTAATCCTAGAACTCGTTAGCTACTTAATTTATCAACTCAGGTAGTCAATTACGTTGACCCAAAAGCTCAACTGACAATAATGATATTTTAAAATTTTAGCAGAAGACCAGTAATTTTAAAGATGAAGGGCAACGCCGACCTTAGTGGAATTTGAACTCAAAACCTCAAGCCAGAAGAAATACTGCCGAGCATTTTGCCTGGTGCTGTATCTGCCAGCTTTGTGCCTTCACATAATAGTAATAATAATAATAATAAATGCCCTGATGCAGTACCAGGCAGTGGCTCTCATGGCTTCTGATCTTAACTGATTGGAAGTGTTATCATGTACATTGTTTTGTCTTGGTGTAAAAGATGGGCTACAGCAAATATTCTGCTCAATACCACAGATTTGCTTGTCAGTTGTTTGACCATAACCAGTTGAGCATGTCCCTTAGTGGCTGACGATATGTGCATCTCTGATCACGAGCAGAAGTAGTGGGGGAGCATCATAGCCATGTGTTGAGAGGGATTCTTTGGGATTTGAATAACTCACCTCTGGAAACATGGGTGTTTCGTTCAACGTCCTTAAACAACCCTTATTCAGGGACCTTTTGAGTGGGATGGGCTACTCGACCAGAAGAAAATTCTAACTGGGCTCCACCTGCAAGGTCATGTGCTGTTTATCTTGATATGAGATCACCATGTCGCGCACATATGGTTGTGATGCATGTGCCTGGTGTACCCTTATCAGACGGATAGTCATGATGGGTATACTGGGCTTCGTATATTTTGCCCCAGTGTCACTTTGATGGCATGAACCGCTCTCTCACTCAATAATAATAATAATAATGGTGATGATGGTGATGATGATATTTACCATGTTAGATGATTAAAACACTTCTTCCATTTATAATAAAGGAGCAAATTTAGGCCACAGGAGGAAATGATTCATATTAAGAGGGATGGGTATCTTTATTAGCTCGGACAGATATTTCGCTTTAACGAGCGGCTTTAATTAAAACTTACATCAATCCCATCAAAGATAACACAAAGCTTAGAAGCAACAGTTATGATTATTTGTTTACTGGATGTTTGTTTTGTGGGGGTTTTTTTGTATATATGTGTTGGGAGTATTTTAGGTAAAAATAACTTGGTTGGTAACCTTTAGCAAAACAATCTTTTTTTTTTTATCTTCAACTTGTTTTAATCGCTGGACTGTGCCCATGCTGAACAACAGAATAAGTCCCAGGCTTAAACAAAAATAAAAAAAAAGTACTGTACCCCAGCATGGCCACAGTCAACTGAATGAAACAAGGAGAAGGATAAAAGATCTCAAGTGTCCAAAACTATGAGATAAATAGTCAATACACACACACACACACACAGGATAAGAGATTTAATCTACAACCAGAAATGGAATTTATCACAGGTGACACACACCCAGAAGTACTACCTACCTCCTTTACATGACAGCTAGAATGGTGGTGGTGGTAGCGGTGGTAGTAGTGATGGTGGTGGTATATTGGTGGTTGTAGCAGTGATGCCAGCGGTGGTGTGGTGGTCTTTGTAGTAGTAGTGATGGTAGTGGAAGTGGTAGTGGTGGTTATAGAGCTCGTGGTGATAGTTATGTGATAATGGTAATAATGTGGTGGTGGCGGTGTTAGCGGTGGTGGTGACATTGGTTACTTGGTTTCATAAACGTTGCTCACTAATAATAGTGTTGGTTTTTACTTCTTACTCCTGTGGTACATCATACACAAACACACACACACATATATACATATATACCACACATGTATATGTATGTGTGTGCATGTATATATATATGTATATGTATGCATCATCATATATATATATATATGTGTGTGTGTGCATTTATATACGATTGCGGATCTATTTTTAGCGTAAGAGCGTCCACATAGTGGATTCTCTCTCATATTTGTGTGTGTGTGTATATATATATATATAATATATATATATATATATATATATATATTATATATATATATATATATATATGTATGTATAGATAGATAGATAGATAGACAGACAGACAGAGAGAGATAGACAGACAGACAGACAGATAGATAGATACACACACACACACACACACGCATACATGGCCAGGTGCAGTGGGAGAGAATGAGGGTGTGTGTGTCCAACGACAGCCAAATGACTCAGTCATCTCCACAGCGCAGCAGCCGCACAGTTCAGTGCTAATAGGACACAAAACTTTAGTTGACCTTTAGGGAGAAGTGTGGGGTCAACTGTCTGTTAACCTAGAGACTTGTTGAGATGAAGTGCAGGGGTCTGGGAGCGCTGACAAACAAAACATAAATGGCCCTAATCTAAACACAAGAATTTGCATTTAGTAAATGATTGAACTCAGTCGGCTGCTGCTTAGCTCGAAGCCTGTCTTCGTTCCAGTGGTGACCATCCCAACTGGTTCCAAGTACTGTTTATCCAAGAGAGGTGGTTCCCGCCCACTTTTTGTGTTATTGACCGATTTCATAGATGAGAATTTTTCCACAGACAAATGGGGTCATGGGGTCATGGGGTCATGCACATGACAGAACACCCTCAAGTGCATAAATATATAAGTCAATTACCGCATACGTAATCCTGGCGTTCTGTGGGTTTTGGCAATGAGGGTTCCGGGGGAGCTGCTCGATCAACGGAACAGCCTGCTCGTGAAATTAATGTGCAAATGGCTGAGTAACCCACGGACACGTGTACTCTTAGATGTAGTTTACAGGCAGATTTAGCAATGACACAGAATGTGACAAGGCTGGCCCCCTTTGAAATTACAGGTACAATACATTTTTAAAGGCGGCGAGCTGGCAGAATCGTTAGCACGCCGGGCGAAATGCTTAGCGGTATTTCGTCTACATTACGTTCTGAGATCAAATTCCGCCGAGGTCGACTTTGCCTTTCATCCTTTCGGGGTCGATAAATTAAGTACCAGTTACGCACTGGGGTCGATGTAATCGACTTAATACCTATGTCTGTCCTTGTTTGTCCCCTCTGTGTTTAGCCCCTTGTGGGTAATAAAGAAATAGGTACAATACATTTTTAAGTGAGTTGAATGAACTGGAGCAATAT
The DNA here is from genome assembly GCF_006345805.1 of Octopus sinensis. Taxonomy (NCBI): domain Eukaryota; kingdom Metazoa; phylum Mollusca; class Cephalopoda; order Octopoda; family Octopodidae; genus Octopus; species Octopus sinensis. The sequence goes on from NC_043022.1 coordinate 15,329,396, forward strand.
GAAATAAAGTGTCTTGCTCAAGGACACAACACACCTCTGGGAATTGAACTCATGACCTTATGACTAAGACAAATAGCCTAACCTCTGAGGCAACGTGGATTCACAACACAAAAACAGCCTCCAGACTGTGATAGTCAATAAAACAGTCATAAAATGCCAAGATTCGTTCCTCTCATGTATATCTCTTTACTACCCACAAGGGGCTAAACACAGAGAGGACAAACAAGGACAGACAAACGGATTAAGTCGATTACATCGACCCCAGTGCGTAACTGGTACTTAATTTATCGATACCGAAAGTCAACCTCGGCGGAATTTGAACTCAGAACGCAGCGGTGGACGAAATACCGCTAAGCATTTCGCCTGCCGTGCTAACGATTCTGCCAGCTCGCAGCCTTAGTTCCTCTCATGTAGCCAGGTACCAAAGGATTCTGATATCTGTATGTAGCCCAGTGGTTGGGGACACTTGCCCTAGACTACATTATCAATTGTCCCCTTTTTAAGTGAGGCGATAGGGTGCCATACGAAGGAGATTTGGCTGCTGTTTCTTAAAGGTCAAGAGCAGAGGCCCCCTCCAGTATCTTGTCCTATTATAATTACATAAATTGGATAATCTTAATGATGTTCATCGTTTGTAAATTGGTTTTTGTTTTCAATGGTTTGTTTTATGGCAGATCCAATATTTAAACAGCACAGCTCCCTGAGCTTCTGGGTAGTGAAGTCAGTGACCCAATATTTAAAACTCACAGCCATAGGGTTTGGAAATAGAAAGATCAATAATTGATATTTAAATATCACGTTCAATGTGTTTCCTTATAGACAGATCAATAGTTTAATATTTAAACACTACAGCTATTGGACCTCAACATAGCGAGGTCAGTGACCCAGTATTTAAATATCACAGCTATAGAGTTTGGCAATAAAAAGACCAATAATTGATATTTAAACATCACAGCTATTGGGTCTCATAGAAGTGGATCAATAGTTCAATATGTAAACATCGCAGTTATTGGGTCCTGTGGGAGTGGATCAATAGTTCAATATGTAAACATCGCAGTTATTGGGTCTTGTGGGAACAGATCAATAGTTCGATATGTAAACATCGCAGTTATTCGGTCTTGTGGGAGTGGATCAATAGTTCAATATGTAAACATCGCAGTTATTGGGTCTTGTGGGAACAGATCAATAGTTCGATATTTAAACATCACAGTTATTGGGCTCTATGATAGACAGATCAATAATCAATATTTAAGCACCACAGCTATTGAACTTCATGGTATTTCAGGCTTGGATTCCTATATTTAGACATCAAAGCTATTGGTCTTTAGTCGGGTCAGTGGTCCTGTTAGAGACGTCACAGTCATTGACCATCAAAACAGCTGAACCCAAACCAAAGGCAATACAAAATTTGCTGGACCTGTTGCATTGAAATGTGACCAGTTAGCAGTCATAAAAGCATGAGATAGAGGTCCTTAAAGCGTTTCGTGGATGAATGTGCTACGAGTTAAACCACACCTGTAATTCTTTTAATGCCTGGTACCTGTTCTGTTGGTCTCTTTTGTCAAACTGTTAAGTTAGAGGAATGTGAAGACAGACAGACAGACAGACACACACACACACACGCAGGCATGACAGGCTTCTTTCAGTTTCCATCTACCAAGGCTTTTCCACTTACAAGGCTCCGGTTGATCTGGTTCTATAATAGGAGACATTCACCCAAGGCGCGGTGTGGAGTGGGACTGAACCCAGAGCCATGTGGTTGGGAAGCGAACTTCTCACCACAGAGCCAGGCCTGTCAGAGAGCTTCCTGCACTCCAGGAGACAATGGGGGAAATTTGCTTTGAGATTAGCAACGACTGGTTAATGGTTCAGCCATGGTATTGCAACAAATTTATTGAATATTAATCAGTGTTATTGTATAAGTGGGGGTGATGGTGGGGTGGTGGGAGGTGGGGGAGGTGTGACGTATTGATGTTTGGTCAATGCGCACTAACCTTTTCTTTCTTTCTTTCTTTGTTGTAATCTCATTTTAACAAGACTATTTGCAGAAAGCTCTCACTACTTAGTACGGCAGAAACAAAAGGAGGGGCAGAATTACTGCAAAACGGTGGTTCTGTTGTTGTTGTTGCTGTTTTCAGATGCCTCTGTTTCCATTATCTAGTCTGCTTGTGTAATCTCCAACAAATCTCCTATTTTGCTGCTCAAGCAGAAATGTCTCAAAAACACAAAAAAAAGGAAAAAAAAACACAAAGAAAAGCCATTTGTTCAAAGCAGGCATTCACCATTGTAAGCGTTGGGTGTATTTATACACCATATATAAAATGGCAAGCTGGAAGAATCGGTAGCATGTTGTGCAAAATGCTTAGTGGCATTTCAGCTGTCTTGAAGTACTGATCTCCAAGTGGCGCCGAGGTCAGCTTTGTCTTTCATCCTTGCAAAGTTGATATAAATTAAGTCAAGCAATGGCAGTTTGATATATATTTCTTTACTACCCACAAGGGGCTAAACATAGAGGGGACAAACAAGGACAGACAAAGAAATTAAGTCGATTACATCGACCCCAGTGCATAACTGGTACTTAATTTATCAACCCCGAAAGGATGAAAGGCAAAGTCGACCTCGGCGGAATTTGAACTCGGAACGTAACGACAGACGAAATACTGCTACGGATTTCGCCCAGCGTGCTAACGTTTCTACTAGCTCGCCGCCTGGTTTGATATAATCAACTGGTCCCCCTCCCCACAAAATTTTCGTCCTTGTTCCTATAACGGAAAGGATTAGTATTATTATTATTAACATGCCAGGCAAAACGCTTAGCAGTATTTTGCCCTTCGTTATGTTCTGAGTTCAAATTCCGCCAAGGTCGACTTTGCCTTTCATCCTTTCGGGATCGATGAAATAAGTGCCAGTTACGCACTGGGGGTTTGATATAACTGACTAGACCCCTTCCCCAAAAATTTCTGGCCTTGTTCCTGTAATAGAAAGGATTATTATTATTATTAAGGCAGTGAGCTGGCAGAATTGTTAGCATGCTGGGCAAAATGCTCAGCGGTATTTCATCCGTCTTTCATTTGAATTGAAATACCACCAATGTTAACTTTGCCTATCATACTTTAAGGGTCGATGAATTAAGTACCAGTGATATACTGGTGCTGATGTAATCGATTAGTCCCCTTCCTACAAAATTTCAGGTCACGTGCCTATAGTAGAAAGGATCATTATTATTATTATTATCATCATCACCTCCACCTTAGTGAAGGCGGAGGTATTGTTTTCAGCCTCTTTTGTTTGTTTCTCTACAGACAAGATATCTCAAGAACCACAGGATGGATTCAGATGAAACTTTCAGGGATGTTTGGCTTCGTGACTGGCACAGACAGATTAGATTTCAGGATCGAATCCGTGCCCGACAAGGATTCTGGATTATTTTTCCTGTTTTTTTACTAAATTTTTGACAGCATGTCCTTCTGTACCTTAAATCTCTCAACTGGCACAAAGACACACCTGCCCCGATATTACTTGCCCCTCCCAGTTGTGGGGTTTTTGTCTTGTAAGGTATTTGGTGACCATGTTGGTGCTGGTGCCGGTGCCACATGTAAAGTATCTACTATGTTCTGTGAAGTGGTTGGTGTTAGGAAGGTTATCCAGCTGTAGAAACCCAAAACAGACAATGGAGCCTGGTGCAGCTCCTGCTCTTGTCAGCTGCTGCCCTTGCCGGCTGCTGCCCTTTCTGGCTCCTGCCCTTGCCGGCTCCTTTTTTTTTTTTCGATTAGATTTATTATTATTATTACTAATATTGTTGTTATACATACGTACATACAAGCATATGTAATGATAATAATGGGTGGATGTAAACACATGAACCAAATTAGAACAACAGCAACAAAAACAAAATACAAATTACATGAATGTATATAAACAGAAGATACAAATATTACAAGCATCCCCCCCCACACACACACACTAAATAAACAGACGCAGATAGAGATATAAGCATGCGCAAATGAAGACATACAATAGAAATACAAAATGGCTGACGGTTAGTAAGGAGAGACACACACAAATAAGTGAGAAGAAAACAAAGGACCACTGATGCGGTCACAGGAGTGTGACGAAAGAACTCTGGCCGAAATAAGATTAAGATTAATGTAAAAAATAAATAACGCCGAAGCAAAATAACACCAAATATATAGTGCGTGTGTTTTTATTGGCTAAACTGGCAATATGACCATTCCGAAATATAACAATATCTGTTTCAACACACGATTTCACATAAAAAATCTTGCACAACAAATATTTAAATGTATATACACACATATATATATATATATAAGTATCAGTATGAAAATGAGATAAGCAACACAACACTGAGGATAGAAGATCAAATCTATTAACGATAACCACCCACCCCATCCTTATTACTGCCACCACCACCACCACTATCATCATAACCATCACTTCCACTATCGCCCACCCTCTGGCAGTTTCACTGGATCTTCTCTCCCATACATGGGTGTGTATATCACCAATTAACATTTGTTTACCATGCTGGTAAGGGCTGAACAGCTTAACAGGAGTTGATAAGCTAGGAAACTGCACCAGGCCCCATTATCTGATGTTATATATATATATATATATATATATATAAGGAGTGGCTGTGTGGTAAGTAGCTTGCTAACCAACCACATGGTTCCAGGTTCAGTCCCACTGCGTGGCATCTTGGGCAAGTGTCTTCTGCTATAGCCCCGGGCCGACCAATGCCTTGTGAGTGGATTTGGTAGACAGAAACTGAAAGAAGCCTGTCGTATATATGTATATATGTGTATGTGTGTGTGGTTGTGTTTGTCCCCCTAGCATTGCTTGACAACCGATGCTGGTGTGTTTATGTCCCCGTCACTTAGCGGTTCGGCAAAAGAGACCGATAGAATAAGTACTGGGCTTACAAAGAATAAGTCCCAGGGTCGATTTGTTCGACTAAAGGCGGTGCTCCAGCATGGCTGCAGTCAAATGACTGAAACAAGTAAAGAGATATATACAGGGTGTCCCTGAAGTCGTGCACCACCCTGGTTTTTTGAGAGAATACACCCTTACTGATTTCAAGAACATGTCATTGAAATTAATCATAACAAATGCTCAAATTGAGCGCCCTCTACAATAAAACATGCCGAAAAAAATATAATAAAATAAATTGCTTTAATAATTTTTTATGAAAACCAGAATAGTGCGCGACTTCTGGGACACCCTGTACGTATATATATATATATATATATATATAATATATATATATAATATATATATGTTTATATATATATATATAGCCATGTTGATTCGCTAGCCTCTGCACGCATTTTTTTTCTCTCTTGTTTCTCTCCGTGTTTCTTTTCTGGGTATCTTTCTGCTGAAGAGCGTAGGCTCGAAACGTAAAAGACTTGTTTTATTTATATTCCTGAGCGCCATACTAATACAATTGTTTGTTTGTTTTCCACCTGCCTTCGTCTTTTGTTTATTTTCATAAAGCTTCCCGTTTTATATATACATATATAAAATCATTGTGTGTGTGTGTGTGTGTGTGTGTGTATAATCATTATATAAAGGTCATTAATTATGATATATACTTATATAAAGAGTGGGCTGTGTGTGTATGTAATATATATTGAGAGAGATTATATATGTATGTGTGTATGTTTGTGTACACACACATATATATGTATGGTCACACACACACACACACATATACGTATGGTCACACACACACACACACATATACATATGTATGGTCACACACACACACATACATATGTATGGTCACACACACACACACACATATACATATGTATGGTCTCACACACACACACACATATGTATGGTCACACACACACACACACACATATACATATGTATGGTCACACACACACACACATATATACATAGATATGTATGGTCACACACACACACACATATATACATAGATATGTATGGTCACACACACTGTTGAACATTATTGCTAAAAGGAGGTGAAACAGTCTTTTCATAATTGAGGTGGGCTGAGGGGGGAGAGAGGAGAAGGAGGAGAGAATGAGGAAAGAGAGAGCGAGAGAGAAAGAAAAGGAAAAAGCATTGATAGATGCAGTGATGTCGGATGCTGATAGAAATCTGTAGATAGGTTCCTACACGAAAATAGCAAATGGTACGACTTTGTCGCAATCTGTGTCTTCGAGAGGAAGCGGCGAGCATTATCAGAAAGTGTAGCAGACTGCTTGACAGTGTAAGGTCTGCCGAGTGGAAGGGGATCACTTTAAGGGCATCAGATTAGTAGGTATTAGTTAATCTATGCCAGAGATAGGATTCCACTCAAGGGAGCGAAATCAGAAGGGAATGGGGGGGGACATTTTTTTTCTTTCTTTTCGGCCCTTCACCCACGCCCACCCTTGGCTGGCAGCTCTTTGCGCCCCCCCCCCCCCCACTTCTGCCTTTTTATATATGAGCGTTTTTCCTTTTGCCATCTCATATTTCTGTGTGTGTGTGTGTAAGTATATATGTGTGTGTTTGTGTGTGTGCGTATTTTCACACATGCACACACTCGCTGAGTGTTTTCCGTACACCTAGGGCAGAGAAGCTCATTGTATGCATTCCCAGATTACACGTGAAAATTCACAGATAAAATATGTATTTAAAAAATTAATAAATAAATAAATTCATGAATGGATGTTGTTTTCACAGCGATACTAATATTATTGTTATATTTCGGAATGGTCATTTTGCCAGATTGGCTAAACTGGCAAAATGACCATTCCGAAATATAACAATATCTGTTTCAACACACGACTTCACATAAAAAATCTTGCACAACAAATATTTAAACGTACTAATATTATTATTCAGGTCACTGCCTGGAATCGAACTCAGAATTTTGGGGTTGGTAGCCCAAACTCTTAACCACCATGCTATATGCCCGAGGCCTTTTTTTTTTTTTTAACTTTAGGAATGAGAACCCAGGTTTGAAATTTCCCCCAAGACACCTGATGAAGGCTGGAGGGTATATCAGCCGAAATATTATGTTAACAACAAACAAGATGAAGACAAATACCCATCAATTTGTAAATAATGCAAATAATTCCTCATCTCTTAAATATAGAACTTTGAGGTATTAAGCTCTCAGTCGTAAGGTCGTGAGTTCAATTCTTGGTCATGCACTGTATCCTTGAGTAAGACAATTTCACATTACTCCAGTCTACTCAGCAGGCAAAAATAAGTCATACCTGTAATTTCAAAGGGGCCAGCCTTGTCACATTCTGTGTCATACTGAATCTATCTGGGAACTACATTGAGGGTACACATGTTTGTGGAGTACTCAGCCACTTGCATGTTAATTTGACGAGCAGCTGTTCTGACGGTTTGAGTCAACTGGAATCTTCATTGTCAAAATTGACAGAATACCAGCTTTTTGTTTTGTTTTTTTAAATATAATCACCACATGGCCACCACACCAGCACAATCTTCTCTCTTTCACGCTGCAACCGATTCCTCCACCCCCCGACACCCCGTTTTTCTTTCATCTCATTTGTGCTCCCTGTATTCATGTACCCCTAACATTACACATCTAACAAGACATACCTCGTTTGCTTCTAATCTTTACGCATCCCCTGCAGCCGTGACTCACATTTCATCCCCATCTGATATAACCCTTTATACACAAGCCCCATAGAATCTGCTCTTCACCCAGAGACAGACAAAGAGAAAGAGGGAAAGAAAGAGGAGACCCTTGTATAATAAAACAGAGATAATTAACTCCCTAAACATTTTCTACCCTATTTTTACCATGACTACTCATCTTTCAATATACCCTACTCAACTGCTAATTAGGTAACCTAGGTAACAGAAACCATTAGCTGTTTCTAGGGAGCCATCTGCTCCATTCAAAACCCCTTTTTTGCCATCCTGCTTGTGATTCCATCTCGTGTGCATCCATAGTTTGCATGGGGTACACTGTATGGGAATCCGACCTGCTCCCTGTCTCGATATCCTGTTTCACCCAAAGAACGCTTAACGACAGAACAAGAACCAAACGAAAATGTTTACAAGATTTGAATCTCTCAGGTAACCCCACACCTGAGCAGAAACTAATGCAAACATCGCTATTCAAACAATGGTTCTATTATTCTGTTATTCAGTTACTGGTTTCTGCCAGAGGCAGCGGCCATGCTACAGCACTACAACGCAACAACAGGAAGATCATGTAACAAAGCTATCGCCCCAATGTAAACACTACGTAACTTTATTACTTTAACGAAAAACAGTTCTATTCTATTATTGGTTCCAGCCAAACGCTGTGGCCATGCTGGGGCACCATAATGCAACAACAGGAAGATCATGTATCAAAGCAATCACCCCAAAATAAACACTACTTAATTTACTTGTACAAAAAAAAAAAAACAGTTCTATTATTCTGTTATTGTGCCAAAACGGATTTTGTTGTCTTGGGAGGGTCATAACACCAATAATACACACACATTGCACTGGTTCTACTTCATTTAGGGATTTAAAAAAAAAGTCTATACCAAGAACTATAACAGCTAATATTCTTTTGTGTGTGTGTGTGTGTGTGTGTGTGTGCATACATGTTTTATAACAAGGTGATACTTATGTGGTTACTCAGCCTGTTAGAAATAGCAACTAAATCTTAAAAAAAAACAAAGTCTTCATCATCACCATCATTGTTTAACATCCGTTTTCCATGCTGGCATGGATTGGATGGATCGACAGGAGCTGGCAAGGCTGGAAGGATGCACCAGGCTCTACTGTCTGTTCCGGTTAGGCTTTCTACAGCTGGATGCCTTTCCTAATGCCAACCACTTCACAGAATATAGAGGGAGCTTTTTAAATGGCACTGTCACCAGAACTTTTTACGTGGCACCATGGTGGTCACATCTGGAATACCTTTGATCACAGGTCTACTAAATCCAGAGCAACAACGTCATATTTCCAAGGTGAAGGAAATGGGAAGTTGTGGCATTCATGCTTTTCTCAAACAGCTTAAGTGAATTAAAATGACTTCAGCAGAGAGTGAAAATTTTTATGACAGTCTCATATAAATTGTGTCCGATTTTAATTGACAGTGAAATCTGGATTAATTAATAAAACATAATTAGAGAGAGAAAATGGTGTAATTAACTGCCCCACCCCTTCCCTCGTAATTAGTGATATGAAACACTGCGCTTAATGACATTCAATTTTAACCTGCATCTGTGTGTATGAGTGTGTCTATATGTTTGTATGTGTGTGTATATGTGTCCAAGTGTGTGTCAGTTGTATAAGTGTATGTATGTGTATATGTATATATGCGTGTATCTACTGTGTGTATGTATATGAGTGTGCCTTATGTGCATGTGTTTGTGTATTTGTATGTGAATGTGCAGTGTGTGTGTGTGAGCATATGTCTGCATGTATGTCTGTGTGTATATGTCCATATACCAGTGTGTGTATGTGTGTGTGTCTCTCTCTCCATGTGTGTGTGTGTGTGTGTCTCTCTCTCTCTCTCCATGTATGTCTGTGTGTATATGTCCATATACCAGTGTGTGTATGTGTGTGTGTCTCTCTCTCCATGTGTGTGTGTGTGTGTCTCTCTCTCTCTCTCCATGTATGTCTGTGTGTATATGTCCTTGTACCAGTGTGTGTATGTGTGTGTGTGTGTCTCTCTCTCTCTCTCTCCATGTGTGTGTGTGTGTCTTCACACGTTCCATCCCATCAATAAATAAACTGCATCCAACACAATATGCCCCAGTTTCCTCTTTTGCACTGATTTCAAAACCCCTTTTTTATGGTTGTTGCTGCTGTTATTGTTGTTGCTGTCCCCTCTTTGTAGTCTTTTTCGCTCATCTTCATCATCTCATTGTTATGGCCTTGTTGCTATTGAAGAGGGAGTTCAGATGGAGGTGTCGTGGTTGTTGTTGCTGCTTATGGTCGTACTCATTGTCCCTTTGTTCATGATATTTATGATGTTCTTGTTGATGTTAGGGTGTAGTTTATGGTCTTGTTGTTCTTACTAGTTCTATTGTCGTTCAGAGTGGTGGCAGTGGTGGTGTTGTTTATGGCGGTGGTGTTGTTTATAGTGGTGGTGGTAGTGCCTATGGTGGTGGTGTTTATAGTGGTGGTGGTAGTGCCTATGGTGGTGGTGATGTTTATAGTGGTGGTGGTAGTGCCTATGGTGGTGGTGATGTTTATAGTGGTGGTGTTGTTTATAGTGGTGGTGGTAGTAGTGCCTATGGTGGTGGTGTTTTTTTATAGTGGTGGTGGTAGTGCCTATGGTGGTGGTGATGTTTATAGTGGTGGTGGTAGTGCCTATGGTGGTGGTGATGGTAGTGCCTATGGTGGTGGTGGTGTTTATGGTGACAGTGGTGGTGTTTATAGTGGTGTTGTGATGGTGTGTTGTGATGGTGTGTTGTGTACTCATATAGCTTACTACACTGTTACGGCTGTTGTCTCATGTTTGTATCTTCTGACCGATCGCATTACTGTTGTTGAAATTTTCTGTTATCGTTGCTATCATCATCATCATTCAGGTGGTGAGCTAGGTAAAATCGTTAGCACGCCAAGCGAAATGCTTAGCGGTATTTCACCCATCGGCGAGCTGGCAGAAACGTTAGCACGCCGGGCGAAATGCTTAGCGGTATTTCGTCTGCGTTATGTTGTGAGTTCAAATTCCGCTGAGGTCAACTTTGCCTTTCATCCTTTCGGGGTCGATAAATTAAGTACCAGTTACGCACTGGGATCGATGTAATCGACTTAATACCAATGTCTGTCCTTGTTTGTCCCCTCTGTGTTTAGCCCCTTGTGGGTAATAAAGAAATAGGTATTTCACCCATCACTCCATTCTGGTTCAAATTCTGCCGAAGTCAATTTAACTTTCGCCCTTTTAGGGTCAATAAATTAAGAACCAGTTAAACACTGGGCTCTATGCAATCAACACATCCCCTCCCCCCGAATTCCGGCCCTTCTGGCAAAATTTGAAACCATTATTACTATCATTAGTGTTGTTGTTAATATCATTGATGTTATTACTATCATTAGTAAGGCAGAAACTGGTAGGGTCGTTAGCATGCCAGGTGAAATGCTTAGCAGTGTTTCACCTGTTGCTACGATCTCAGTTCAAATTCCGCTGAGGTCGACTTTGCCTTTCATCCTTTCGGGGTTGATGAAATGAGTACCAGTTATGCACTGGGGGGTCGATGTAATCAACTCATCCCCACCTCCTCCAGGCTGCCCTTGTGGCAAAAATTTTTATTATTATTATTATTATTACCATTATTGGTCAGCTGGCATAATCGTTAGCATGCTGGATGAAAAAAACTTAGCGGTATTTATCCCATTGCTACGTTCTGAGTTCAAACCCTGCCAAGGTTGACTTTGCCTTTCATTCCTTTCAGGGTCAATAAATTAAGTACCAGTGAAACATTGGGGTCAGTGTGATCGACTGCCCCACCTCCCCCAAAATTTCAGGCCCTGTGCCATGAGCAGAAAGAAGATTATTATTAATTATTATTATTATTATTAGTAGTAGTAGTAGTAGTAGTAGTATTTTTATTATTATTAGTAGTAGTAGTAGTAGTAGTAGTATTGTCAGACAGCATTTATCAAGTTCTTGTATCAGTTTTATTCTACACATCTTAAGAGCTTCCACGGCCGTCATCGTCATCACTGGTTGCTTACCATTGCTGCTACAGCTGCTGCTGATATTGATGACGATGGTAACACTGACGATACTGTGGCTGGTTTATAAGTACAACTCACCACCAACAAACAATTACCAAAGCAACTAACCCTGATCAATACACACGCACACACACACGGCTGTCCGACAATCACGACAATCTCAGTCACAGTGGTGAAGTTTATCCAGACGTTATCACATCCAGCGGATGATTGATGGTCCGAGTCTTGAAGTCTTGGAGAACGTGCGAGATGGAGAGGAAAAGGAGAGAGAGAGGGAGAAAGTGCTTTATGGACATATATATATATATATATATTCAGTACACATACATATATATATATACATACATGTATATGTATACACATGCATAGGTGTACACACACACACACACATATATATATATATATATATATATATATATATATACACATACATAGATGCAAATATAAATGTATATATAAACATGTGCATCAACATATATACACAAGCATACATATATATATATATATATATATATAGATAGATAGATAGATATATATATACACACACACATATATATATATATAGATAGATATATATATACACACACACACACAGACATATATATATAGAGATAGATATATATATATATACTTTGATACTTTGATAGGTTTTGGCCATTATTGGCCCAGGCCATGTCTAACTTAATAGCATCACCAGGTGAAGTCTTTCAAGTCAGAATTTGGGCACTATCTATATATAGATAGATAGATATATATACACACACAGACATATAGATAGATAAATAGATAGATATGATATATATATATTTATATATATATATCTCATCATCATCGTTTAATGTCTGCTTTCCATGCTGGCATGGGTTGGACAGTTTGACTGAGGACTGGCAAGTCGGGAGGCTGCACCAGGCTCGAATCTGATCTGGCAAGGTTTCCACAGCTGGATGCCTTTCCTAATGCCAACCCCTCAACCAAACAGCCAGGTAATTTCATGAGCAGGCTGTTTGGTTGATTGGATCAATCATTGTCATAACAGCCAGGCCACGTGTGTGTGTGTGTGTGTCTGTGTTGTCATTCCTTTGCCAGTGCCGCCTGACTGGCACCCATGTTGGTGGCAGGTAAAAAACACCATTCGAACATGGTCGATGCCAGTGCTGCCTGACTGGCCCCTGTGCCGGCAGCATGTAAAAAAAAGCATCCACTACACACTCAGAGTGGTTGGCTTTATGAAGGGCATCCAGCTGTAGAAACCTTTGCCAGATCAGATTGGAGCCTTGTGCAGCCTACTGGCCTGCCAGTCCTGAAACTGTCCAACCCATGCCAGCAAGGAAAGCAGACATTAAACGATGATGATGATGATGATGTGTGTAATGATGTTGTCACATGACTATTCTAAATTCCAACCAAAATCAAAATAAGACCATTTGATATTCAAAGACTCTCTTTCACCCCCACCTCACCCACATACATATGCTGCCATTACTCGTTTACAGAAGATCCGTTCCTTCTTCCATCAACCTCTCCAACAGTCACCATACCCACATCCACCCAGCTTAACTAACCAAGTACACGCACACACATCTTCCACCCAGGTAGCACCAGACACCCCCTTCCCACCTCTATCTCCTCTCTCCTCCTCACACTTATTGTGTCAAAAAAAAAAAACACCATCCGTTCGTGGCCGTTTGCCAGCTCTGTCTGGCACCTGTGCAGGTGGCACGTAAAAAGCACCCACTACACTCACGGAGTGGTTGGCGTTAGGAAGGGCATCCAGCCGTAGAAACACTGCCAAATCTGACTGGGCCCGATGAAGCCTCTCGGCTTCACAGACCCCAGTTAAACCGTCCAACCCATGCTAGCATGGAAAACGGATGCTAAATGATGATGATGATGATGAAAGACTCATACACCAAATAGAGTTTTCCCTACCCAGTCCTTCTTCCCCACTAGCTGGAATTTCCTCCCAGTCCATATTTGTCTCTTTCCTGCAATTATTGATCTACAGAACTTCAATCTCAATATTGACTGCATCGACGATACCTGGAAAGGTCACAGACGTTGCGCAAACATAAAACGAATGGAACCAAGCGACAAGGAGGAGCAAGAATAACTCCACGATACTCCAGGGATTGAAGCAGGAGTGGGAAGGATTACTTCTTGGCCATCTCAGGATTAACTCTTTAGCATTCGGATTACTTAGGCAAACGTAATATACATTAGTTTATTCAATTGTTTGGAATGGTTTTCGGAAATTGCACCAAAAACATTGACAGTAAAAGAAATTGCAAAAACAAAACAAATTAGCTGATATCTTAAAATAGCAAATTCATCAGCTAATAACGACCAATTAGAGATAATGTCTTCAAAATGAGTTTTCTGGTTTACGGTCTGCTAGGATGCTTCCATTATGGTGAAATTTCCAACAACAAAAATGTTTCCAGAGAATTCAATGTCGGCCACATTAGTGTGAGGCTCACACACACACACATATATATAATATATATATATACACATACATAGATGCAAATAAAAATGTATATATAAACATGTGCATCAATATATATACACAAGCATATTCATGGCCCTGTAACTGTGTTTACCACCTGGACCACTAAGCCATGGACCATCACAACTACAGGGATTACCTCATTCCACAGGCAAAGGTGCCAGTTATGTGGCACCAACAAAAGCCACAACGGCTGATCGTTAGTAAGGAGAGACACAAATAAGAAAGAAGAAAGCAAAGGGACCACTGATGAGGTCACAGGAGTGTGAAGAAAGAACTCTGGCCGAAATACGATTAATGTAAAAAATAGAATAAAGCTGAAGCAAAGGACCAATGTTTATTTTATGACTGAAAACCCTAAAACTGTTCTGTTCCCTTCGTATTATTAAATGTGTGTTGAGTGTGATATGTCTATTCATTGTGAAGTAAACAGGGTCCACGTGGGCACCCCTGTTTGAGGCTGAACCTCCTCTTCTCACAGACTCATCTCCTCTACGACCTACTTCTGGGACTAGGGCCATCTTTCAATGGCAACCTTACTACAAACCTCCACCCGGATTGCCCCTGGAACGCTGTGCCACTTGGATTTAAATGGCATCCCATTGGTTACGATCAGGCTGTTTCAACTGAACTGCTCAACAGAACAGCCTGCTTATGAAACTAACTGGCTGAGTACTCCACAGACGCACGTACCCCAACGTAATTCTCAGGGAAATTCAGTGTGAGACACAGAGAATGTGACGTGGCTGGCCCCTTTTAAATTACAGGCACAAATAAATTTTTGCCAGCTGAGTGGACTGGGGCAACATGACAAAGTGTCTTGCTCAAGGACGCAATGCACCACCAGGGACCAAATTCATGGCCCTGTAACTGTGTGCTTAACACCTGGACCACTAAGCCATGGACCATCACAACTACAGGGATTACCTCTTTCTTGGATCTTACAGTGCACTGTCGTTGATTTGTATCAGGCTAATCTCCAATGCTGTTTAGCCCTACTGTACCCCCTACTGTCACGTTCGTGTTAGATTGACAGTATACAACCATTCTATCGCCCCACCACCGTTCATATCTCTAAGAGAGATTTAGAAATTTAGTATTTCTAATCTCCAATGACTTCTCAAAATTTTTTCATCCTTGGAACTTTATTAATTTCTTTATTCAAACACCTTTTTTTTTTATTTTCCCACCATCTTTTCTCTCTCCTCATCTATTCTTTCCATAGAAGTGGTGCAGGCAGCGAGCTGGCAGAATTGTTTGCACGCCGGGCGAAATGCTTAGCGGTATTTCGTCTGCCATTACGTTCTGAGTTCAAATTCTGCCGAGGTCAACTTTACCTTTCATCCTTTCTGCGTCGATTAAATAAGTACCAGTTATACACAGGGGTCGATGTAATCGACTTAATCTCTTTGTCTGTCCTTGTTTGTCCCCTCTGTGTTTAGCCCCTTGTGGGCAATAAAGAAATAAGACGACCGCTCGGTTCAAAGTCTCTCTTGACCAGAAATGGCCTGAACTCTTTGCATGAACACCCTCCCTGTACATAACTCCATGTCCCCCTACATAGCCTTGCTTTTTGCTTTTTGAGCCAAAAACTTAACTAAGAAGTGGTGTAGGTTTTATATCCTGCCACAGATTAGAATAGGTAAATTACGCAGAGGAGGTTTAATCAATGCGATCACACAATGTACTTTATGAGACTACCAAAACGCACTCTCCCTGACTATTACCGACCCCTACACTTTATAAGAGTTCGGCTAGTCCATTCTCTGATCTGCCAGGGGTGTCAATGACTCCCGCCACAACAGTAGGCTTCAAATGTTAAACACTTTCTCCATTTTTCCTGAATGCAAGCCACATGTATTCACTTCATCTTTGTGTTTTCCAAATTCCAGACCCCTGCAGAAAACCTTCATTGAAGGTTTTATACAAGGGAAATAAAACACCTGTTGATGGACACTTTAGTTTGGAGATGTAACCAGGGCTGTGGAGTCGAAACATAGAAAATTTGACTCCAACTCGTCTTACTATTGGCACCTCCGACTCCTCCTTATGTAATAAAGTGGTTGTGGCCCACATATCTCATAAAGCATGTGCATACACTTGTACTCTGAGCAGGCCTTTATATTACAACTGGTTTATATTAAAGAATAAAGATACTGGGAGTTGGAGTCAATATAGTTTTATCGACTCCAGCTACCTGTTAATTGTTTCCGGCTGACTTCACAGCTCCATGGTTATGAATGATGAACATGTGTGTCTATATACATGGGTGTGTGCGTGTGTGTATGTGCAAGAGAGACGAGGAAAAGGAGGAGAAGGAAGGAGAGAGGGAGTGATGTTATGTTATATTTGCTTTTCATGCTGGCATGGGTTGGACAGGTGGACATGGTATTGGAGGAGTTGGGACATATTCAAGAGTATTGCTCGTGTTGATGGAACAGAGGAGAAAGGGGAGCTTATCTCCCCCACATTTCATTTTCGGTTCGGTTTCTCCATTCAGATTCCCAACCACTTTACAGAACGTACTCACAGACTTTTCTCATGGCACCAACACTAAAAGAGTTGTCGTGTCCGCAACAAGACCAAACAACCTTCCCAACACCTTATGGTGTGGTTGTGTGCACTGGGTACATTTTTTTTTTGTGAAATCACAGAACTAGAGAAGTCCCCAACATGACTAAAGGGATTTCCCGTCCGACATCTCTGCTTGCTTGTCAGCCTCTTTACAGAATGCATGTGTAGGTGGATGATGCTTACAGCTGGATACCCTTCCTGTCACTAACCCTTAGCTGTGTTTCACAAAAGGGATCTCTTGAGAGGAGAAGAATCAATAACAAAATTGCCTGTAGCAAGCAACTTTTGTAAACTGAAAATGTAAACACACACACACATTTCCTGTTCTCCACATGAAAAAAATATGTCCGGGTTGCTTGCTGTTCAAATAGATTGTTATTTGACAGGAATAGAGAAAATAGAGTTTTTGAGGGCTTGGCTGTGTGCTAAGAAGCCTGCTTCCCAACCACATGGTTCCCGGTTCAGTCCCAATGCATGGTACCTTGGGCAAGTGCCTTCTACTATAGCCTCGGGCTGACCAAAGCTTTGTGAGACGGAAACTGAAAGAAGCCCGTCGTATATATATGTATATATGTGTGTTTGTGTGTCTGGGTTTGACCCCCCCACCCAACAGCGCTTGACAACCAATGCTGGTGTGTTTATGCCCCCATAACTTAGTGATTTGGTGAAAAACACCGATAGAATAAGTACTAGGCTTACAAGGAATAAGTCCAGGGGTCAATGTACTCGACTAAAGGCGGTGCTCCAGCATGGCCACAGTCAAATGACTGAAACAAGTAAAAGAATACAGGTCATCATCAACTTATGACTGCAATTGGTTCCGACTGACTGGTCATAAGTCGATTTGGTCGTAAGTCGATTTGGTGTGTGTGTGTGTGTGTGTGTATATATATATATATATATATATAGATATATATATATATAGTGGATGCGCAATGCCCCAATGGTTAGGGCAGTGGACTCGTGGTCATAGGATCGCGGTTTCAATTCTCAGACCAGGTGTTGTGAGCGTTTATTGAGCGAAAATACCTAAAGCGCCACAAGGCTCCAGCAGGGGCTTGTGACGAACCCTGCTGTATACACTCACCACAACTTTCTCTCACTCTTCCTGTATTTTCAAAAGGTCCGGCCTCATCACACTCTGTGTCATGCTGAACCTCCCCCGAGAACTACGTTCAGGGTACACGTGTCTGTGGAGTACTCAGCCACTTGGACGTTAATTTCACGAGCAGGCTGTTCCATTGATTGGATCAACTGGAACCCTCGTCGTCATAACCAACGGAGTGCCACGATGAGATATACATGTGTGTGTGTGTGTGTCTATACATACATACATGCATATATATACATATATATATATATATATATATATATATATATATAGATATATATATATATATGTATATATGTATGTATATGCTGGCACATTCAGTAAACTCAATACCATCAACCAGCCAGCCACACCTCTCCGTGTGACAATCTGAAGAAATCTACATGAATAAGTAATGGCATTTCTAGAAACAGTGATTGATTTAGTAGTAGTAGTAGTAGTAGTAGTAGTAGTAGTAGCAGCAGCAGCTGTTGTCATCATCGTTTAGCCCCAGGTCAACCTTGGCTGAGCAGCCCCATAATACAAACATGCCAGCCTTAACTCAGCTGCTATTTCCAACCTGGTAAATAACCACTTAGGGGCTCCCTTCTTGGGTGGTGGTAGTAGTAGTAGTAGTAGAGGAAGAGGAAGAAGAGGAAAAAGAAGAGCAAGAAGAAGAGGAAGAAGAAGAAGAAGAGGAAGAAGAAGAGGCAGAAGAGGAAGAAGAGGAGGAGGAAGAAGAAGAAGAAAAAGAAGAGGAAGAAGAAGCTGCTGCAGTCGTTATTTAGCCCTAGGTCAGCCTTAACTGACCATGCCTATTATACAAACATACCAGCTTTACCTGGCTGATCCTTTTGTTTCCTTTGAGGCACAATTTGAAGGCATACTGGCTGCTATTTGTAACATGACAAATGACCACTTAGAGCCTTCCATGTTGGATAGTAGTAGTAGCAAACGAAATTAGTATTTTTTTTTTCCCACTATTTTGACACTAACACTAGTGACATTGTTGTTTAATCCTGGCTGAGTATACCTACGAGCAATGGTGTACAAACCACAACCATCACATTTTGTTTTTCCCCGTTTTTTTTTCTTTTATATTATATTTGCTCAATGTGTCCATCTTATTTTCTTTTCTTTCTTTTTTTCTCTAAGACATTAAGGTGTGACTCGAGAGCGATTTGGCTACTATTTCTAGCGAGTCGAACAACCATGTAGAGGCTCTCTCTCTCTCAGTGATTCGTGATGAAGAGGAGGAGGAGAAAAAGGAGAAAGATGACAATGGTGATAGCTACTATGCCTTCGACACGGGCGGGGGCGGGGTGGACGTTGATCTATAATGCAAGTAGTAGTAGTAGTAGTGGTGGTGGTGTGGTAATTATGAAGAGAAGTGTTTAAGCTGCAGAGTTGTAAAATAAAAAGAGGAGAAGAAGAGGAGAAGAGGAGGAGACAAGCTCTGAAAAGCCATGTGTACCGTTGTGAAACAGACAGAATTGTCTAAGCAAGCTTATTCCCCCCAGTTGCTTCTTCCATGCTTCCGAGTTGTTCCCCCCCCCCCGTCTTCACCTGGCTTCCCTCTCACACTCACACTCTCTTTCTCTCTCTCTCTCTCTCTCTCTGTGCATCTGTTATTGTGTGTCTATGTATATACTTGTCCACCTACCCATGCTCTAAAGCCTCTCTCTCTTGTTATATTTCTTAATCAAATTTGTGCATACCTATCTGTCTATTTACTTATATATCTATATATACACACACACCTCTGGATATATATATATATATATCTATACACACACACCTCTGGATATCTATATATATATATATATCTCTAATATACATACATTATATATATATATATATATATATATATATATATATACAAACACATACATCTATATCTTCATATCAAAATATAAATACACACACAAACACACATACACCTTTATATCAATAGATGTGTGTGTGTGTGTACTGTCATGTATATTTGTGTGTGTGTGTGTACAGTCATATATATTTGGGTTTGTGTGTCTTTGTAAATCCACAAGCATTCCTTCCACTTTCTCCTACTGTCTCATGACAGAATTGGTGATTGTTCAACATATTTATGCATATACGTGTATGTATGTGTATATATATACACACTCATACAGCAGTTCTTAATTCACCTAGCTATACACACACCCCTATATACATACATACATTGACATACATACGTAAGTACTTCAAAGAGTAAACTAGAAATATTGTGAACACCTACAAGTCATTCAGTCACATAAAACAAAGCAAGAGGCTGTCTCAGCTAACATAGCAGCGACAGCCAAGTTCACCTACCAAGAGAACAAGGGAAACACGACATAGCCACTTAATCTACTAGAAACAGCAGTCAAATCTCACTCAGATAACACCTTACATGTTAAAAAAAACGAAAATAAGGAGTCTTTAAAGATATGGGGTGGCCATAGTTGGAATGCATTTGATTATAGGTTTGTTCCATAAGGTTTGATTGGGGAGGGGGCTGATCAGAAAAGGGCCACAGAGTGCCAAACCTAGTTCTATGTGATGGCTGTTACAATGGCTAGAAACAGCAGCTAATTTTTTTATTAAATCATACCTAATGTCTTAATTGAGGAAGTACATTAGATAATTTGGTCTTAGATAGATTGACCCTCCCTCTCACACCAAAAAGGGACTGGTTGGTCAGAGCCTTGATTAGAAGGGGTCTGTTCAATAAGGGGTTGACCCGAATCTAAATAATGACCACCACCACTATATGGCATGGTGTGGAAATAGTTTATCTAGTTGTAAAAATAGGTAACTTGGAGAGGAACAGTTGGAAAATCTCTTTGTATAATTGGAGGGGAGGGGCAGAATAAAACAGGCACAGGTGTGGCTGTGTGGTACGAAGTTTGCTTCCCAACCACGTGGTTCCAGGTTCAGTCCCACTGCGTGGCACCTTGGGCAAGTGTCTTCGACTACAATCTCAGGCTGACTAAAGCCTTGTGAGTGGATTTGGTAGATGGAAACTGAAAGAAGCCCATCGTATATATGTGTACATATGTATAAATGTGTGTTTGCGTGCGTTTGTCCTTGTCTGTTTGTCCCCACCACCACCGCTTTGACAACCGGTGCCAGTGTGTTTACGTCCCCAGTAACTTAGCGGTTCGGCAAAAGACACCCGATAAAATAAGTACCAGATTTAAATATATATATATAGTGTAATAAATAAAATATATGCATACATACAAACATATATGTAAGTACCGACACCTACATGTATATATACATGCATATATAAATATATATAAGTACAGGACACCACAAAAAGACGAAATACTGGAATCGGTTCGTTCGACTAAAATTCTTCAAGGCGGTGCCCCAGCATGGCCGCAGTCTAATGTCTGAAACAAGAAAAGAAAAGCAAAAAGGTGGGGGGGGGTGGCTGTCGTTTAATTTATTTAACTCTGAAATTATTTGTGGGAAGATGGCATTGACTGCATTGACGCACTTGACGACAGTCAACAGGTGTCATAGGAATTATGACGGTGTCAACGAATAATGCAGCTGGCCGTGTCAACAGCGCTTGACTAAAAGGTCAACAGTTTCTGCCGCATCATCTCTAGTGAAGCTGCTCTTTCACTAATCCATCGTCTCGTTAGTAGTGTGGCTGAAGTGTAGCTAACCGCTGTGTAGGAGCTCTGGTCGAGTCAAGTGTCTTGTTAGCTTGTAATGCAACGTTCGTGTCTCTTCTTGAGGCGGCTTTGAACAGACTTAGAAGTCGCACCTAGTTTGTGCTTCCTCGTTTCTTTCAATAGATGATATGAAAACCCTTAGATGATGCTGCAGATGTATGTATGTATAATAAATATAATATATATATCGTTGTATTACAGCAGAGTCAGTCAGTGAGTCAGAGAAATAGACTGAACAACAACAAGCAGAGGAAGAAGAAAAGATGGTATAGGAGAAAGAAAGAAAAATAGAAGCAGACATGGATGGACAGATGAGCAGAGATGCAAACGGAGAGAGAAAGACAAGCAGAAAGTCACAGACGGAGAGACAGTGTGTACCATTATGCAAATGAGGTTGTACCGTGGCATATAAATGTTTACACTTTGAATAAGAAGCTCTATGATTGCCGGTAGTTTGGGAGGGAGATGTGGCGGGTGAACTGTTAAATAGTAATAAAATGTGTCCGGTTCGTTGTTCTTCCTCCGAAATAGAAGAAAAGCCCTCCACGGTCCTCAATTTCACTGCAAAAATTGCATGAGGAGACAAGATTGTATATCTTATTTATCAAATAGAGACAAACACAGGGGGTTTGTCTATATAACGGGAGAACGGACAAACACGTCTCCATCGTCATTATCGATTTCATTAAATATTATCAATTGATTTGAACGAGAGAGATGGAGGCAGTTTTAACAAAAAATAAAACAGACCTATTTATTTCCAAATAAAGAAGCAAGGTAACGAGAGAGGGCTCGGGTGTTTCGATACGATCTAAACTTCACAATTAGTTACCAAATTGTTGTAATCAATGAATTCGGGACCTTTTTTTTTAATATTATTTTGTCGAGCATGGCAAACATTTCGTCGGTGACGTGAATCGATGTCTCTCTCTGTCCAGTACAAATGTTGGCAATTAATTTTAAGTGGGGATGGATTACGAACAAAATAGGGGCTGTTATTTTGTGCCCCCGTCGTTGGAGATGGTCCGTGATGGATTATTTGAGATTAAATGGATTTTACTGCTGCTTAAACGCCGACAGGTTTCCGAGACATTCGGAGATTAACGGGATAATGAAATGGACCATTTGTCGCAATCAATAAATATGCTGTCTGTTCTAGTAGCAGTTGGTTTGTCTCGGACTGATGGCATAAAAACAAAATTAAGATAATAAGATGGCATGATATCATGTCCTTTATAAGAGCAGAGGACATTGTCGTCCTGGGATACAACTGCGGTGGATTTCTTTCACCGCAGGTCATGTCCTTAACAGCACAGTTCTTGCGGGTTCTGCTAATTTTTTCGGCCAAACAAATAAAATGTTTATCTATCTTTCAATTACTTGCATTTGAAATTACTAATGTCGGAAAGAGGGTCTTTAAAAAAACCAGTTGTTGTCCTGGTTTTAATTAGAAACTTATTAAGGCAACAAAGAAATAATGGGAAGGCACAAAACCCTGTGACCATTAACCATTTATTACAAGGGAGCAATGATGCCGAGGCCCTTCTCTCTACTCTTAGCTTTTTTTTTTCTGTTTTTCTATTTTCTTTCGTATAAATAAATATTTCAGAGACATTTTTATTATGAATAAAATTCAAGACGGCGTAATTTAATTGGCCATAATTAAGTCGATAAAGTACATTTGGTTAATTACTTCTCATTCACTAATCACACACACACCTAGCAAAATGTAAACGAAATAAATTTGATCATCACATGTAATTATCGGGATAAACAGAAGAGAAAACGAGCAAGGAAAGAGTTCTGGTGAAAACGTTTAATATTTACAACAAACAAGGAAGTGGAAGCCTCTAGGCGGTCGTCACAATGGCTAGAAATAACAGTCGAATCTCCCTCGAATTATACCTTACTGTTATTTGTTTTTTTGTTTTTTTTAAACAGAACACACAGAATAATAATAATAATAATAATAATAATAATAATAATAATAATAATAATAATTGTGTACAGTGCTCAGGTGCACTACAACTCATCTAAAGTCTATATATAATCAGGTGTAGTGGGGCATTATATACATTTGTCTAACAAAATAAATGATAATTATTATTATTATTATTATTGGTTTGCTTGTCAAACCGGGGGTTAAACAGCAACAAATGATGGCAAATATAAAAACACGGTAATTAAAACAATACAATATCAATTACAACAACAACAACTTCTGAACAAAAATTACAACTCTTTGACAGTTTCGTGTTGTCTTCATCTAATGATAAAGCCTCTACGTGATCGTTCAGCCTGCTAGAAATAACAACCAAATCATACCCTAACCCTTTTGAAAAAAGCAATTCTAAATCGGGCGGGGTTTTAGAAAAGCTGTTGGGAGAAAAAAAAGGGCACGGAAATAAAAGAAGAGGGCAAACATATTTTTTAAATGGACACATTTGGGGTTTTAAAATATTCTTTCGGAATCATAATTTTCCTTGTAAAAAAGACAGGAATATTTTAAAATGAAGTGGGGTGGTGGTGGTAAAAACCTTCAATTCTTCGCCCTTTCTCTGTCGGTTAGTGACGACTGTTCCAAAATTCTTCCCCCACACTAGTCTTCTATATATATAGACAAAATAGATGGAGTGGTCATGGATAGAGCGCTCTCAATAAGACGGAATTTGGATTAAACAACAACAACAAACGATGGTGACAAAGATGTCGAGTCCGGAGTCAATGAGGTCGCAAGACCTGCTGGAAATAACAGCCAAATCTATTCAAAATCACGCCTTCCGTTTGATAAAAGCTATAAAAAGGGACACATTGGATAATGTAGACCAAGGTACATTATGCCACAAGACAAAAAATGAGACAGAGACCGGATGATCATGATCAGAAGAGGATCCCTTTCATCATAAGACCAACCTATTCAGAGCTGACCTTGGGCTAAAGAAAAAAACAACCGCTAGCAATTTGTCTGCTGGAGTCAGTGAGGTTGCTAGATATAGCAGCCAAATATCCGTCGAATCATACTCTGCTATATCTTAAAATGAAAGACGTTGAATAATGTGATACAAGTTATATATTATACAGAGAGAGACAGACAGACAGACAGAGGCGGGATGGTCAAGGCTGGAATGGAATCCCTTTCATCATAAAAGGGATACTCAATCTGGGCCGACTTGGGGGTTAAACAACAAAAGGATACAAACGAAATTGACAACGAAGATAATCGTTATAAAAGCACGGAACAAGGACGACGGCCAACGGTTATGACGGGGATAATTACTGGTATCACAACAACAGCTTGGTGTAACAACACCTTAACAAACCTTATCATAACCGTTTCCTTTTTCTTCTTCGACCCTTCTCCCAAACATTGTAAGGGGACCCCCCCCCCCAAACGTCTCTTTTACTCTTTTACTTGTTTCAGTCAGTTGACTGCGGCCATGCTGGAGCACCGCCTTTATATTTTTATATATTTTTATATATTTTTAAATAAGAATGTCACGCAAAATAATCCAAAGGACGAAGTACTCGGCGGCACCGAAACAGGGCTTAACATACACACAAAAACCCCGTCCCCCCGCGCACCGGAGGAATAAATAATAATACTAAACCGGGGGGGGGGAATGTGCGGCCCGCGGGACTGGACTTATTGAACAATGATACACCTAAGGGAAAAATCTATTTTCATTTTTATATCCATTTGGGCGGGGGGAAAAAAGGGGTTAGGAGTGTGGCCCGCCCGATATGAAACCCCCATGTCTTAGGTCTTATATGTGGCCCGTTTCACAAAAGGGCTGACCCACATGCATACATACAAAAAGGCGGTGCTCCAGCCGTGGCCTACGCCTAAAACGCACACACAGCTACGGTAATAGCAATGACGAAGATAATGTTAATAATAATAATAATAATAAACAATGATGATAATGGTTGGTGGTGGTATTGACCAGGAACTTGCCTTCATATTGATGTTATACCCAGCGCAGCAGAAAAGCTTCGATCTGCCATCATGGTACATGTGGAGATTACTGAGAGAGAAGGAGGCGACGGGAACGGGGGAGGAGGTTCATGGCAGTGAGGTAACTGTGGCGGCGGTGAAGGCGGTGGTGGTGGTGGCGATGGTTGTGGTAGTGATAGGTAGTTGTAATAGTGGTGGGAGGGGGAGAGAGTGTGAGAAAGAGAGAGATAAGGATAAACAGAGAGAGAGATAGAGAGAGTGTGTGTGTGTGTGTGTGTGTGTGTGTGAAAGGTAAAAGATGGAGATAGAGAGGGTGAGGAGTGTATGTTGTGCATGATAGGGAGGAGGAGGAGGAGGAGGTTGATGACAGTAAGGTAACGGTGGTGGTAGTGATAGGTAGTTGTAATAGTGGTGGGTGGGGGAGAGAGTGTGAGAGAGAGAGAGATAAGGATGAACAGAGAGAGAGCGTGCGTGTGTGTGTGTGTGTGTGTGTGAAAAGTAAAGATGGAGATAGAGAGTGTGAGGAGTGTATGTTGTGCGTGATAGGAAGGAGGAGGATGAGGGGAATAAAAACAGAGAGGGAGGGGGAGAATGTGTTGCAGTAGAAACAAGGTGGTGGGGATGAGGATGGGGAGAGTGAGAGAGAGAGTGTGCGTGAGTGAGAAAAGGGAGAGAGATTGCGTGCGTGCGTGCGTGTGCGCGCGTGGTAGAAAAGAGAGAGAGAAAGAGAGAAGGAGAGGAGTTGTAGCAGAATTACAATCGTGGGGAGAAAGAGAGAGTGTGTGCATGCGTAGTGGGAGGGGGAGAAAAGATAGACAGTGTGAGGGAGAGAGAGAGAAAAAGAGAGAGAGAGGGAGAATGGTTTGCAATGGAATCACGGTAGGGGGAGGTGGGGGAGTGAAGTGCAAGTGTAACAAAGAAGGTGAAAAGGGAGAAAAAACAGAGAGAGAGAGAGGGAAAGGCATGGATGGCTCGTGGCTGCACGGCGGGGGTGGAAGTAGGAGTGGGGTCCACTGCGAGAGCGATGGTGAGAGGAGAGAAAGTGTCTGCGCACGTGTATGAAGAGTGTGTGTGTGTGTCTGTGTGTGTGTGTGGTGTTAGCAGTTAGATGAAGAAGAAGAGGGAGTGTCTGGCAGCAGCCAACATGTGAGTGGACTAGGGAGACGGCGGTGATGGTAATAAATGGTTGGGATGTGTGTATGTATGTATATATATATATATATATGGTCTAATGACAGGATTAACGGGAGACGGCAATACGGTGCAGGTAAGGGTTACGGGGGTTAACATGCGTGTCTGGGAGCAGAAGCAGAAATGAGTGCGAGTCATTCAGTCAGTCTTTCCTGTTAGCAACAAGTTATTGGGGGCGAGAAATGTTGCAAGGGCAGCCAGCCATGGGGCAACTTGTGCGGCCCGCGAGAGTCTTTTCTGAATGCCATGCCACCAAATTAATAAAAAAAAAATTGCATTCAATTTTTTTTATTTATTTTTTTTTCCACGCGACTCGTCACGTGATGAACCATGTCTCTCTCTCATGTGGCCCACTTCTTGAAAAAAAGGTTACCCACGTCTAAGTGCAGACTCTCATATATGTACTCTTTACTCTTTTTACTTGTTTCAGTCATTTGGCTGTGGCCGTGCTGGAGCATCGCCTTCAGTCGAGCAAATCGACCCCCAAGACTTATTCTTTGTAAGCCCAGTACTTATTCTATCGGTCTCTTTTTGCCGAACCGCTAAGTTACGGGGACGTAAACACACCAGCATCGGTTGTCACGCGATGTTGGAGGAACAAACACAGACCCACAAACATATACGCACACGTACATATATACATATATACGACGGGCTTCTTTCAGTTTCCGTCTACCAAATCCACTCACAAGGCTTTGGTCGGCCCGAGGCTATAGCAGAAGACACGTGCCCAAGGTGCCACGCAGTGGGACTGAACCCGGAACCATATGGTTGGTAAGCAAGCTACTTACCACACAGCCCAGGCAATAGATAGACAAAAACTCCCTTTGGAGGAACCAAGAGCAAATTCTAAAAAGAAAAACAGGACAGGCAAGGGAGATAACTTCAATAATAGCAATTGAAATTTTCAGAAAATATAGAAAATGCAGTAATGGAACAGTATTGGTTATGGTATTTTAAAGTCAATAAACGGACATGTTTCAGTTTTATGAGACCTTTTCAGCGAAAGCATTCTAAATCAGTTGTCAAGAATAAGAGACCAAAAATATATTATATAAATAAGAATAAAGAAAAGGAGCAACACCAATTATGAAAGTCGCAAGAAAGAATTGCAATACGGATTCTTCAAACTGAAGTCAACCAGCAGGAGACCCCTAGTGAGTAAAGCAAGAACTAGAGATGGTCAGAGAATATCCATTGTCTCAATTGATAGAGATGGCTAAATAGACAAACAGAAATAGAATGAATTATTATTAATATTATTAATATTATTATTATTATTATCATTATTATTATTATTATTAATTATTATTATTATTATTAATTATTAATTATTATTATTATTATTATTATTATTATTATTATTATTACTATTATTATTATTATTATTACTATTATTATTATTGCTATTATTATTATTATTACTATTATTATTATTCATGTAAAAAGCACCCACTACACTCATGGAGTGGATGGCGTTAAGAAAGGCATCCAGCCGTAGAAACATTGCCAGATCAGACTGGGCCTGGTGCAGCCTCCTGGCTTCCCAGACCCCAGTTGAACCGTCCAACCCATGCTAGCATGGAAAGCAGATGCTAAACGATGATGATGATGATGATTATTACTATTATTACTATTATTATTATTATTATTAAGGTGGTAACCTGGCAGAATTATTAACATGCTGGGCAAAATGCTTAGCAGCTTTTTGTCCGTCTTTACGTTCTGAGTTCAAATCCCACGAAGGTCAACTTTGCCTTTTATCCTTTCAGGGGACAATAAAATTGAGCACTGGGGTCGATGCAATAGACTTATGCCCTTCCCCTCAAATTGCTGACCTTAGGTTCCATAGAGGGAGTTTTTGCCTAATGGTTACTTGGATAATCTCATATAATCCAAGGCCTTTTAACCCACTGGATTACATGTGGGAGATTTAGTTACATTATCTAACATGGAGAACTCTTCACCGGATCCTTATCCTTTAGACCTATTGGTTGGTTTTGGGGTCACAAGTATGTGCTGGTAATAGAGCAGGGGGGGTGATGCAAGAGTGTGCGTGCGTGTGTGTGTGTGTGTGTGCGAGTGTGTGTGCGTGTGTGTGGTGTGTGTGCGAGTGTGTGTGTGTGCACACATTTATACATACAAATGTACAGAAGTGTGTGTGCTGTGTGTATCTGTGTGTGCATGTATGTGTGTGTGTCTGTCTGTTGAGTGTGTGTGTGTCTGTTATGTGTATAATGGGGGATAAAAGAGTGTGTGTCTGTGTTTGTGTGTCTGTCTGTCTGTGTGTCTGTGTGTGTGTGTGTTATGTGCATGATTATGTGTGCGAGTGTGGGGGGATATAGGTGTGTGTGTGAGTGTGTGTTATGTATATAATTAAGTGTACAAGAGTGGGGAAGATAAGTGTGTGTGTGTGCATCTGGCTGCAAATGTATATGTTTGTGTGTGTGTGTGTGTGTGCGTGTGTGAGGAGGATTGATTGTGATAGTGAACGCATGGGATGGGTAGAGACAGGGGAAACAGTGATGGTGGGGAAAAGAAGTGGAGAGAGAGAGACTGTGGTAGCGGTAAGAGGAGGGGGTGAATAGAGTGGTGGTATGTGGGGGGGGAGAGAAAAAGGTGGTGGTGGTGGTGAGACATGAAGTGTGTGAATGGGTGCACAAAGTTAAGAGTGGGGAAGTGGGGAAGGAGAAAGGGAGAGAGATGATGAAGGAGAAAGACAGAGTGATAATGATAGACATAGTAGTAGTAGTAGTAGTAGTAGTAGCAGCAGTAGTAGTAGTAGTAGCAGCAGCAGCAGTAGTAGTAGTAGTAGTAGCAGCAGCAGTAGTAGTAGTAGTAGCAGTGGTGGTGGTGTGAAAGAGAGACAGAGTGAGAAATGGGGGGGTTATATAGGATAAGCAAGATGGGGGGGGACAAAAATAGCTGGTTGAAAATAAACTGGGGATAGGTTTCTCTAATTTAGTTTAGATCAGGGTTCCCAAACTTTTTAGACCCTCATGGAATCCTTGACATCCCTCATTGAGCCCCAGGCATGTACAAGAAAATGAGTAATTAGGAGTGGCTGTGTGGTAAGTAGCTTGCTTACCAACCACATGGTTCCGGGTTCAGTCCCACTGCATGGCACCTTGGGCAAGTGTCTTCTACTATAGCCTCAGGCCGACCAAAGCCTTGTGAGTGGATTTGGTAGACGGAAACTGAAAGAAGCCCGTCGTTTATATATGTATATATGTGTGTGCATGTGTGTGTTTGTGTGTCTGTGTTTGTCCCCCCAACATCGCTTGATAACCGATGTTGGTGTGTTTACGTCCCTGTAACATTAGTGGTTCGGCAAAAGAGACCGATAGAATAAGTACCAAGCTTATAAAGAATAAGTCCTGGGGTTGATTTGCTCGACTACAGTCAAATGACTGAAACAAGTAAAAGAATAGAATTAAAATATGCCAATCTCTAACTGTGGAAGAGGTAAGTTAAGTTAAGTTAATTTTTTGGCTCAAAAAGCAAAAAGCAAGGCCATGTAGGGGGACATGGAGTTATGTACAGGGGTGTTCATGCAAAGAGTTCAGGCCATTTCTGATCAAGAGAGGCTTTGAACCGAGCGGTCGTCGGCATCTTCACCGTCTCGTCCAGCAGCTTATTCCACGGATCCGCAACCCGGATGGAGAAAGCCCCTCTCCTTCGATTGAGATGAAATCGTCGCAGATAGAGCTTTTCGGAGTGACCCCGCAGCCGACGCTCTGGAGCAGGAGTGAAGAACAGCTCTTTCGAGAGGTTATACTTTCCGCTTATGATGTGAGCAAGAATGAGATCTCCACGGCGACGTCGTTTTTCTACAGAATAAAGGTCAAGCGTCTTCAGCCTTTCTTCATAAGAAAGATGCTTGAGACCAAGAACCATGCGGGTAGCCAGCTTCTGGACTCTTTGGGCGAGGTGGTGAAGCATGACCTTGAATGTTGGGCTAAATCATCATCATCATCGTTTAACGTCCACTTTCCATGCTTCCTGGTTTCAGTCATTTGACTGCAGCCATGCTGGAGCACAGCCTTGAAGGGTTATTAATCATACAAATTGACCCCAGGACTTGTTTTTTTGTAAGCCTAGTACTTATTCTATTGGACTCTTTTGCCGAACCGCTAAGTTATAGGGACATAAACATGCCAACATCTGTTGTCAAGTGATGAAGGTGTGGGAACAAACACAAGCCCAAAGTGACACACACATAAAGATATATATATATACACATACATACATGATGGGCTTCTTTCAGTTTCCATCAACCAAATCCATTCAAAAGGCTATGGTTAGCCCAAGACTATAGTAGAAGACACTTGCCCAAGGTGCCAAACAGTGGGATTGAACATGGTTGGGAAGCAAGCTAACAAACTCTTATACAAACCCCTAAGGGTCATATGGGCCCCCAGGTTGAGAACCCTTCAAGGCAGTGCTCTAGCATGGCAGTAACCCAATAACAAACAAGAAAAACAGGAATGGCTGTGTGGTAAGTAGCTTGCTAACAAGCCACATGGTTCCGGGTTCAGTCCCACTGTGTGGCACCTTGGGCAAGTGTCTTCTACTATAGCCTCGGGCTGACCAATGCTTTGTGAGTGGATTTGGTAGACAGAAACTGAAAGAAGCCTGTCGTATATATGTATATATATATATATATTAATAAATAAAACATATGCATATATATATATACATATATGTACGTACCTACCTCTACATGTATATATACACGCATATATGAGTACAGGACACCAAAAGGACGTCGAACACAATGAGAAACGAAAACATAGACACAAACCAAAGGAACTGGACATTTTTTTAAACAACAAAAAATTGAGTACAGGACAAATAACACAAAGAAAAAACCCCTTCTTCAGTCACCATGGTTTCATCTACTCTACGTTTCGAAGGTGAAGGCGAGACATATCTTCGATAAGAAACTTTCCTTCCTGCGAAAAGCAAATCAATTAAAATTTATGTGTGTGTGTGTTTGTGTGTCTGTGTTTGTCCCTCTAGCAGTGCTTGACAACCAATGCTGGTGTGTTTATGTCCCCGTCACTTAGCGGTTTGGCAAAAGAGACCGATAGAATAAGTACTGGGCTTACAAAGAATAAGTCCCGGGGTCGAGTTGCTCGACTAAAGGCGGTGCTCCAGCATGGCCGCAGTCAAATGACTGAAACAAGTAAAAGAGTAAAAGAGAGAGTAAAGTAAAGCAAATACAAGCCACTACCGTCTTGCAGCCTTCAGAGAACCAGCGCTACCATTTCTCTAGAATATGACTACACATATCTTCATGATTAACCTAGATAGATCTGTGCAGAGAGTGGAGGGAAGTGATGCGGGAAGAAAGCTGCTGCACCAATTTGCAGAAGGAATGGTGACAGTTTTTTTCTTTATTTTTAGTTTTTAATCGGCCATAATGACTTTAATTCAACACTTTACTTTATGGAATTTCTTCAATTTCTCACCATAATTCTGCAAATATTTTTTTGTTTTTTTGTTGTTTTTTAATGAATAAATTAAGCCAAAAAAAAAAGATGAGGCAGCCTCCATGGATGACCTTTGCAGATGTTAACAAACTGCTAAAATTGATGTGATTTGTTGTTCAACTTGGAAGGTTTTTGCAGCATTCAAGAATAAGAGGAAAAGGCTGTGTGGTTAACAAGCTTGTTTTGCAACCATGAGGTTTCTGGTTCAATCCCACTGCACAGCACTTTGGGAAAAGTGTCTTCTACTACAGCACCCAACTGATAAATGCCTTGTGAGTCGGTGAATTTGGAGGCAGAAACTAAGTGGAAGCCTGTTATGTGCATATTTTTATTTTTTTAATTTTATTTCATCTAGTCTCAGTTCACGAGCTGTGGCCATGCTGGGGCACCACATTCTTTTCTCTTTTATTTGTTTCGGTCAATGGGTATGCTGGGGCAATGCCTTGAAGAATTATTTGCCAAATGAATCAACCCCCAGTATATTTTTCTAAGCCTGGTATTTATTCTATGGGCCTTTGCTGAACCGCTAAGTTACAGGGATGTAAACACACCAACACAGGTTGACAAGTGGCAGTGGAGGACAAACACAGACACAAAGACACACACACATCAGAAACTGCTTTCGATTTCTGTCCACCAAATCCACTTACAAGGCTTTGGTTAGCCCAAGACCATAGTAAAAGACACTTGGCCAAAGTGCCATGCAGTGGGACTGAACCTGGAACTGTGTGGTTCGGAAACAAACTTTGTATCACACAGCCAAGCCTGCTATGTTCCCTTTTGCATTTAATCATTTAGATTCTTCGTTTGAAGAGGGAGCTGGTTTCTAATAAAAATACAAAACTCCATCTTTGGAATGGAGATAACAAAATCATTATCACATTTTAAACTCGAGAAAAGTCTCGCGTATTTTTACTGTTCCACTTACTGACTGTATTTGCGTGTCTTTGTGTCTGTGTTTAGCACCATCACCACAGGTCGACAACCAGTGTTGGTTTGTTTACGTCCCCATGACTTAGCAGTCGGGCCAAAGAGACCAATAGAATAAATACCAAACTTTAAAAACAAAAACAAAAAAAAAAGACATGAGTACTGGCGTTGATATGTCTGACTAAAAACCCCTTTAAAGCAATGCCCCAGCATGGCCGCAGTCCCATGACTGAAACAAGTAACAAGATTAAAAAACAAATAAAAGACACTACATAATCCCGTGTGTGTGTGTATCATAATTAATCCAAGCTAATACAAAGAAAGTATTATCAGAAGGAAAGTGAAAGTAGAAATGCTTGCCTCTTCCCTCCACCACTGTCCTTCTCATTTACACAATCTGTATTCATCACTTGACAGCCTCCTACTTTAATTCTGTCTCGTTAATGACACAGCAAATGAAGAAACACTGACTCTAATTATTCCATCTTACATGAAAATTACTGTCAACTTCATTTTATTTTTTTTTTTATTATCTTTTGTTTTTTTACTTGATAAAGTCATTGGGTTGTGGTCATGCTGGGGCACCACCTTCAATCAGGCTTCAATCTTGATCTGGCAGAGTTTCTACAGCTGGATGCCCTTCCTAATGCCAACCACCCAGAGAGTGTAGTGGGTGCTTTTTACGTGCCACCAGCACGGGGTCAGTCAGGCGGTACTGGCAACGACCTCGCTCGAATCTTTTACACATGCCACTGGCACAGGTGCCAGTAAGGCGACGCTGGTAACAATCACGCTCGAATGGTGCCTTTTACGTACCACCGGCACGGACGCCAGTTAGCTGCTCTGGCAACAATCATGCTCAGATGGTGCTCTTAACACCCTAATGATTTCAAATTTTGGGTTTTTCCTTAATTCTCTTCAGCAGGTCCCACTAAACACATAGGGTTAAAAATCCTAGTCATCTCCATTAAGCATTGAACAGGCTTGCACCAAATTCAAAACAATTTCAGTGCATCATATATATATATATATATATATATATATATATACTTGGCTGTGAGGTAAGTAGCTTGCTTACCAACCACATGGTTCCAGGTTCAGTCCCACTGCGTGGCACCTTGGGCAAGTGTCTTCTGCTATAGCTTCGGGCCGACCAATGCCTTGTGAGTGGATTTGGTAGACGGAAACTGAAAGAAGCCTGTCGTATATATGTATATATATATATATATATATATATATGTGTGTGTGTGTGTGTATATGTTTGTGTGTCTGTGTTTGTCCCCCTAGCATTGTTTGACAACTGATGCTGGTGTGTTTACGTCCCCGTCACATAGCGGTTCGGCAACCCTTGCCTGTTTCCCATGCAAAGAATGTCTGGTTCCACACATCTTGGACTGTGCAAAGCCATTATACAATGCCTTGACAAAGCAAACGACAACATCACCACCATTTGTGGCTGATGGTATTCTGAGAATGCCAACAGAAGCTTCAGAACCATAAGGCTATGAAGCAAACTTCTTTGCCAAAACAGTTATTCTTTCTTTTTAATCAACAGATGCAACATTCATCTCACAAAATTAACCACACTTGATTGTTCTTGCCATTATTATGTTGTGCCAATCAGGTCTGCTTTCACCGGGCTTCTGTCACAATGCCAACAGACGGAGGAATCGTTATCCAATTGGTTTCCATAGTAATGTCATCCTGCCTTCGTTACACGATGACATCACCTGTTTGTTCTTCCCAGCTTTCCTTTCCTGTCCGTCCTTTCCATCTGCAAGTTTTATGTCAGAGTATGCGTCTCCTAAAAGAACTGCCATCCCCTACAGTTCATGTCAAAGATAACAGGAGCCTCCTTTACCATAGCCGGGGCCCTAACAGGCACTACCATTCAAGGTCAGCATAGACCTGGACTAATGGTAATTAAGGAGTCACTCTATGCTCTCCACAACTCCAGGACTGGAGTCTCACCACCAAATGCAGTATACTGAGGATGTGTGTGTGTGTGTGTGTGTGTATCATCATACTAATTTTGTCAGTGAACAGGTCACGGCCTCAAAGCAACAAAAATATTTTGGTAAATTAAATTTAAATCTTGAAGTGAATCTAACGGTTTTCGTGTGTTTCTTAAATGGCTTATAAGCACCTTCCACGCTGCAAGTGTTTTTGTTCCAGCACACGATCTCAGATCAGGTCACTTGCTAAGCAAGTACATCTACGTAAAACATACAAATAAATACATAAATCACTTATATTTTTTGCTGAACAATATACATATTAAAAAAGTAGTTTTAGGATTGGTGCGTTAGTGAAAAGAAACTAAAAACCGAAATCCAAGTCTTTGAATTAAATTTTCAAAACCCCAGCATTCCATTTTGCGACCCATAGTTTAAGAAACGCTGCTTTAACCCTTTGGTGTTCGCATTATTCTGCCAAAGTTAATGCTTTTTCATCCACTTTGTTTTGAACTAATCTTGCATTATCTTGTAACTATGAAAATTTGATGAGGTAGCTGTTGATTTTTAAAACGATATTGTAGGGTTGGTGTGAGAGACCAGATATGGCCATACACACATAAAACAGGCAGAATACTTTTGGCCGGATATGACCGGTTTAAATGCTAAAGGGTTAACGAATCTTCTGAAGTACTCATGTGCTGGAACTTTTTTGCAATTTAAATATTTTGGAAATCCTTCTTCCACTTAATGGAACATTTATGTATTCACCAAGCCGTATCCCAATCAAATGTTAAACATGCAACTCTACAGAAGAAAATCAATATCTTCAATATTGACTTTCCCTGGAAAGTTGTATGTTTATTCACAAACCGATCCCTGCACTGGAGAGGCTAATGACGTCGGATGAGAGATTTGAACTTTCATTGTCTTGGTTACGGCTTCTGTTTATATTCGTTTATACTTTTACTTGTTTCAGTCATTTGACTGCTGCCATGCTGGAGCACCGCCTTGAATTATTAGCTGAATGAATCGACCCCAGTATTCACATTTTTTTCAAAGCCTGGCACTTATTCTATCGGTCTCTTTTGCCGAACCGCTAAGTTACAGGGATGCAACAAACACACCAACACTAGTTGTCAAGCGGTGATGGGAGGGTGACAAACTGACACACTCACCCCCATATATATACGATGGGCTTCTTTCAGTTTCCATCCACCAAATCCACTCACAAGGCTTTGGTCGGCCTGAGGCTATAGTAGAAAACACTTGTCCAAGATGCCACGCAGTAGGACTGAACCTGGAACCATGTGGTTGGTAAGCAAGCTAATTACTATACATACATATATATATATATATATATATATATACTATATATATACATATATATATACATACATATATATATATATGATGGGCTTCTTTCAATTTCCATCTACCAAATCCACTCACAAGGCTTTGGTCAGCCCGAGGCTATAGTAGAAAGCACTTGCCCAATGTGCTATGCAGTGGGACTGAACCCACAACCAGGAAATTAACACGCAAGTGGCTGAGCACTCCACAGACACACGTACCCTTAATGTTGTTCTTGGGGTGATACAGCGTGACACACTGAATGTGATAAAGCTGGCCCCTTTTGAATTAAAAGGTACAACTCATTTTTGCCTGGACTGGAGCAACATGAAATAGAGGGTCTTGCTGAAGAACACAAAATGCAGCCTGGTATCAAATTCATGTCCAACCATGCGATCGGGAGCCAACGGGGACAAACACACACATACAGTAGAAGCACTCCGTCGGTTACGAAGACAAGGGTTCCGGTTGATCCGAATCAACAGAACAGCCTGCTCGTGAAATTAACGTGTAAGTGGCTGAGCACTCCACAGACACATGTACCCTTAACGTAGTTATCGGGGATATTCAGCGTGACACAGAGAGTGACAAGGCCGGCCCTTTGAAATACAGGTTCAACAGAAACAGGAAGTAAGAGTGAGAGAAAGTTGTGGTGAAAGAGTACAGCAGGGATCACCACCACCCCCTGCCGGAGCCTCGTGGAGCTTTTAGGTGTTTTCGCTCAATAAACACTCACAACGCCCAGTCTGGGAATCGAAACTGCGATCCTATGACCGCGAGTCTGCTGCCCTAACCACTGGGCCATTGCGCTTCCACACACACATACACGTTGTCCATAAATAAATTCCTGCGGCGCTTCTGTTTCAGCCATCTGAAGACAGGCAGTTCCTTGTTTCCTAAACATGGAGTTTGTTTTGCGCTTGAATAAGAAGAAGCTGCACTGCTTAAGCGGTCAATTCCAAAGCCAAAAAAAACCAAGAAAACTGACAAAGACATTTTTACAGGTCAAGGAAGACCAAACAGTTATGCTCTAATGAACATGGAGTTTTAACATTAACATCGGCAGGAAGTAGACATTTCCAGGATCTCTTAAGAAGTCTGTCCATGCCAAATATCAGAAAATGCATCCTTGCTGAAGCACCATTTTTCCAGTGGAGTTTCTACACAAAGTTCAGTCGTTATAAATGGAGATTTATTATAGGCGTAGGAGTGGCTGGATGGTAAGTAGCTTGCTAACCAACCACATGGTTCCGGGTTCAGTCCCACTGCGTGGCATCTTGGGCAAGTGTCTTCTGCTATAGCCCCGGGCCGACCAATGCCTTGTGAGTGGATTTGGTAGATGGAAACTGAAAGAAGCCTGTCATATATATGTATGTATATATATGTGTGTGTGTGTGTCTGTGTTTGTCCCCCTAGCATTGCTTGACAACCGATGCTGGTGTGCTTATGTCCCCGTTACTTAGCGGTTCGGCAAAAGAGACTGATAGAATAAGAACTGGGCCTACAAAGAATAAGTCCCGGAGTCGATTTGTTCGACTAAAGGCGGTGCTCCAGCATGGTCGCAGTCAAATGACTGAAACAAGTAAAAGAATAAAAAGAATAAAAAATCCAAAGATGTTGTCAAATTAATGTGAAAGGCCATATTTTCCCTGGCAGCACATGAAAAGAACTTCAACATGGCTTTATAGGAGACCAACAACAACTACAACAACAAATGCTGTAGTCACAGCACTCAGTTCTTTGTTTGAGCTCATGTAAAATACACACACACACACTAATAAACTATACTAAGAGGAAGAATACACACACACACACACCACACATATATATATAGGTGCAGGAGTGGCTATGTGGTAAGAAGCTTGCTTCCCACCCACATGGTTCGGGGTTCAGTCCCACTGCATGGCACCTTGGGTAAATGTCTTCTACTATAGCCTTGGGCCAACCAAAACCTTATGAGTGGATTTGGTAGATGGAAACTGAAAGAAGCCCGTCATATATATATATCAAAGTGACACTAGGGCAAAATATACGGAGCCCAGTATACCCATCATGACAACCCATCTGATAAGGGTACACCAGGCACATGCATCAAAACCATATGTGCATGACATGGTGATCTCATATCAAGATAAACAGTGCATGACCTTGCAGGTGGGACCCAGTTAGAATTTTCTTCAGGTCAAGTAGCCCATCTCACTCAAAAGGTCGCTGAATAAGGGTTGTTTAAGGACGTTGAACAAAACAGCCATGTTTCCAGAGGTGAATTATTCAAACCCCAAAGAATCCCTCTCAACACATGGCTATGATGCTCCC
Source organism: Octopus sinensis (assembly GCF_006345805.1). NCBI lineage: Eukaryota > Metazoa > Mollusca > Cephalopoda > Octopoda > Octopodidae > Octopus > Octopus sinensis. Next base: position 15,368,159 of record NC_043022.1, read on the forward strand.
CCACTACTTCTGCTCGTGATCAGAGATGCACATATCGTCAGCCACTAAGGGACATGCTCAACTGGTTAAGGTCAAACAACTGACAAGCAAATCTGTGGTATTGAGCAGAATATTTGCTGTAGCCCATCTTTTATACCAAGACAAAACAATGTACATGATAACACTTCCAATCAGTTAAGATCAGAAGCCATGAGAGCCACTGCCTGGTACTGCATCAGGGCATTTATTATTATTATCATTATTATTATTGTGTTGAACTGGCAGAATTGTTAGCATGCTGATTGAAATGCTTAGCGGTATTTCGTCTGTCTATGTTCTGAGTTCAAATTCCACCGAGGTCGACTTTGCCTTTCATCCTTTCAGGGTCAATAAATTAAGTACCAGTTACACACTGGAGTCGATGTAATCGACTTAATCCCTTCCCCTAAATTTGGGGCCTTGTGCTTCCAGTAGAAAGGATTATTGTTGTTGTTATTATTGTTGTTGTTGGTATTGTTGTTATTATTTTTGTTGTTGGTATTGTTGTTGTGTTGTTGTTGTTATTATTGTTGTTGTTGTTGGTATTATTGTTGTTATTATTATTGTTGTTGTTGTTGTTGTTATTATTAAGGCAGTGTGCTGGCAGAAATATTCACACATCGGAGAAAAAAGCTTTTTGACAGCTCTTTACATTCTGAGTTGAAATTCTGCCCAGGTCAACTTTGCCTTTCATCCTTTCCGGGGTCAATAAAATAAGTACCAGTTGTATACTAAGGTCAATGTAATCGACTAACACCTCCACTCAAATTGCTAACCTCATTGCCAAAGTTTGAAACAACCATCCCCATCATAATTCTAATTGAAGACGGCAAACGAACAGAGAACAGAATCATTAGGATATCGGATGAAATGCCAAACGACATTTCTTCCAGCTCTGACACGTTGAGTTGAAATACCACCGAGGTCAACTCAGCCTTTCATCACTTCAGGGTTCGTGAAATAAGAACCAGTTAAACCTTGAGGTCAATACAGTCGACTTGCTAATCTCCTGCCGAAATTGGAAACATCATCATCATCATCGTTTAACGTCCATTTTCCGTGCTAGCATGGGTTGGACAGTTCGACCTGGGTCTGGGAAGCCAGGAGGCTGCACCAGGCTCCAGTCTGATCTGGCAGTGTTTCTACAGCTGGATGCCCTTCCTAACGCCAACCACTCCGCGAGTGTAGTGGGTGCTTTTTACGTGCCACCGGCACAGGTGCCAGGGGAGTCTGGCAGAGGCCACGATTGGTTGGTGCTTTTTACGTGCCACCGGCACAGAAGCCAGTCAAGGCAGTGCTGGCATCGGCCATGTTCGGATGATGCTTTTTACGTGCCACCAGCACAGGTGCCAGGGGAGTCTGGCAGCGGCCACGATTGGTTGGTGCTTTTTACGTGCCACCAGCACGGAAGCCACATTCGGATGGTGCTTTTTACGTGCCACCAGCACAGAAACCAGTCAAGGCAGCACTGGCATCGGCCACGTTCGGATGGTGCTTTTTACGTGCCACCAGCACGGAAACCAGTCAAGGCAGCACTGGCATCGGCCACGTTTGGATGGTGCTTTTTACGTGCCACCAGCACGGAAACCAGTCAAGGCAGCGCTGGCATCGGCCACGTTCGGATGGTAATTTTTACGTGCCACCAGCACGGAAACCAGTTGAGGCAGCGCTGGCATCGGCCACGTTTGGATGGTGCTTTTTATGTGCCACCGGCACAGGTATCACAACTACTATTTCCATTGATATTTATTTCAATGTTCATGTACTTGACTCAATAGGTCTCCTCAAGCACAGCGGGTTGTTCTGAAATCCAAGGTACTTGAATGGGCTGGGGCTATGTGGAACT
>NC_043022.1:15375022-15379163 GCF_006345805.1 Octopus sinensis
TCTAAGACCTTGGGGAAAGAAGTAAGGAGGCATTACATGTCCTTCATTGCTGACAAGCCCTAATACCATGACAGTTGCTAGAAATTTTGTATGCATAACACTTGGAACTTTAGAAGGGTCTGCACATAACCATCTGTCATTTCTTCTGTTAACTTTTTGATTTTGGTCTAAGTTTTTCTCGTTTGACAAAAAACCAAATCAAATTTTCTTCTGCAGAATTTTTCAGTTTGTTTAAGAGCCTTTTAGATCTGATGTAGTGATTTTCTTTTGCTTTTTCTGACAAATTGACCTTTCCTCATCATATAAGACTTATATCTGATGTCTTTGTGGACAACATTTCTGACTGTTCCTTCTGACACATGGAGATCTTTTAAAATTGACCTCATGGACTTTCTGAGATTGTAATCAATGGTCTGTTGAACTTACTGGATAAATTCAGGTGTTCTGATGATTTCAGAGCATTTAGAATGCTTTTCATGCTTTGATACTGGTGATACGTTTCCATTTTCAGTCTCTCGCTCCTTACAAACTTTGTAGATGAAAGATCTGGCAACTTTTAAAAATCGAGATATTTTAAAATCGCTGTGCTTAGCCTTTATAACCACAATAACTACTTAGTTCTTCATTTCTCGAGTAAGCTGAGGGTCTGACATTATTATATTCTGAAACAAAGATTATACATTATGGAGATGTACTCGCATAGCAAGTAATTTGATCTGAGATCGTGTGCTGAAACGAAAACACTTGCAGCGTGGAAGGTGTTTATAAGCCATTTAAGAAACACACAAAAGCCGTTCGATTCACTTCAACATTTAAGTTTAATTTGTCAAAATATTTTCATCGCTTTAAGACCACAACCTGTTCTTTTGACAAATGAAACTTAAATGTTGAAGTGAATCGAACAGCTTTTGTGTGTTTCTTAAATGGCTTACAAACACCTTCCACGCTGCAATTGTTATACAGGGTTAGCAAAAGTGCAGCAATGACTCAAAAAAGGTATGTCCTCAATTACCTTACACACCCTGCATATATATGCATATGTGTGTGTATATATAAATACACATATATGCATACATAAGTGCATGTATAAACATATATATATATATATATACATACATACATTCATACCTATATATATATTCTTTTGTTTCACTCATTTAACTGTGGCCATGCTAGAGCACCGCCTTTAGTAGTTGAGCAAATCAATCCCAGAACTAATTCTTTGTAAGCCTAGTACTTATTCTATCGGATGTCAAGCGACGGTGGGGGGACAAACACAGACACACAATTATATAGATATATATATATGTATGTATGAAGTGCTTCTTTCAGTTTCCATCTACCAAATCCACTCACAAGGCTTTGGTCGGGTCGAGGCTATTGTAGAGGACACTTGCTCGAGGAACCACCGGAACCATATGCTTCCATAAATTTGAACTCGGAACATAAAACCAGACGATATGCCACCAAGCATTGGCCCGGCCCGCTATCGATTCTTCCAGCTCAACAAAAGGGTTAAAAGGATTTAAATTATAATTTGCCATCAAAATTTCATTTTCAGTTTTTCTTCAAAATACCAACTTAATAACAACAAAGTTAATTCTACTAAATTCATTATTTTCAGAATTAATTAAAAGAAAAGAAAAGGAGTGGCTGTGTGGTAAGTAGCTTGCTAACCAACCACATGGTTCCGGGTTCAGTCCCACTGCGTGGCATCTTGGGCAAGTGTCTTCTGCTATAGCCCCAGGCCGACCAATGCCTTGTGAGTGGATTTGGTAGACGGAAACTGAAAGAAGCCTGTCGTATATATGTATATATATATATATGTGTGTGTGTGTATGTGTTTGTGTGTCTGTGTTTGTCCCCCTAGCATTGCTTGACAACCGATGCTGGTGTGTTTATGTCCCCGTTACTTAGCGGTTCGGCAAAAGAGACCGATAGAATAAGTACTGGGCTTACAAAAGAATAAGTCCCGGGGTCGAAAGGCGGTGCTCCAGCATGGCCGCAGTCAAATGAGTGAAACATGTAAAAGAGTAAAAGAGTAAAAAAGTATAAAAATGACAGGGCAGAAATTAAAAGTCTTCGGAAATCTGTTGAAGGAAGTAATTCTACAAAATCTCAAAACTTCCAACTTCACCAGGAACATCAATAAAATGACTGACACAAAAATCTTTCAAGATTTTACTCCAATTCTTCTTTCTTCTTCAGAATTGGCACTTCAAAATCAATTCCAGTTTGATATTTATCCGACTTATTGATCTGCTTTGAGCTCATTCCAATCTCTTTAGAATTTTAATCAATTTACTGATAATTCCAACCTATTAATTCTCCACTTCCTCTCTTTGCTTAAAATTTATTAGCTTTTTGTTTTCCTTTCTTTGTTTTCTTCTTTCTTTCCGTTCTTCTTTTCTCTTTATTTTCTTCGTCCTTTCTTTCCTTCTTTCATTATATTTGTGTTTGATAGAGTGATTGATTACTTATTGATCTCTCAGATTAACTGACTAATAACTTTATTATTGCAATACTGTTTCTTACCTTCTTTTTCTTCCCCCACCTCTACCTGCCTCTCTTTCGTTCTCTTCCTCTCTTTCTTTCTTTTGTATATTTGATCATTCACCTGTTCACTATTTACCTATCACCATCAACAATTTCATCATCATCATCATCATCATCACCACCATTATCAATGCCACGTTTCCCTGCTTCCATGTGGGGAAAGTGTTAGATGGAATATGTTGAGACAGATTTTCTACGGCTGGATGCCTTCCCTTTCACCAACCCTCATCTGTTTCCACCTGAGGTAAAAATCTACCCAAGGCCAGACATGCTTTCCATGCAAATGAAAGACACTGCTTCTGACAGGCATTTACAGCATTCACATGTCAAGATGACACAACCACACACACAGACACACACACACACACACATACATACACAACCACATGCATGTGTGCACACATACACAACCACACATGCACACGCACAACCTACACACAACCACACACACACACACACACCACCATACACATGCACACACACACAACCATACACACAGATAACTACACATACACAACCACACAAACACACACATAGACAACCACAGAGACACACATGCACACACACACACGGTCACACACATACACGGTCACACACATACACGGTCACACACACACACGGTCACACACACACACGGTCACACACACACACACGGTCTTCTTTTAGTTTGTCTTCCAAATTTACTCACAAGAGTTTTCTTATCAACCTGGGATCCCTGTCCAGAGTGCCATGCAGTGGAACTGATCCCAAAACCACAGTGTGGTCACTGAATATTCTCAAGATAAGACCCCAGTCCTCAACTGAGTGGGGTATAGTAAAGAAGGTGAAAATATGACAGAGGGACAGGGACAGAGACCTTGCTAAAGAAACCAATACTATCATCATCATCATCATCATGATAAAGGGATTCCAGGGTAAAGGAAAACCCGTCCTTAGGCTTATGGATAAGTTGAAGCAGTCCCTAAAATCTCTACAGCTTAAGCTAAAATCTTGGTTAAGTCATTGTCTTAGATCAATCTTCCTAGGTGTCACATGCGCCATGGTGCATCAAAACAATCTGAGTTGAAGAATCATCATCATCATCGTTTAACGTCCGCTTTCCATGCTAGCATGGGTTGGACGATTTTGACTCAGGGCTGGCGAACCAGATGGCTGCACCAGGTTTCAATCTTGATTTGGCAGAGTTTCTACAGCTGGATGCCCTTCCTAACGCCAACCACTCTGAGAGTGTAGTGGGTGCTTTTTACGTGCCACCGGCATGGGGGCCAAGAATTATATCCTGCAATTAACAGACCCATTTCTCAAATTCCAGGCAAAATCAAAAGCACCGTTGTCCCCTTCGTGACTTCTTAGCAAAATCCATTCCTAGATTCAAATTATATTCATGGACCCATCACAAATAGATGCAGCTTCTTTTATTTTATATTTTTATTTTTCTTCAAACACTCATACATTGAAATTACTGGGGATGGCCATCCGGACTGGCAGAATCATTACCATGCTGGACGAAATGCTTAACGGCACTTTGCCCATTGCTATGTTCTGTGTTCAAATTGCGCTGAGGTCAATTTTGCCTAAATTAAGT
>NC_043022.1:15379263-15391763 GCF_006345805.1 Octopus sinensis
ATATATATATATTTATATGATGCCAGTGCCCTGACTAGCCCCCGTGCCAGTGGCATGTAAAAAAGCACCCACTACACTCTCAGTGTGATTGGCATTAGGAAGGGCATCCAGCTGTAGAAACCTGCCAGATCAGATTGGAACCTGGTGCAGCCCCTCCTAGTTTGCCAGTCCTCAGTTAAACTGTCCAACCCATGCCAGCATGGAAAGCAGACATTAATAAACGAAAGCAGACATTCATTTCCAGTCTGCTTTGAAAACATGTCTGGCCAATGAGAAACATTACCTTATTTGGAAACTGGTGAGGGTTGATGAAAAGAAGGGCACCAGGCTGCAAAAACTTTCCCTCAATGAATTCCATCTGACACATACAAGTATAGAAAATTGGACATATAAAATGATGAAGACTCGTGAATTTGTTGGGCTGGAATTATTTCTTTTTTAGAGATTTCTGTAAAGACAATCATTCATTTTGTTTAATTATTAAATGCTAACGAACATAAGCATTCTTTCTGACAAAAAATGCAACTCACACAAATACTCCCAGACAGGTTTCCCTGTTGTACACCACATGCATGTGTCCGCAAACACACACACACACAGGCGCAACTCGTCTTGGGCTCTCGAGTCCAGATGGAGTGATGTGGGCACCATAAATTTAGCAGAACTCATCCCTCTCCAAGTTTAAATGTAGCCAATTTCTTTCAGAGAGACAGACAGACAGACAGACAGAGAAGAGGAAAGAAAGAAAGAAAGTAAAAGAATCTACTCCAGTCCAGGGGTGGTACTTTATTTATCAAACCCCAAATGGATGAAAGACAAAACTGAAATCTCAGGAGGATTTGAACTCAGAATGCAGAGAGGACAAATATTGCAAGATATTTTATCCAGTGTTTTAACAACTCTGCCATTTCACCATTCTTACACACAAGCTGACAGTCTCTTGCAGTTCCTCTCTCTCTCTACTTCAGTAAAGACATCTCTCCCCCTCTCTCTCTCGTACAGTGGTCTTCAACCAGGGTTCCGCCAGTACAGTCCAGGGGTTCCGCAAAAAGTTACAAAACTGCTAAAATCGGCAGTAATTTTTAATTCTCCTGTGCAGATATGTGTGCATAAGACTATTAAATTATTGCACAGGGGTTCCCCGAGCCAGTGGAATGTTTCCTTGGGGTTCCGCTCCAGCAAAAAGTTTGAAAAGCACTGCTCTAGTAAATCATATCTATCATCTCTCTCTCTCTCTCTCTTTACCAAACCCTCACTAACCTCTTTCTTTGTTTCCCCTCTCTCTTACAAACACACACACACTAATAAAGAAGAGTCTCTCCACCAAGGATTTGAACTCTGAAAGTAAAGAAACATGTCTAGATACGGCAAGGCACACTGGTTGTCGCTCGACTGATTTTTACCAACAAAAAATAATAATTTTTTTTTAAATCAAAAAAAAAACAAAGAAAGAAAAAACACAAAAAAATATGAAAACTTTCGGAATCAAAATAGAATTTTATGGAAAGAGTAGAGTTAAATGACTTGTTCAAGAATGAATTACTGAGTTGCATTGAGATACCTGTAATTAGTGTGGGGGCAAATAATTCCTTTATTAGCCAACTGCTGTCACCCCACTTGTGGAAACGGTAACTCAAAGACAATCATTGTTGTTACAGGTCTGTGTTGTTGTTGTTGATGTTGTTACTTCATTCTTATTTCTGAAGCAATGTCTCAGCCTCTTCGTGAGAGAGATGACAAGTGTCCATATAGATCTTCGTTATCATTTCGGCCAGCAGCACCTTCGACACGTAATCGGCATACTTCATGTGTCTCTTACAGAACATTTTGAACAAACCTTCCATAATACTGTCCAATTGGCTGCTCGACAGACAACCCCAGAAACATAAATAATTTAGTTGTAGACGATCGGTTCCACCGTTTTTGTACATTTTATGTCGCCAACTTATTCCTTTCCCTTGGAAGATGTTACGTAAATACTGTTTACTGTCTTTTACTAACAGCAGAATCTGGTTTGGAGTTAAGTTCAACACATTGATATTCACCGAATCTATATCAGAATTTTCTTCAGAACATAAAACAGTTTTTAAAGAATATGAGTCTTTGAGTCCTTGCAGTTTCATTTTCTCACAATTTTCTTTCGTCTTCGTTTCGTTCTTATTCATGTCCGACTGGTTCAGAGTGGCATCGGTCGAGGCACTGATGTTACCGATGCTGCTTAATTTCGAGGGACTCTTCACTGGCGAACCACCGTACGATGATTCGAAATCCAAGTCTTGCTCAAAGGAACTCGAGATATAATGGTCTTCGGAATTGCTGGACTTCGAGAAACCATAATAGGGTAAGTTTTCGCATGACGACGTGCTGCCATCACTGTCTAATTCTTTGATGCAGTTACGTTTATTTACAATTTTTTTGTTGACCAAATCGTCATTCGAGCCCTTTTCATTTACCAATTTGGCATTCTTGCAGGAATTGGAACTTTTCCGTGACTTTGAATTTTCATCTGTGTTTGAAACTTTGTTCTTATTTTCAGCCGATTTTTTGGGTGATTTTAAAGAATCTTGGTCTTCAGGAACCTCGGGCACTTTACTTTTAGCAACTAAATGTTGAGTGTTTCTCTTCCTGCTACGCAACCGTTTCTCCCGACTCACTATAGTCTTCAGTTTCTCTCTTTTGGTCAATTTATCATCCCCGGACTGAGAAGAAACGGACCCTGGCTGTTCCTCGTTATTGTCACAGCCGCCGAAATAGTCACTAATTGTTAACGTTTGGGAAGTTTCTGACGTCTTATTGGCAGAGCTGGACACGGCGGTCAGCAAGGGTGAGAAACCTTTTTCTTTACGACAAACAAAGACGACAATTTTTTCACTTTTTAAACAAAGATTTTGGAAACGCTTATTAATGTGGCTTTTAGCACCAGAGTCTAAGTTCATTATTAGAAAATACTGTCTTGTAGGGTTTTTCTTAAACGTATAAACCAGTCTTATTGTATTACCAGTTAAGATTTTGGGTTCATGGTTTTTCTTCTGTTTTTCGTCTTCCCTGCTTTCTTGCATCCAGTCAAAGAGGGGTTTCTTGATCAACTGTAGAACTTCCTGAAGATGGCGGTCACAGAACCAGTACTCTGAGACGCCAGTCTCTTTGGATGCGGGGGCAGTGATAGGATGGACTTGAAGCTGGACAGCTAAGTTGTCCCCAACTTGCAGGTACTCCGTGATGCATTGTGGTCTTAAATTACTCAGAGTCATGGCTCCTAAGAATTCCTGGAAGTAAAATGGGAAAAGAGAAAAAGAAAAAAGTTAGCAGTATCCACACAATACAGGAAGTACACACACACGTACACATACACTTCACACACACGTACACACACACGTACACCCCACATATATATATATATATATAATATATATATATATATATATATATACGTGGAGGCGCAATGGCCCAGTGGTTAGGGCAGCGGACTCGCGGTCGTAGGATCACAGTTTCGATTCCCAGACCGGGTGTTGTGAGTGTTTATTGAGCGAAAACACCTAGAAGCTTCACGAGGCTCCGGCAGGGAGTGGTAGCGATCCCTGCTGTACTCTTTCTTCTGTTGGCCAGCTCGCTTAGCCAGCAGGGTGGCGTCATTCGAAAGGCTAAAACAATGTGAAGCACATTGTGACCAGCGATGTGTAACAACATCTGATGGTCTGGTTGGTCACGTGATCACGTGATATATATATATACATGCATATACATGTATAAATATATATACACACACACATATATACATGTTTTTATGTGGCACCAGCATCAGTGCACTTTACATACCCCAACTGCATTTTACGTGTAACCAGCACCTTTTACGTGGCACCGGTATCGGTGCTTTCTACATGGCACCAACAGGTAATCGTATTTCATTTAGTTATTGCAGTACATTTAATACTTGATTAATTTAAAATGTGTCGACCAAGGTGACCAACCCTGCTTTGGAAGAGCAAGTAATCTGGAAAGGGTTCGGAATGAAATGTTCTGGAAAATCATTGTTGTAACCTGATTCGTTGGTGGTTAATTCCAACAGAGCAGGTCTATGATCAAAGGTGCTCTCAACCATTTTTTTCAGAAAGGGTATCTTAAATCAGTTCATTCCAATGTCTTTTATTTTTTTTTGTTTTAACCCAGGGAGATTTTGGCTGCTTCTTCTTACAGGTTGAGCAACAAATGGTTGTCTTGTATGTTACTAATTATTGAAGGGAGCGGTGGTGATGGAGGTATTTCATAATTGCCTTAAGAAGTTGTTAGATCCTAATGGATAAATGAATAGCTTTTGCTGGCAAAGACCTGTCAAGGCAAGTGAAATCAAAATCGCTGATGTGGGCCATGACAGTAATGCCTGATTGGTGCTCATGCCAGTGGAACGTTAAAAGCATCATCCAAGCATGATTGTTGCTAGGGCCACAGACTGGCTCCCATGCAGGTGGAATGAAGAAAGCACCATTCGAGCGTGATCGTTGTCAGCATCACCTTACTGGCACATGTGCCAGTGGCATCCAAAAATCAACACTCGAGCGTGGTCGTTGCCAGTACCGCCTGATTGGCCCTCGTGCCGGTGTCACGCAAAAGCACCCACTACACTCATGGAGTGGTTGGCGTTAGGAAGGGCATCCAGCTGTAGAAACTCTGCCAGGTCAAGACTGGAGCCTGGTGCAGCCATCTGGCTCGCTAGTCCTCAGTCAAACCATCCAACCCATGCCAGCATGGAAAGCGGACGTTAAACGATGATGATGACGACTACAATAATGTAATCAAAACAAACGGCAGTAACCATTTGTAATGTAACAACAATCTGAAGAACCAACAATCCAACACGCTAACTCGAACTGTGAACTTTGAACTCCAGCTTTGAACTATCAGTCGCTTAGACCGCTACTGTTTATTTGTAGTGGTCTAGTCTATTCTCACCGGGGGGGGGGTGTCGTACTCTCACACAACAAAAGTGCAAATGAAAAAGAAACTAGTTTAGAAAACATGAATAAATTAATACATTAATGCATCAATGTATGAATAATTGAATAAATAATTAACGAGGGGGAAGACAGGGGAGGGGGGAAACATCTTAAAATACAAGAGTGGATCTTGTTTTTTTTTTTTTTTGGTTCTTTTTCAATTATTTTCACAAGGAATGTGATGTAGAGCAAAACTCAACGAGATTCTTTAATTCTGTTATTCTTTTATTCTGTTATTCTTTTATTCTGTTATTCTTTTATTCTGTTATTCTTTTATTCTGTTATTCTTTTACTTGTTTCAGTCATTTGACTGCAGCAATGCTGGAGCACCACCTTTAGTCGAGCAATTAGGCCCCAGGATTTTATTCTTTGTAAGCCTAGTACTTATTCTATTGGTCTCCTTTGCCGAACCGTTAGGTTACAGGGATGTAAATGCACCAACATCGGTTGTCAAGCAACGGTGGTGGGGACAAACACACACACACACACACACACATCATCATCATCGTTTAACGTCCGCTTTCCATGCTGGCATGGTTTGGACGGTTCAGCTGGGGTCTGGGGAGCCAGAAGGCTGCACCAGGCCAGTCTGATCTGGCAGTGTTTCTACAGCTGGATGCCCTTCCTAACGCCAACCACTCCGTGAGTGTAGTGGGTGCTTTTTATGTGCCACCGACACAGGTGCCAGACGAGGCTGGCGAACGGCCATGCTTGGATGGTGTTTATTACGTGCCACCGGCACGGAGGCCAGGTGAGGCTGGCACGGCCACAATTGGATGGTGTTTGTTACGTGCCACCAGCACGGAGACCAGTCGATGCGGTACTGGCTACGGCCACGTTTGGATGGTTTTCTTATGTGCCACCGGCACTGGTACCACAACTACAAATTCTATTGATGTTCATCGATTTTGATTTGATTCTTTGATTTTTGATTTTCACTTGCCTCAACAGGTCTTCACAAGTAGAGTTATGTGTCCCAAGAAGGAAGGTATGCACAGGTGGCCTGACTACGTCCCAGGTAGGGGCCACGGGTTATGGCCTCACTTGTCCTGCCGGGTCTTCTCGCGCACAGCATACTTCCAAAGGTCTTGGTCTCTGGTCATTTCCTCATATATATATATTGATAACCACTCCGAGAGTGTAGTGGGTGCTTTTTACATACCATCAGCACTGGAGCCAGTCAGGGGATACTGGCATCGGCCACATTCGGATAGTGCTTTTTATGTGCCATCGGCATGGGAGCCAGTCAGGTAGCATTGGCATCAACCATGTTGGGATGGTGCCTTTCACATGCCACTGGCACGAGAGCCAGTCAGGGGGAACGGTTTTGGTTTTACTTCACTCAACAGGTCTTCTCAAGTACATCATATTGCCCAACACATCAAGGGTATTCTGAATTTCAAAAGGGCCAGCCTTGTCACACTGTGTCACGTTGATTCTTCCTGAGAACTATGTTAAGGGTACATGTGACTGTGCAGTACTCAGCCACTTGTGCAGTAATTTCACAAGCAGGCAGGATGTTCTGTTGATCGGATTAGGTGGAACCCTTGTCATGGCAACTGACAGAGTGCCAACACAGAAGAAAACCAAGGCACCAAAGGTGGCAGAATCGTAATAAAACCGGACAAAATGTTTTGTGCATTTCTTCTGGTTCCTTATATTCTGGGTTGAAATCCTGCCAAAGGCAATGTGTCTTTCCATCCTTTTTTGCAGATCAAGAACTGGGGTAAATCTAATCGACCTGCCCCTCCCCTCAAAACTACTGGCCCCTGTGCCAAAATGACAAAGAATCGTAGAAAAAAAATATTCAGAGATTAGGTGCAGGCATGGCCGTGTGGTAAGAAGCTTGCTTCCCAACCACATGGTTCCAGGTTCAGTCCCACTTGGGCAACAAAAGCCTTGTGAGTGGATTTGGTAGATGAAAACTGAAAGAGGCCCATCGTGTGTGGCCGTTGCCAGTGCCGCCCCGACGGGCCTCCGTGCCAGTGGCACGTAAAAAGCACCATCCGATCGTGGCCGTTGCCAGCCTCGCCTGGTCCCTGTGCCGGTGGCACGTAAAAAGCACCATCCGACCGTGGCCGTTTGCCAGCCTCGTCTGGCACGTAAAAAGCACCCACTACTCACGGAGTGGTTAGCGTTAGGAAGGGCATCCAGCTGTAGAAACACTGCCAGATCAGACTGGGCCTGGTGCAGCCTTCTGGCTTCCCAGACCCCTGTTGAACCGTCCAACCCAAGCTAGCATGGAAAGCAGACGCTAAATAATGATGATGATTGTGTGTTTTCATGTTTGTTGTTCCCCCCCCACACACACACAATCGTCTGACAATCGATGGTGTTTAAATCCCTGTAACTTAGCAGTTTGGCAATAGAGGCCAATAGAATAAGTACCAGGCTTACAGAGAATAAGTCCTGGGGTCAATTTGTTTGACTAAAGGCGGTGTTCCAGCATGGCCACAGTCATATAACGGAAACCAATAGAAGAGTAAAACATTAAGCAAGCTTTTTCAAGTCTGCTATCTCAATCAGAACAATTAAGATTGATAAAAAAGACCCCCCCAAAAAACCCCAGCTTTTAGTAAAGGAAAACAACTACATTACAGAAAAAATTAAAAAATAAAAGCGTTTCCATGGAGTTGGGGATATCATGGGAATACATTTTCTTTGGTGACATTTCAGGGAGAAATCTCACCCCAATAAATATTGCCAAGTGTTTTTTTTTCAAGCCAATTACTGAAAAACTCTTGAAACTTTTTCCGAAATTTCAAGTTTCATTTTATAGCTACATGTGGACAAACCTCCACATGTGTGCCCCACTGGCTTTGTTTTCCCACAACTTATAAGTTTTTTTTTTGCTTCTTTTGCTAAAGAAATTTTCAACAAAAACTTTTCAGAGGGTGGAGATTCCGATTATATCAGAAATTGTGTTGAAAAATTTTTTCCATGGTTGTGGCACGTAAAAAGCACCATCCGATCGTGGCCGTTGCCAGCCTCGTCTGGCCCCCGTGCCGGTGGCACATAAAAAGCACCATCCGTCCATGGCCGTTTGCCAGCTCCGTCTGGCACCTGTGCGGGTGGCACGTAAAAAGCACCCACTACACTCATGGAGTGGTTGGCGTTAGGAAGGGCATCCAGCCGTAGAAACATTGCTAGATCAGACTGGGCCTGGTGCAGCCTTCTGGCTTCACAGGCCCCAGTTGAACTGTCCAACCCATGCCAGCATGGAAAGCGGATGCTAAATGATGATGATGATGATGATGCTTGTGTGTTTTTATGTTTGTTGCTCCCCCCACAATCGTCTGACAATCGATGGTATTTAAATCCCTGTAACTTAGCAGTTCGGCAAAAGAGGCCAATAGAATAAGTACTAGGCTTACAAAAGAATAAGTCCTGGGGTCGATTTGTTTGACTAAAGGCGGTGCTCCAGCATGGCCGCAGTCATATAACGGAAACCAATAGAAGAGTAAAACATTAAGCAAGCTTTTTCAAGTCTTCTATCTCCATCAGAACAATTAAGATTGATAAAAAAAGCCCCCCCCCAAAAAAAAAACAGCATTTACTAAAGGAAAACAACTACATTACAGAAATTAAGAAAAATAAAAGCGTTTCCATGGAGTTAGGGATATCATGGGAATACATTTTCTTTGGTGACATTTCAGGGAGAAATCTCACCCCAATAAAAATTGTCAAGTTTTTTTTCAAGCCAATTACTGAAAAACACTTGAAACTTTTTCCGAAATTTCAAGTTTCATTTTATAGCTACATGTGGACAAACCTCCACATGTGTGTCCCACTGGCTTTGTTTTCCCATAACTTATAAGTTTTTTTTCTTCTTTTTTTGCTAAAGAAATTTTCAACAAATACTTTTCAGAGGGTGGAGATTCCGTTTATATCAGAAATTGTGAAGAAAATTTTTTTTTCCATGGTTGGGGTGAGGAGTTTTAGGAAATTCACACGAGTCAGCTTTTGTTCTCTCATAACTTTTGGGAAAACGTGTATTTTTAAATGAAACTTTCTACAAATACTTTTCAGAGTGTGTAAACTACGACCACAGCGGAATTTAATATGCAATAAGCCAAATGGTGAACACACCAACACACATACTGAGACACATCACGATTGTTTTCGAAATATCGAATTTCCTTTTGTAGACGAATGTGATGATGGTCCAGTATATATGTGTACGTGTGTACCAATTTTGTTTTCCATATTAAATTCCAATATAATTGTAATCTATATACTCTGAAAGGTATGTGTAGAAAGTTTAATAAAAAAAAATTCTGGAGGTTATGAGAAAACACAGCCAACACAGTGAATTTTTAAAAACTTCTCCCACCCTAAATTTCATTTCAAATTTCGATATAACCCAAATCTAAACCATCTGAAAGGTATTTGTTGAAAATATCATTTGATGGTGGGGGAAGAGTTATGCGGAAACAAAGTCAGCAAGGCACACTTGTATAAGTATGCCACTAACAATAGAATATTCTACGAAACTAAAACACAGTACAAAACGGAAGGGGGTACTTAAGAAAGGGGTACTTAAACACAGGGGTCCCAATGCATCTACATAACAATGTTTTTACAGTGCACACTCGTAAGGGGGTTAGGGTTGAGATTAGTTTTAGGGTTAGAGGTTAGGGTTACGTAGATGCGTCGGGACATCTGAATTTAAGAAGCACCCGGAAGGGACCCCAAAGAAATAACCAGGCCCGGCTCAAGGTACCGTGACGTCATGTGTTAGGGGGTGCCAAGGAGGGCGTCACAAAGAGACGGAAATTTCCACGACCGTCATCTTGTATAAGCCGTAGTTCAGCTTACCCGGGTCGCCAGCAACCTTGGGGCCGGCCCTGGAAATTACAACTAAAATCCCGGAATCTTTAAAAAAAAAAGTATGCTATGTTACAGTATATAAACAATCCTGTAAAATGGTAATTAAGTCATTTTAATTAGTCTTCGAAATTATACGCTCTCTTGCTTGCTAATAAAGTATTATTTGTGTATGGTATTTAAATGTCTACAAAAAAAAAAAGAAAATTCTACGGTGTGTTGTTTTCATGTTTATAAAATACCTCAGAAAACGATAATTAACTTGGTTTAATTAATTAATATTAGTAAATCGCTAACATAAAATGGATATTTATTTGTAAAATGCGTGAAATGTA
The DNA here is from genome assembly GCF_006345805.1 of Octopus sinensis. NCBI lineage: Eukaryota > Metazoa > Mollusca > Cephalopoda > Octopoda > Octopodidae > Octopus > Octopus sinensis. The sequence continues at coordinate 15,389,417 of NC_043022.1, forward strand.
TGTCGTTTCTTTCGTGGCCCCTTCCGTTCTGTAAACGAGAGGCTGTTGTTTATAAAGACATTTAATAATCTCACCTTCCTGTCAAAATCAGGTTCTCGGAAATTTTAAATGAATCGATCAGATATTAACTTCATGGTTCCGTTACAAAATTTAAAGCCGGTCGAATCGCAATTAATATACAAGTTCTTAAATGGGGAAATTTTAATGTCTGTCTATATATATATGTGTATTTATTTATAAACTGGTCCACATAAGTTTGTTCCTGCGAGTTGGCTTCCTCATAACGTTCAGAAAAAACGGGTCACTTTTTGCTGAAATTGTCAACAAATGCCTTTCGGATTGTGTAAATTAACGATTATTTTAGAATTTAATAACAAAAGAAAGGAGAAATCCACGCTTGCATAATTGGCGCACATCGCAATTATAGAAAAATTTCAATTTTCACCGAGTAAAATATGTCAGTGTAGGTACGTGCAAGCCCGCCAATTATTTCCCCTCAGACTTATCTCTTTTTCTGCAAGTTATGAGGAAATAAAGTCCTAAATGAGCACATTTGTGCAGGTACGTGCAAATATACACAGACACATACGTGCATGCATATATGTGTGTGCGTGTATGCATATACACACATATATATATATATATATATGAGCGTGCACATGCATACATATATACATGCATTTTTATATACGTTTTGCAAACGTTACAAATTTAGTTTCGGGAACAACCGAGTCCTTTTATCTCGCTAAATTATTACATAAAACTTACAATGCACAACGAAGGAAGTTCAAGTAAAGCAATTAAAATATTAAATAGCAGATAATTTTCAAACGTGGCTATGGTATATGTGTACGATTTCATTGTACCTTAAGGAAGTTTTTTCTTTCCCCCAAAGTCTGGTTAAGGCGAATCTAATCCAAACAAAATGTTATCTTACACAAAGAAACGTGTCATTAGACAGAATGGAGAGACGAGAGAGAGAGAGAAGGCGTAAGTCTTGTAATGAAGAAGAACATAATTGATTCTTTGCACAGGAAATTATGAATTTATTCGATGGGGGAGGAATGAGCAACGGGAAATCCATATTTCTGTAAGTTTTGTAGGCGTGAACCGAAATAATCACAAAGATAAAGTATACTACATACACACACAGGCGGAAAGCTGGTTAAAGCATCCCATAGAATTCCTTCGTAACATTCTCTTTGGAAATATTCTCAGAAAATCTTTGCGAATTTCATACAATTATGCAAAACACAAATTTTGGAACCCTCCAAATTAAAGGATGAAATATAATTCAGCCTTTATATATATATATATATATATATATATATATATATATTGATAGGGCAAGACTCCTAGGTAGTCTGCCGCATGCTAGAAATAGATCATCAACGATCAAACTATATATATATATATATAGGTTCTCGAGCAGTTATATTGTTGGTTAAGTTATATATACCGGATTAGAAGGTTACCGATAGTTCGGCGCCAACTATTGCACTTGGCAACAGCGATGATTCTTCGGAAGCTCTTTTTTTTCTTCTTTCTGACTCATGGACAGCTAAACCCATACATGACACACACAGACACAAATTACAGCGCGGAAGACACAGAATTGATATTTAAAAAAGAGAAACACACTCCAAGACTATAATAATAAATGCTTAAATGAAGTCAGGTTTTTGGACCGATGCTTTTTAAATATCTTCTGTGTCTTCCGCGCTGTAATTGTTTGACTTTCAACACGGTCTCATATCAAATTAATATATATATATATATATAGATCTGATGTATATATAAATATATATAAATTTAAGATGAGGGTGCGAAATTAGATACTAATTTAATTAACATCGATTTCACACCAGTGGCCTAGTACATAAAAGAAACTGAAGGTTCAGTAAAATTATATTATATACAACTCCCTCTAATATGTGTGTATATATACATATATATATATATATATATATTATATATATATATATACTAATATTGAGGGGCCAGCAAAAGAAATGCATCACCACATACCGAAGTTCAGAAATAGCAGCCAAAATTTAAGTCATTTCTTCTACTTGCTATATATATATATATTGATTGATTGATTGATTCTAGTTTCAGCTTATGAGCTGTGGCCATGCTGGGGCACCGATATATATATATATATTGTTGTGTCTGGGGAGAGTCATTTTGTCTTTGTGCCCAGACACAACAGAATATGCTTCAACACACGAACTCATATAAAGAATCTTGCAAACCAAATCCCAAAAGGAAATATATAGAAGAATATATATGTATATATATATTTTTTTATATATGTAGTAGAAAGAAGAGCCAAAACTCTTTTGAC
>NC_043022.1:15394263-15459263 GCF_006345805.1 Octopus sinensis
GTGTGTATGTGTGTTTACACTTATGTGTGTATTTGTTATTTTTATGGATTGTAGGGGTTACCACGACTTTATGGCGGGAGTTTTAGAATGGGGATAACAATGTGCCCCCTTTTTTATTCTTCTCCCCTCTCCTCTCGATATCCTATGAAAAAAAAAAATAGGCAACTAATTCCGTTCGAGTTCCGGTGACATATCTGTAACCATATTTTATTAATTTGTTTGGAAACAGAACTAAAAACAGCTCATACCATACTAAACACATACTGACAAATTAAAAAGGAAATATAGTTTACTAAATAAAGTTTCTTTTGGCAGCAATGTCATTATTATTATTATTATTATTATTATTATTATTGAAATCATTTAATTATTATTGCTGCTGGAACGTTGGAAGCTGTAGTTGGTAAAGTGAAAATCAAATAATGACAAATCTTTATTTAAAAATAGCAAGTCAAGTCTTTATCGTTCGTTTCTTTTGATGGACTTGAGCTTTCTAAAGTGAAGTGTTATTAAATTTACTTCCTTTCTGAGAAAAGCTTTTATTTTTAAACATTTATTGAAAACGCGACTCTGTTCTCTCTCTTTCGGTTTATTTATGTATTTATGTTTCCTTTTATGAGTTCAAAAACAGATCAAAGCAGGACAAAAGCGTTTCGAATACGCGTTTGGATTCCCGATAATTTAGATTATCATAATAATCCCTTTGTGTGTTCGCAGCTGGAGCTTAAATCGACGCTCGACAGATTTGTCTCTGGTCCGGTCTTAAAACTTCTAAACTTTTTTCACGTTACACTAAAATATTTATAGGTGTGACTCGGTAACTGGCAGTTTCGGTACTCAGAGAGTTTTAGTTGTCTTTTTTTATTGCGGTGAATATTGACGATGAAAAAAAAAAAAAATATGGCTTAATCAAATTTAACATTCCACAATACAGTTTACCATCCTGTTTCCCCCACTCTCTCTCTCTCTCTCTCTCTCTCTCTGGTTGTGCTTTACAACAACGAAACGAAACAATTAGCGATCGATTTCGCTGTCACGAAAATGTTATATATATGAACATTTAGGGATCCCGTTTTCTTTGTAGGTTTATAAAGCATTGTGTTTCTGGATAGTTGAAGATAGTGCACAGCTGCTGACGAAGACTCCAGAACAAGTCGAAAAATGGATACAGCTGTTTCCCGTGTTAATGCCACGCATCTTGTATTAAGTTGTTCGTACAATACTGTTGGCAAATAAATCTATAGATATGTTCCATAATACACCGTTAACTCCTCGGGAATTTAATGTGTGTGTGTGTTTTGTGCTCGTGCCACGTAGAAAGCACTCGGCCCACACCATAAGGTGGTTAGTGTTTGGAGGGGCATCCAGCTGTAAAAACCATGCCAAAACAGGCCCCACTGGTGTCTCGTAAAAAGCACCCAGTCCACTCTGTAATGTGGTTGGTGTTAGGAAGGACATTTGGCCATTAAAAACCCTGCCGAAACAGACGGTGAAGCCTGGTGCAGCCTTCTGCCTCGTAAACTCCTGCTAAACCCTCCAACCATGCCAGCGTGGAAAACGGACGTTAAATGATGATGCTGATGAATATATATGTGGCTGTGTTGTAAGAAGTTTGCTTGCGAGTGGATCTGGTAGAAGGAAACTAAAAAGAAGCCTGTCGTGTATATTCATGTTTGTGTATATCTGTCTATCTATATATCATCATCATCGTTTAACATCCGCTTTCCATGCTGGCATGGGTTGGACGGTTTGACTGGAAACTGGTAAGCGGGTGGGTGGGGGCTGCACCAGGTTCCGATCTGATTCAGCAAGGTGTCTACAGCCAGATGCTCTTCTTAATGTCAACCACTCCAAGAGTGTAGTGGGTGCTTTTTACATGCCACCAGCATGGGTGTCATTAACCTTACACAAGTATGGGCCACGACTGTGATCTCAATCAGTTTGACAGGTCAACACAAGGGTGATATATCACCAAAGGTCTTGGTCACCTGTCTCTGCTTCCATGAGGTCCAACGTCACAGACACAGGTGTCAGTCAGATGACATTGTACTAGCCATGACTATGATTTCACTCGGTTCAACAGGTCATCACAAGCACAGAATATCACCCAATGATTGAGGGGTATTTTTAACAAACCAGTTACACAATACTGGTATCAGCCACAACTATGATATATCTATATATATATATATTGTGAGTAGTAATATTCCTAAAATAATAGGTTTAAGTATAAATCTTGGTTTATAAACATTCAAATTAAAATTCAGAAAATGAAATTTTGGAGTGGCTGTGTGGTAAGTAGCTTGCTTACCAACCACATGGTTCTGGATTCAGTCCCACAGTGTGGCACCTTGGGCAAGTGTCTTCTACTATAGCCTCGGGCCGACCAAAGCCTTATGAGTGGATTTGGTAGACGGAAACTGAAAGAAGCCCGTCGTATATATGTGTGTGTGCTTGTTCCTCACCATCGCTTGACAACCGATGCTGGTGTGTTTACATCCCTGTAACTTAGCAGTTTGGCAAAAGTGACCGATAGAATAAGTACTAGGCTTACAAAGAATAAGTCCTGGGGTAGATTTGTTCAACTAAAGGCTGTGCTCCAGCATGGCCACAGTCAAATGACTGAAACAAATAAAAGAATACACACACACACACACAAAAACGTGTGTGTGTGTGTCTTAGTGTATGTCTTTTGTCTCTGCTACTTCTCAATAACCTATGTTGGTGTGTTTATGTCTCCATAACTTAACAGTTTGACAAATGAGACTGACAAAATAATTACCAGGCTTTAAAAAATAAATATGGCAGTCAATTCATTTGATTAAAATTCTTGAAGGTGTTGGTGCTCCAGCATGGCCACAGTCTAATGAACTGAATCAAGTAAAAGATGGAAGATAATGATATTATGATTATCCTCATCATTTAATATCTGTGTACCTTGCTGGCATGGGTTGGACGGTCTGATGGGATCCAGTGGATCCAAAGACCGCAACCACATGGCCATAATGAATTGACACCTTTGTTACTCATGTGTATGTATATATATATGTACACATATATACAGAGAGACAGATACGCATGTCTATATGTATACGAGGGTCCCAAAAGAACATATACACACTTCGACTAAATTTTTTCTTTCTTCTTTAGATTTAACCCGTTAAAGATAACGAAGGGAGCCAAACTAAGCTTTGTGCAAGAAGAATGTGTCCTAAAATGCTACTGGAACTTTGAAAATGCAAAGAGGGTTTAGGTGGTGGGGGAGTTTCAAACAGATCCATTAATGTGACTTAGTATCATCCAAATTAGAGATGAGTTTGAAGCAGAGCTGTGGAGTCGAAACAAAAAGCATCGACTCTGACTCCTCTACTATTGGCACCTCTGACTCTGACTCATCTTTCTGTAATAAAGTGGTTGTGACCTACATATCTCATAAAGCATGTGCATACGCTTGTCCTTTGAGTAGGCCTTTATGTTACAACTGGTTTATATTAAAGAATAAAGATATTGTGAGTCGGAATCAGAGTCGGTATAGTTTAACTGACTCCAACTCCACAGCCCTGGTTTGAAAAAGATGGAACTATTCAGGATGTCTACAAAAAATATTCTGAAAGACCATGGATATGGAGGAGCCCCACAAAGCAAAAACAGGGCACTAGAAGCATAGTGCCAGAGTTTAAGGAAATCTGTATTCTGCAAGAATGCCATGAGATAGGAATTTCAAAGACAAACATCCATCAATTGCATTTTGAAGTTTGGTCATTGGAAAAGTCATATTCCAAGAATAATCCAAACTCTTAAAGAAGACAATCCAGATCAAAGAATGGTATTTGGCAAGATGTTCAGAAAATTCTCTTTTTTTTCTCTTTCTCTTTTTACTTGTTTCAGTCATTTGACTGCGGCCATGCTGGAGCACCGCCTTTAGTCAAGCAAATCGACCCCGGGACTTATTCTTTGTAAGCCCAGTACTTATTCTATCGGTCTCTTTTGCCGAACCACTAAGTAACAGGGACATAAACACACCAGCATCGGTTGTCAAGCAATGCTAGGGGAACAAACACAAACACACACACACTTATATATATATATACATATATACGACAGGCTTCTTTCAGTTTCCGTCTACCAAATCCACTAACAAGGCATTGGTCGGCCCGGGGCTATAGCAGAAGACACTTGCCCAAGATGCCACGCAGTGGGACTGAACCCGGAACCATGTGGTTGGTTAGCAAGCTACTTACCACACAGCCACTCCTGCGCCTATACATACTTTCTAACGAAGATTGTTTGAAGTGATGGCGTTACGTTTAAATTAAATGGCTCAATTAACCACCCCAATGGCACCCAATGGGGACCCAAGAATCTGTATAGTATGGAGGAACATCATGTTAATTTACCAGGAGTTACAGGATGGTGTGGGTTATAATGAAAAGGGTTTAATTGGACCAGTCGTCTTTTGATGACCCTGTGAATGATCCCATCTACGAAGCATTGTGAGAGGATTTTGTAGGTGGAAACTGAAAGAAGCCCATCATGGCTATACATGCATATAAACTGTTGGATACGAGAATGGGTGTTCCACTTGATTTGATCAACGGAACAGCCTGCTTGTGAAATTAATGTGCAAGTGGCCGAGCGCTCCACAGATACATGTATACTCTTAATGTAGTTCTCTGGGAGATTCAGTGCGACTGGTTTGACAGGAGCTGGCAAGGCTGGAGAGCTGCACCAGGTTCCAATTGTCTGTTTTGGCATGGTTCCTGTGGCTGGATGCTCTTTCTAATGCCGACACCTATAAAAAGGGTACTGGGTGCTTTATATGTGGCACCAGCACCAGGGCTTTTTATTGCCCCAGTACAACTGCTTTCTATGTGGCACCAGTGCCTTTTTACATTGTACCAGCAACAGTGTTTTTATGTGCCACGAGTGCTGACAAAGTCACCAAGTAAATTACAGGACAAAAACCCCTTCAAGAGGGGGACGAGGAGGAGTAGTGAGGGTGGTGGTGGTGGTGGCTGTGCTAATTGACGAGAGGTGAGAGGTGTGGAGGGACAAGTTCAGGGGTAGGGGTAGACAGCTGTCATGTCTCAATCATAATGTTTAATATATGTCAGTATATTTTTGTAGCTTGTCATTTATGTTTATATATTAGTCAGACTTTAGTTTGTCAAGTAAAGACTTGCTAAAAATCAAGATTTCCTTACTTAGGAAAATTTTCAATTATTTCGGAATTTGAGGTCATTTCTTTTGGGTCTTAAACCCAAAAAAGAAAAAAATCAATTATTGGAACTAATCAGACCTCACTGGTGCTGAGTACCAAGTAAAAAGCATCCTGTCCGCTCTATAAAGTGGTTGACATTAGGAAGGGCATCCAGCTGTAGAAACATTGCCAGATCAGATTGGAGCCTGGTGAGGCCTCCTGGCTTGCCAGTCCCCAGTCAAACCGTCCAACCCATGCCAGCATGGAAAATGGACGTTAAATTATTATTATTATGATAGACGTCTCACAGTATCCAATATCGTGAGATTGTTGATTGAAGATATTGTATCTACCGATGGTTTGTACTGTTTTGTCAAGTCACAACAAGGACCTCAGACAGACACTACTTTATGCAATATGCATGCAGGTCCAAGTAATGCCGACTTTTGCAATACATCTAGATTGTAGGGTATTTCTAAAATTTTTAGATGTTTTTTCTTCAGCTTGGGTGGTATTGAACCCAATGCTCCGATGACAACAGGGACAACCTTTACGTCTGACTCTCGTAGCTGCCACATCTTAGCAATCTCAATTCTCAGGTCTCCATATTTATCAACCTTTTCTCTTTCTTTCCTGATGATATGTTGATTTCCAGACACTGCTACATTAATTATTAGGCCCTCTTGTTTGTCCCTCTCAAAGGTTACTATATCCGGCTTTTGGTGCTCTAACACTTGGTCTGTCTGGAAGTCAAAGTCCCAGAGGATTTTTGCCTTCCCCATTTCACCCATTACATCATCATCATCATTTAGCGTCCGCTTTCCATGCTAGCATGGGTTGGACGGTTCAACTGGGGTCTGGGAAGCCAGAAGGCTGCACCAGGCCCAATTTAATCTGGCAATGTTTCTACGGCTGGATGCCCTTCCTAACACCAACCACTCCGTGAGTGTAGTGGGTTTTTTAAAGTGCCACCGACACAGGTGCCAGACGAGTCTGGCAAACGGCCACGATCGGATGGTGCTTTTTATGTGCCACCGGCACAGGGGCCAGGCGAGGCTGGCAACGGCTACGAATGGATGCTGCTTTTTACGGAGCCACCGGCACGGGGGCCAGACGAGGCTGGCAACGGCCACAAACGGATTACCTTTATTATTATCATTATTATTAACATTAAGGTGGTGAGCTAGCAGAATTATTAGCACGCCAGACATAATGCCTAGCAACATTTCGTTCCGAGTTCAAATTCTGCCAAGGTCGACTTTGCCTTTTATTCTTCCAGGGTTGATAAAATAAGTACCAAGTGAGGATCGGAGTTGATGTCACCAAATCACTCCCCCACCTCCCTCGAAATTACTGCCTCAGCGCCTACAGTGGAAAGGGTAATTATCGTTAAATTGGCAAGCTGGCAGAGTCGTTAGCGCACTGTACTTATTCTTTTATTTTTTTTTTTACTTGTTTCAGTCGCTTGACTGTGGTCATGCTGGAGCACCACCCTTAGTCAAAGAAATCGACCCCAGGACTTATTCTTTGTAAGCTAAGTACTTATTCTATTGGTCTCTTTTGCCGAACTGCTAAGTTATGGGGACGTAAACATACCAGCATTGGTTGTCAAGTGATGGTAGGGGGACAAACACAGACACAAACACACACACACACGCATATATATATATATATATATATATATATATATATATATACACATATATGTATGTATGTATACATATATATACTTCTTTCAGTTTCCATCTACCAAATCCATTCACAAGGCTTTGGTTGGCTTGAGGCTATAGTAGAAGGCACTTGCCCAATGTGCCATGCAGTGGGACTGAACCCATAACCATGTGGTTGGTAAGCAAGCTTCTTACCACAGAGCCATGCCTAGCAGCATTTCTTTCAATCTTTATGTTTTGAGTTCAAATGCCACCGGGTTCAGCTTTGCCTTTTATTCCTTCAGGGTCAATGTAAACCCACTGCCTCAAAATTGATGGACTTTTGCCAAAATTTGGCAACTATTTAAAACAGCTTAATCAGTGATTTTTTTTTTTTTTTTTAAAGGTTGTAAACCCTAATATTATATCAGTGATTCTTAGGGGATAGTGTATACCGTTAAGATGTTGCTTAGGAGAGAAGTCCTTAAAAACAGCGAAACGCATCTTGAATTCTCTCACCTCCACATTTCATCGTCCAACCTCCAGATTGTTGATTAGTTTCCTCCCTTGGCATGGGTTGACGCGCTAATGACTTTTTCCTTCATTATGAATGGAATTTTAATTGTTTTAACTAATCAAAAATGTGAGTGCCCACTTAACTGGTTTGGGGACTGCTTATATGTTTGCCATCAGCTGTGTGAATTTCCCCCTCCCCTCTCTCTCTAATTCACTCACAAAGCTTAGGTGGGCCTGGGGCTTTAGTAGGAGACATTTGCTCAAGGAACCACACTGAAGGAGACAGTAACTAACCGCACCATCTATACACACGAGGGGAGGGGCTGGAAAGTTCCTGGCTTTGGGCAAAAGAAAATACAGGAGGATCTGTTATGATTTTATTTAACACTAGCAGTATCGCCCGGCGTTGCTTGGGTTTGTAAGGGAAATAACTATGTAAGCATTTTTAGAGAGTTATAGCCAAAAAATGCATTAAAAATGGGGAAAAAATGGTAATTTTTTTTTTAAATCGTTGACTCATCGTAGACATTTTTAGAGAGTTACTTCCCTTATATAATAGCGAAAAAATGCATTAAAATGGAAAAAAATTATGGTAAATTATTTTTAAAATCGTAGACGCGCGCTAATACCCAGAAGGGCTCGATATGAATCACGACTATAAGATACCCGGTTTTGGTTAAACTGCACCGCAAAATGTGGGAGTAGTTAGGAATCTAAATCGTAGGAGACAGACACACAACTTGACTTTTATATATAAAGATATTCCCCTCTCAGATTCACACACTTGTCGCAGCAGTCCTTCAGTTTTTCTAAGCCCTGTAAAAGGCCTCCGACAAGGCCCTTTTGCAGTACCCTTGAGCCAGGAACTTTTCAGCACCTCCTCGTCTGATTCGTAAATTTTAAACCCCATTTGTGCCCTTTTTTATACCTAAACTGCCCCTAGAACCAGTCCTTAGTCGGCTCTACAGTTTGTATTGAATTTGGTACTTACATCATCATCATCATCGTTTAACGTCCGCTTTCCATGCTAGTATGGGTTGGACGAATGACTGAGGGCTGGTGAATCAGATGGCTGCACCAGGCTTCAATCTTGATCTGGCAGAGTTTCTACGGCTGGATGCCCTTCCTAATGCCAACCACTCCGAGAGTGTCACTTCAGTATTCAACCACCACTTGATATCTTCATGGTCGTTTTACCTCGCTGTGAATCCTGTGTTATTGAACCTAACCAGTTCTGGCGCCCTACGTGTTGATGTGCCTAGATTCTATTGAATTCTATATATTTATATTTATATGTATGAGAGGCTTCTTTCAGTTTTCATCTACTGAATCACCAGATCCACTAGAAGACTTTGGTCAGCCTGGGGCTACACCAGAAGACACTTGCTCAAGGTACCATGTGATTGGACAGAACCTGAAACCACGGGGTTGGGAAGCAAGCTTCTTTACCACACAGCCAGACTTGTAAGTGTGTGTGTTATATCATCATCATTTATCGTCCATCTTCCATGCATGGCAAGGACGGTTAACAGAAGCTGACCAGGTAGAAAAACAACCCCAGGCTACTGTGTCTGTTTTGGCAGAGATTTTACGGCTGGATGCCCTTCCTAACAGCGACCACCCCACAGAGTGGACTCGGTGCTTTTTACGTGGCACTATTGCAAGCAAGGTTAGTTTTGGCATGATTTTTACAGCTGGATGCTCTTCCAAATGCCAACCACTTCACAGTGTAGGCTGGATGCTTTTATATATATATATATATATATATATATATGTATTTCAAAATAGAAAATTACCCTTTAACAGGTAATTTCACATGCTAGAAATAGCAGCCAACATTTCGAACTAAATGAAAAATGAAAACCTTTACCTTGTTATATAACGGTTATACCATGGTTTCAGATTTTTTTAGCAAATAATATCGCTTGCCATCTTTTAATAGATAATTTAGCAAGACCATATATATATATGCTAGCAGTATTGCCCGGCGTTCCTTGGGTTTGTAAGGGAAATAACTATATAAACATTTTTAGAGATGTAAAGTATAATAGCCATCTCAATATGGCTTACCACAAATGTGGGGGGGGGTGTTACTGTAGCTTTTTACGTTCTGAGATTTAATAATAATACATTTTTAGAGAGTTACTTTCCTTATATATCCAAAAAATGAATTAAAAATGTGAAAAATTGATGGTAAATTATTTTTTAAATCGTAAACTCATCGTAGATGTGCACTAATACCCAGAAGGGCTCGATATGAATCACGACTATAAGATACCCGCTTTTGGTTAAACTGCACCGCAAAATGTGGGAGTAGTTAGGAATCTAAATCGTAGGAGACAGACACACAACCTCACTTTTATATATAAAGATATGAGATTCGGTTGAATTAGGTACTTCAGTTGAAGCACCAAGTCAGTCTGGTATTCACCTATATATATATGTAGGGGTGCTGCAAAGTTCCTGGCTTTTAGGGTGTTGCAAAAGGCTTGGTTTGAGGCACAACCTTCTGAGTTCTTTTACAAGGCTTAGAAAAACTGAAGGACTGCTGCAATATGTGTGAGTCTGAGAAGGGAATATGTTGAATAAAATCATAATTAACTGATCCTCCTGTATTTTCTTTTACCCAAAGACAGGAACTTATCAACACCCCTCATATATATATATATTTTTGTCGAAGAACATAGGCTCAAAACGTAAAAGACTTTTTCTATTCCTGAGCGCTATACTAATACATTTGTTTGTTTGTACTCCACCTGCCTTCGTCTTTTGTTTATTTTCGTAAACTTTCCCGTTATATATATATATTTATATGTGTTTGCCAGCCTCGTCTGGCACGTAAAAAGCACCGACTACACTCACGGAGTGGTTAGCATTGGGAAGGGCATCCAGCTGTAGAAACACTGCCAGATCAGACTGGAGCCTGGTGCAGCCTTCTGGCTTCCCAGACCCCAGTTGAACCGTCAACCCATGCTAGCATGGAAAACAGGCGTTAAACGATGATGATGATATATGTATATATGCATATACACACACACACGGGTGGTGCTGAAAGATGGAAGTTGACTATAAAGGTTTTACAGTTCTATATTTAAGAGATGAGAAATTATGTACTTTATTTACATTTGACGGATATTTGTCCTCATTGTGTTAACATTGTTGTTAACACAGCATTTCGGCTGATATACCCTCCAGCCTTCATCAGGTGTCTTCGGGAAAATTCGAATCTGGATTCTCATTTCTAAGGTTTCTTTTTTTTTTGTGCTGTTGTTGTTGTTATTATTATTCAGGTCACTGCTTGGAATTGAACTCGGAATCTTGGGGTTAGTAGCCCACACTCTTAACCACTACGCCACATGCCCGTGAGCATGTGGCGTAGAGGGCACATGAAGGCTTGGAGGGTATATCAGCCGAAACATTGTGTTAACAACAAACAAGATGAGGACAAATATCCGTCAAATGTAAAAAGGTTTTGTCTTGTTTAATAAAAAAACTTGAGCTCAAAGATATGGAAACCGTAATCGCCCCCTATTGGCAGTTATTGGAATAAATCAATACTGAAATTGATTTCAATCAACTTTATCTACCCTCTTGTAACCTGTTCACCAGAGGAATACTCGGCCGTTCACTCTAGATTCCTATTCTGCCCCCTCTCTCCACCTCTAGCTCTCTTTCTCCATCAAATATTTTTTCTACCTCTCTCTTTCTCTTCTCTATTCTCCTTTCTATTTGGTTCTGTTCCCTTCTCGCCCCCTCTCTCTCTCTTTCCTTCCCTCTTTCTCTCTCTCTCCTAACTTCATTCATAATTTCATTCTAAAAGAAAAAAAATTTTGATTAATAATAATAATAGGCGCAGGCATGGCTCCGTGGTAAGTAGTATACTTACCAACCACACGGTTCTGGGTTCAGTCCCACTGTGTGGCACCTTGGCCAAGTGTATTCTACTATAGCCTCGGGCCAACCAAAGCCATGTGAGTGGATTTGGTAGATGGAAACTGAAAGAAGCCCGTTGTATATATGTATATATATATAGGCGCAGGAGTGGCTGTGTGGTAAATAGCTTGCTTCCAACCACACGGTTCTGGGATCAGTCCCACTGCGTGGCACCTTGGGCAAGTGTATTCTACTATAGGCTCGGGCTAACCAAAGCCATGTGAGTGGATTTGGTAGATGGAAACTGAAAGAAGCCCATTGTATATATATATATATATATATATGTGTGTGTGTGTGTGTGTCTGTTTGTCCCCACCACGACCACCTTCGCTTGACAACCAATGTCTGTGTATTTATGTTCCCGTAACTTAGCGGTTTGGCAAAAGAGACCCACAAAATAAGTAGTAGGCTTACAAAGACGAAGTCCAGGAGTCGATTTGCTCGTCGAAAGGCGTTGCTCCAGCATGGTCGCAGTCAAATGACTGAAACAGCAAAAAGAAAAAGAAAAGAAGGGAAGCAACTCTTTAGTCCTGAACATTCTCCCCCGTTGCAGCCTGTCTGCAGTTTATTTCAGTGTAATTTTTCGATTTTTTTATTTCTCTTGTTTTCTTCCAGCCTTTTGGCTATCAGTAGCCGTAAAATTAAAAATATTGTAATATATGTAAAATAATATTTAGTAATATTATTTTACATATATTACAAAATTTTTATTAAAGGGTTTTTGGAAATATGTGAATAGAAGAAATTACGTTTTCCATTTGGTCTCTCGAGGTTTGTGTTGAGTTATTTCCCTTGAGTTGCCGAACCGTATTCTATCACTTTTCTCTAAACCGGTACCGTGGCCCCATGGATTGAGTTCCAAATGCAATTTTGGAATATTTTATTCTTTCATTCATATAGGCGCCGGCGGCGTAGCTGTGTGGTAAGAAGCTTGCTTCCGAATCACATGGTTCCGAGATCAATCCTACTGCGTGGCACCTTGGGCATGTGTCTTCTATTGCAGCCTTCGACTGACCAAAGCCTTGTGAATGGATTTGGTAGGTGGAAACTAAAAGAAGCCCATCGTGTGTGATTGTGTCCCTGTGATGACTTAGCGGTTGGGTGGAAGTGACAGATAGAATAAGAACTAGGCTTTAAAAAAAGGGGCTGTGGCCGATTAGTTCGACTAAAATTTTTCAAGGTGGTGCCCCAGCATGACCACAGTCCCTTGACTGAAACAAGGAAAAGAGTGTGTGTGTGTGGGGGGGGGGTTGTGCCTGTGTTTGTCTCCCACCATCGCTTGACAACTTGTGTCCCTGGGGGCAGGGGGGGATTTGTTCGATTGATGGCGATGCTCCAGCATGGCCACAGTCAAATGACTGAAACAAGTAAAAGAGTGTGTGTGTGGGGTGCCTGTGTTTGTCTCCCACCATTGCTTGACAACCAGTGTCCCTGGGGGCAGGGGGGGATTTGTTCGATTGATGGCGATGCTCCAGCATGGCCACAGTCAAATGACTGAAACAAGTAAAAGAGTAAAAGTATGCTACACACGAGCGCCCGCCCGTTTCTGTCTGGGTCTTCCATGCTAGAATGGGTCGGAAGGGTTTCAGTGGAGTGGCCATCTGGTATAAACAACAGCAGTAGTAGTGTAACTGGCCATTGTTTGTTGTGTGTCTGCAGCTGTGAAAGAGAGAGAGAGAGTGATAAGAGTGCACACACACACACACACACACACCTGTCTAAATGTCTGTAGGGGCTCCTGTCAACAGGTGCAATTTCTTTGATATTGATAAAACATAAAGACAAACTTGCTGGACTGGTTCACTGTAAGAGGAGCACATTGTCTTTAGCTAGTATTCACATGTTGTGTGTCTGAATTGGAACAAGGCCACAAATCCAAGTGTGTGTTGATGGGGGGTGGGGGTGATGATGAAGTTTATCAATTTAATTAGCCCCCTTCCCCCACCTCCTCAATACTAGTCTCTTATTTCTTTATTGCCCACAAGGGGCTAAACATAGAGGGGACAAACAAGGACAGACAAACGGATTAAGTCGAATACATCAACCCCAGTGCGTAACTGGTACTTAATTTATCGACCCCCAAAGGATGAAAGGCAAAGTCGACCTTGGCGGAATTTGAACTCAGAACGTAAAGACAGATAAAATGCCTATTTCTTTATTGCCCACAAGGGGCTAAACATAGAGGGGACAAACAAGGACAGACAAACGGATTAAGTCGAATACATCAACCCTAGTGCGTAACTGGTACTTAATTTATCGACCCCCAAAGGATGAAAGGCAAAGTCGACCTCAGCGGAATTTGAACTCAGAACGTAGCGACAAATGAAAAACCACCAAGCATTTCGCCTGGCATGCTAATGTTTCTGCCAGCTTGCCACCTTCTTACCATAGAATTAGTTTTCAACCAGCAATAACCATGCCTTGGGACCACCTCTGCGCATACAATTAAACACTGTGGAGAGGTTGCGGGTTACCCTTTCCACAAAATCCATTTTTACTTCCAGCATTCTTCAGGCAGCGTCTTCAGTCTGAGAATCACTCTCCGTGAATTACCCTTCCTTTCAAAAGTCTTGACGGCCCTGTTGAAGAGCGTGTGTGCTGTGCTTCCACCAAAGTTTTAAAGAGAAATCTTGCCACACAGGTTCTTGGGATTTCTTCATAAACCTAAAAAACATGACCTGCAAAGAAAGAAAAATGGTTCCAGCTAAATTGCTTTCACCATTTAACATTTAAACTGGCCCAAGTATTCTCTGTTTTATATTCAAGCTGACCATATGGCGCAGAAGTGGCTGTGTGGTAAGTAGCTTGCTAACCAACCACATAGTTCCAGGTTCAGTCCCACTGCGTGGCATCTTGGGCAAGTGTCTTCTACTATAGTCCCGGGCCGACCAATGGATTTGGTAGACGGAAACTGAAAGAAGCCTGTCGTATATATGTATATATATATGTATGTGTGTGTGCATGTTTGTGTTTGTCCCCCTAGCATTGCTTGACAACCGATGCTGGTGTGTTTACGTCCCCGTCACTTAGCGGTTCGGCAAAAGAGACCGATAGAATAAGTACTGGGCTTACAAAGTCCCGGGGTCGATTTGCTCGACTAAAGGTGGTGCTCCAGCATGGCCGCAGTCAAATGACTGAAACAAGTAAAAGAGAGAGTAAAGAGTATATCCAACCTCTCACACCTACCCCACAATGTCATTCTAAAAATGAACACTCACATCAGTGAAATCTTGGAGCTGCAAGATAATGCATGAGGAATTTTAAGGCGTGGCTGTGTGGTAAGACGTCTGCTTCCCAACCGCATGATTCTTGGTTCAGTCCCATTGCGTGGCCCCTTGGGCAAGTGTCTTCTACTATAGCATTGGGTGAACCAAAGCCTTGTGAGTGGATTTGGTAGATGGAAACAGAAAGAAACCTGTTGTGTGTGTGTCTATGTTTGCCCCACCCCCTCACTGCTTCCCAACTGATATTTGTGTGTTTATATCCCTGTAACTTAGTGGTTCAGCAAAGGAGACTGATAGAATAAGTACTAGGGCTTAAAAAACAAATCGTGGGGTCAGTTTGACTAAAACCCTTCAAGGAGGTGCTCCAGCATGGCTGAGTGAAAAAGTATTATGTGGGATAAACTTATTTGAATGCTAAAGGGTAAAATCTTTTTTCCAAACTTTCCTTAAAACTGATAAATATTTTGTTGCTATGATACACAAACTAGAAAAGTCATTGAACCATCCTCATCATCGTTTAAGGTCCACCTTCCATGCATGCATGGGTCGGGCGATTGACAAGGGCTTGTTAATACTCCAGGCTGGCTGTAACTGCTTAGAACATTCCAGTCATACGAACCACCATTATCTATTTCTTTACCACCCACAAGGGGCTAAACACTGAGAGGACAAACAAGGACAGACAAATGGATTAAGTCGATTACATCGACCCCAGTGCGTAACTGGTACTTATTTAATCGACCCCGAAAGGATGAAAGGCAAAGTCGACCTCGGCGGAATTTGAACTCAGAGCGTAACGGCAGACGAAATACCTATTTCTTTACTGCTCACAAGGGGCTAAACACAGAGGGGACAAACAAATGGATTAAGTCGATTATATTGACCCCAGTGCGTAACTGGTACTTATTTAATCGACCCCGAAAGGATGAAAGGCAAAGTCGACCTCGGCGGAATTTGAACTCAGAACGTAGCGGCAGACGAAATACCTATTTCTTTACTACCCACAAGGGGCTAAACACAGAGGGGACAAACAAGGACAGACAAATGGATTAAGTCGATTATATCGACCCCAGTGCGTAACTGGTACTTATTTAATCGACCCCGAAAGGATGAATGGCAAAGTCGACCTCGGCGGAATTTGAACTCAGAACGTAGCGGCAGACGAAATACCTATTTCTTTACTACCCACAAGGGGCTAAACACAGAGGGGACAAACAAGGACAGACAAATGGATTAAGTCGATTATATCGACCCCAGTGCGTAACTGGTACTTATTTAATCGACCCCGAAAGGATGAAAGGCAAAGTCGACCTCGGCGGAATTTGAACTCAGAACGTAACGGCAGACGAAATAACGCTAAGCATTTCGCCCGGCGTGCTAACATTTCTGCCAGCGAACCACCATCATCGCATTGTTGTTAGTGGTTCCTGTGATAGCGATAAAGTTTTGATAAATAACAAGAATCAGGTTCCCTTTTAGGTGACGTCTGAAAAAACATGACATAGAAACGGATCTGTTAGGCGCAGGAGTGGCTGTGTGGTAAGTAGCTTGCTAACCAACCACATGGTTCCGGGTTCAGTCCCACTGCATGGCACCTTGGGCAAGTGTCTTCTGCTATAGCCCCGGGTCGACCAAAGCCTTGTGAGTGGATTTGGTGGACGGAAACTGAAAGAAGCCTGTCGTATATATGTATGTGTTTGTGTGTCTGTGTTTGTCCCCCTAGCATTGCTTGACAACCGATGCTGGTGTGTTTATGTCCCCGTTACTTAGCGGTTCGGCAAAAGAGACCGATAGAATAAGTACTGGGCTTACAAAGAGTAAGTCCCGGGATCGATTTGCTCGACTAAAAGGCGGTGCTCCAGCATGGTCGCAGTCAAATGACTGAAACAAGTAAAAGAGTAAGAGTGTTTTTTCACTTAATTTCTAAGAATATAGTAAGTAAAAATCAAACATTTGTAATGACATCATCTTCACATGACCAATATTTTTAAAGATAATTGTTGTTGCAAAAGCCAACCTGTACACAGGTGCTTTTGTAATCTAGCAGTTGTCTTATACTAAAGATATAAGATAAATTCATGAAATTCTTTACAGATTTTGACCTCATCTTATCTAAAGGTCGTCTTACACACGGAAATATACGGTATATACACCCACATAGTATATACGGTGAGCTGGTAGAAATGTTAGCACGCTGGGCAAAATGCTTTGCGGTATTTCGTCTGCTGTTACATTGTGAGTTCAAATTCCGCCGAGGTCAACTTTGCCTTTCATCCTTTCGGGGTCGATGAATTAAGTACCAGTTACGCACTGGGGTCGATGTAATCGACTTAATACCTATGTCTGTCCTTGTTTGTCCCCTCTATGTTTAGCCCCTTGTGGGTAATAAAGAAATAGGTATTTCGTCTGCCGTTACATCGTGAGTTCAAATTCCACCGAGGTCGACTTTGCCTTTCATCCTTTCGGGGGCAATAAATTAAGTACCAGTTACGCACTGGGGTCCATGTAATCGACTTAATCCGTTTGTCTGTCCTTGTTTGTCCCCTCTGTGTTTAGCCCCTTGTGGGTAGTAAAGAAATAGGTATATATGTGCACACACACGAGGGAGTGTTGAAAAGTTCCTGGTTTTAAGGGTATCACAACAAAAGTACTGGTTGGAGGCCCAAACTTCTGGGTTCTTTGAAAGGGCTCAGAAAAACTGAAGGACCGCTGCAATAAGTATGTGAATATTTGGAATAAAATCCTAATTAACTGATCCTCCTGTATTTTCTTTTACCCAAACAAAGCCAGCACCCCATCCACCCGTCTTGTATTATATAATATAATGTAATCTAATGTAATATAAAAGAGGCCACGTTGTATTTAGCGCCCGGGAAACGTGGGTTGTTGAAAAATACAAGAAGTTTATTGTAAGCCAGATTAAATAAACTGACATTTACTACATCGTAATGGGTGGATTGTGGCTGTTTGATAATAACTGCTTCGTGTGCAGGCATGAAACTCTGGGGATTAGAAGGAATATTTCGTAGTGTGTGGCCCTCTGGTAAAAGGGTTCAGTCCTAATTTGTGACATGTCGCATGGACAAGTGGCTTCTGTCATCGTCACAGCTGGTTCTTTGATGGTGTGGGAGTGGAATTTTTATAGTTAGATACCACAGATATGTGCGACATATAAGTATGTGATTGTATGTGTATATAAAATGTGTGTTTATGTTTTCCAGTTTCAGCTCTTGAGCTGTGGCCATGCTGGGGCACCGCCATTTAATAATAATGGAATAAGAATAATGGTTTGGAGTTTTGGCACAAAGCCATTGGGTTGGGGGGTGGGTTATTGTTGATTACATTGACCTCAGTACTCAACTGGTACTTATTTTATTGACCCCAGAAGGATGAGAGGCAAAGTCAACCTCAGTGAGATTTGAACTCAGAATGTAAAGATAAATAAAATGCTGCTAGTCATTGTAGTCGTGGCCGATGCCAATGTCACACGACTGGCCCCCGCTTTAAAAAAAAGCACCCTTCAATTGTTGGGCAATATGCTGTGCTTGTGAAGACCTGTTGAACCTGTTGAAATTGTAGTCGTGGCTGACGACAGAGCTGCCTTACTGGCGGCACATAGAAATGGCATCGACCATTTGAGCATGGTCAATGCCAGTTCTGCCCGACTGGCTCCCATGTCAGTGGCACGTAAAAAGCACCCACTAGGCTCCCGGAGTGGTTGGCGTTAGGAAGGGCATCCAGCTGTAGAAACCTTGCCAGATCAAGATTGGAGCCTGGTGCAGCCTCCCGGCTTGCCAGTCCTCAGTCTAACTATCCAACCCATGCCAGCTTGGAAAGCAGACATTAAACAACGATGATGATATGTATGTGTGTATATATATATATATATATTTCTTTACTACCCACAAGGGGCTAAACATAGAGGGGACAAACAAGGACAAACAAAGGGATTAAGTCGATTACATCAACCTAGTGCGAAACTGGTACTTTATTTATCGACCCCGAGAGGATGAAAGGGGAATTTGAACTCAGAACGTAACGACAATATATATATATATATATATATATAATGTACATACATACATATACATATGTTATTAGTATTGTTTTTTTAATTGTATTTTTGTATTTATATTCGTGTAAAATCGTCTGTTTTTCCATCCTTGTTTTTGTATACATTTGATGCTTTTTTCCAAGGAATCTAATGCTCTTAGCTTAGTTTTTCCTTGGGGCTGGCCAGATTAGAGCAATCTCAAGATTAATCAGCCGAAATTGTGAGGATGATCCGGTTCTTGACTGAAGATAAAAGGCTTCAAATGACCCATCCTTGTTTTCTTTGTATCGTCTATCTGGATGTTTTGTTGTCCCCTTTTGTATCACCTAGTTGTCCGGATGATTTGCATTCTTGTCCCATTTTGTATTTTATTTTATTTATATACATATATATATACACACACACACACACAGACCTATGTCTACTTGTGTAAATTTGTCTGCCTATCTGTTTACTTATGTCTGTCTCACCGAGGCATCTCTCCTCAATAAATAATATCGACCACCGTCACCATGACAATCAAGCTCCATTGTCTCGCATTTACGCAACACTTTGCCCAAATACCTTTTGACCCACCCTGACCCCACCCTTTTTTTTTTACCAGCTGTTTTGGATTTTGTCGTTAAACACACATGCATGCACATGAAACCACATGCACACACACACGAATATATATATATATATATATATAATTATATAAAGATACATAATGCAAACATACATACACACACACACATACATATATATATATATATATATATATATATAAAAATAAATAATGCAAACTTACATACATATATATATATATACATAATGCATACACACACATATACACATGTATACATACATATATATATATGCATACATAATGCATACACACACAAGCGTACCTTAATAATACATTCATACACACACAGTATTTTATTGCTGTCAATGTTATCAAAGTCAGTTTCACTAATCCTGGGATTAGCAGAATCCACTTTCGCGGAATTCAGGAAACAACATGTTTTTCTTGTTTTTCTATAATATTGATAATAATAATAATAATAATAATGTCGTACATTGGTGCAAAGACCCAGGTATTTCTGAGGACAGGGGTTAGTGTTAATTCCTTGGATTAGCCTTTGTATATAAACTATTGTTGCCCACCTTTTGTTGTTAACTCCAAATATGCCATTTCCCACAGACCTGTGAACAAAAGTGTTCCAGGTATACTCACGCAACTCCTGGTGCTTTTATTGTTTTTTTTTCTCTCTTTGTGTTTATACTCTTTTACTTGTTTCAGTCATTTGACTGTGGCCATGCTGGAGCACCGCCTTTAGTCAAGCAAATTGACCCCAGGACTTATTCTTTGTAAGCCTAGTACTTATTCTATCCTGTCTCTTTTGCCGAACTGCTAAGTTAAGGGGACGTAAGCAATGTTGGGGGGACAAACACAGACACACAAATATATACACACACGTACACATACATTTATATACATTTATATATATATATATGTATGTGTGTGTATATATATATATACATACACACACACATATATACGACAGGCTTCTTTCAGTTTCTGTCTACCAAATCCACTCACAAGGCTTTAGTCAGCCCGAGGCTATTGTAGAAGATCCTTGCCCAAGGTGCCACGCAGTGGGAATTGTCTCAAAGCTTTGAGATTTCAATGTTGTTAATTTTAGCATGACATTGTAGGGTGGGTGGGAGAGGCCGGATCTTGATAATTTGAGCATAAGCACAGGTAAAGTATTTTGACTTTGTTTAACCCTTTCGCTACCATATTTCTGTTGAGATGCTCTAATTAATTTTAAATATAACAAAGAATTTAGTAAAATAACTTAGTTATCATTAAGCTAGTGTTAGGAACATAAATTGTGACTAAGGTTTGATGGAAGATTTTAATTCAAAACTTATGAAAACAAGACATTTGTACTCCAGAGCTAGTTTCAGCCAGGTTGGTATCAAAAAGGTTAAGAATTGTTTCTCTATTATGTATTTTAACCCTTTTGTTACCCTATTTCTGTTGAGATGCTCTGTGTTTCTTTCAATTACTTTAAATATAGCAAAGAATTTAGTAAAATAACTTAGTTATCATTAAGCTTGTGTTAGGAACATAAATTGTGACTAAGGTTTGGTGGAAAATTTTAATTCAAAACTTATGAAAACAAGACATTTGTACTACAGAGCCAGAACCGGTTTCAACCAGGTTGGTTATGAAAGGTTTAAAGGCTGATGGATTAAACATCATGATGATGGTAGTGGTGGTACTTATTTAAATATTTGATTGTAGTTTGTTTATTTCAAGCAGTTTATTTATATTTATGTTTGTTATTGTTGTTGTAGCTTGCTGACCAAGAAGATCGTGCGCAAGAAATATTTACAGCACTCAAACAGAACCAGTTTGAATTCCGAGCAAAAGACTCTCCTTACCGACGTTATCATCAACTTGTTGTTTGAATTCAATGTAGGAAAAGATGTAAGTTGGGGCTTCATTGCTTTAGAGAAAGGGGCCAGGTTGTTGTTTGTCTTTTTGTTTTTTTTCTCTTCCTTTTGATACCATTCCACCTGTGACCACCCATCTTGGTTTTATGGTATCCACTTCCTGTCTGATCTAAAGCTTAAACTTTCCCTTAAAATTCTGTGTTAATTTATGTTCCAAACGCCCAGCTTTTCACTAAATTCTTCATTGCCTTTAAACTAAACTGAAACAATTTAGCGTATTTCTACCTACACATCGAGCAGGGCCACCTACCTGAGTGGGTGTGTGATGAGTTCGCCTTCCTACTTTGCTACAATGTAGCAAAGACCAAATTTGGTTTTTGCTACATTGACTCTAAGGATTTTTGATTCTAAACCTAGCTTCCACATCCGAAATTTCTTTTCTAGTTCTGGTAGTGATTCTGCTATGAGGGCCAGGTCATCAGCATAGAGGAGCTCCCAGGGGCAACCTGTCTTGAATTCCTCTGTTATTGCCTGGAGGACTATAATGAATAAAAGGGGACTGAGGGCTGAACCTTGGTGGACCCCTACTTCTACCCGGAATTCTTCACTATGCTCATTGCCAATCCTAACCTTACTAACAGCCTCTCTGTATAGGGCCTGTACAGTCCATATTAACCATTCGTCAATCCCCAGTTCCCGCATCACCCACCAGATAAGGGATCAGGGGACCGACCCTATCAAAGGCTTTCTCCAAACCCACATGGCATCAGTGGTGCTTCTACCCGGCACAAAACCGAACTGCATCTCATCTAAGCAGACTCTCTTCCCCTAATGAGTTGGGCTATGACCCTCTCCGTGACCTTCACCACCTGATCCAGTAGTTTGATACTCCTGTAGTTATTTCTGTCTAGAGCATCACCTTTACCCTTGTAGCAGTTGACTATGGTGCTGCTATGCCAGTCGTTGAGTATGACTCCATCATGAACTACCTGGTTTACAATGCGGGTGACTAGGCCATAGCCCGTGTGTGGTGTATATATATATATATATACACACACACACGATTGGGATGATTGGAGTATATATAGCTTGTGTGTGGCTGTATACAATCAAGTTTGTCTTAAAGACAAAAAATGTAATTAATGAAAATAAATTTGTTTAATTAAAACTATATGTTGATTTGTTTTTCTTTTCTTTTTTTTCTTTTACTCTCTGTCTCCCCTCACAGAAATCTGCAGATGAAGATGACAGAAACACCGAGATCAAAGACACAACATCACCAAAAGCATCCGAAACGACAGTCTCACCAGAGGACAAGAGCACAATAGAGACATCAGATAGCGTCAAAGAAAAATCAGACGGTGATGCCAAAAATGGAAAGGAGTTGCCAAAAGAAGCAGGATCTGTTGTTGATGATGATGATGATAATGGTAGTTGTGAGATTAATGGCGATGCTGCTAATTGTAAGGCTGGTGCCAAGGATGACCAGAATATTGGAACTGACCGAAAAAATGATGTCAGTTTGGAGAGTGATGCCAAAAGCATTGATAATGTTAAAAGCAGTGAAAATAACTTTGGTGGCGTAAAGAAAGAGGTAGATCTGGAGACTGATGCAGTCAAAGAAAATGAAGATGATGTTAGTGGCGGTGGGGATGGCGGGAATTTACCGGATTCTGTGCATGGAAGTTCCAAAATGATGAGCAAGACGATTGGCGTGAGTCATTCACGAAGAAACATTCGAGTCATTGCGAAACCGACTCGGAAGGAATTGACATCTATACAAGAAAGTGGTAAGAATAAATCACCTGGCATTGCAGAAACCAGCATAGTTTCCCCAGATGCTGACGCTGACGTGTCTTGTAACGATGACAGAAACGATTTAAAGGTCTCTGAGGAAAAAGAATGCCAAATCTCGTCGTCTCTGAAATCTTGTACAGAAGATAAATCAGCCAAGTCGGTGCCAGTTCCAAATTCAAAGAGATTGTCAGCATTTGAGGTTCTTCACTCTGTTCTTGAAGACAGCAGTGATGCCATCAGCAGCTTGCACAGTGATGAGGATGTAGGGCAAGAGACGGACGAGTCTGTTGTGAAAAACGTTTTGCATATCAGGAACACACCGTTCTCTTTACTTTCCAGTGATAGTCAGGAAGTGACTGCGGAGAAGAATAATGTCACGAGGGAGGAGATGGGCACACCAGTTCGAAGCCGCTTTCACAAAGCATCCCTTGAGTTAGATAATGCTAGTTCCGATAGCGCTTTCACGCCGCCAGCCAAGCTGAGGAAGCTAATACAGATAAGTGATTCGTCCGAGTCGAATAATAGTCCAATTAGAATCCGTCTGTTTCGGAACCGTATCATAAACAGTACCTTGGGAAATGTGAAGTCAAAGAAAGCCAAGAAAATCATCGACAGCGATTCCGATAGCAAAAGTCCATTCAAGGTGGAGAACATAAAGGGAGGTGATCCTGATAGTCCAGTGTTGAATACTACACGAAAGAAACGGTCTTCCGGTCAAGCGGTGAAAAGTCGACAATCCAAGAATGAAGCAACAGCATGTGATAATAACAGAACGAAGAAAACGGTGAAGCCGTTCACGATTTCTTTGTCTAAAAAGGAAATACTTAAAAACTCAGATTCTGATTCTGGTTCCAGTTCCGATCTTGACCGAAATACGGTCAGAAGCAAAAGACAGATGGCCAAAAGAAGAAAACTGTCCGATTCTCAAGATGACCAGCCACAACAAGTAGTTTCTTCAGCATCATCGTCCCATTCAGAATTGGAATCGGATGACCTGAAACTTTCACAAATCAAACTGTTATATTCTCAGAATCAAAAAGAGTCGAGCAGTTCAGACAGTGACGAGGATCTACTAATTAATTACGCAGCTGGTGGTGCCAAGCATCACCTTACTACCAAAGAAGCAAGCAGTAAACCCTGTGGTAAAAGCGGGCGAGGTGGTGGTGGTGGTGCCTTCACGTCCAAAGTGAAGATCATTCGTGAGAAAGGCCTAAACAGCTCTGACAGTGAAAACCCAGCATCCAGATCCCTGTCTGCTGCAAAAAAAGAAGGTGCTGACAATTCCGTTTACACTATGCGCATTATTCGAGAGAATGTGCCCGTCAATTCCGAAAGTGATAACGCATTGCAACATGATTTGCCTACCTGTGATACAGCGACGATGACCAAAGGTGATGATAGCCTGGATGACGATAAGCTTTCTCCAGAGGTGAGAAAACCTTCTCTTACCCCCCTAACACACCCTTTTTTAACCCAATACAATGACAGTTTTTCCTTTGACTACGACAGTGTATTGTCCGACTTCCATAAGGAAATAGCAGAGTCACAGACCTCAAAACAAAAGAAGATTTATAAGACTCTTTACCGGAGTCAGCGTTGTTGTTTGCAGGACTTTGTGCCAGAAATGCCATGTCTAACTCCTAGTTCGATCCATGATGCACAGCTACCAAAAAATCTCTACCGTTCCACCTCACCCCCCCATTTTAGTTTACGCAAAAGAAAAAAAAAACTTACCAAAAATTGTTGAACCAACAAAAGCACAAAAAATGGAATATTGAAATCAGAAGCAAGTCGTATCTGAGAGATAATATCCAACTGTGCCGTTCTTTATTGTGCAGAAGTTGATTTGGCACTGAATGCCTGACCATTTAAGGATGGTTTTTTTTCCCTTTAGTTCTTTCAACTAACAGATTCCAAGACTGTGATCAACAATAAACACAAAATTTTTTTGTTTGGCTTATATATGTGTGTGTGTGTTTTATCCCATACTTCATTTCAAGAATGGTAAATGAATCTGTGTTTGACTGTCTTTCGTGTCGATGGCATGTAAAAAGCACCGACCAATCGTGGCCGCTACCAGCGTCCCCTGGCACCTGTGCTGGTGACATGGAAAAAAGCACCCACTACACTCGCGGAGTGGATGGCGTTAGGAAGGGCATCCAGCTGTAGAAACACTGCCAGATCAGACGAACCTGGTGCAGCCTCCTGGCTTCCCAGACCCCGGTCAAACCGTCCAACCCATGCTCAGACAGGATGTTGACAAGGGGCCAGCATTGCTATGGCAACAAGCCGCAGTATAGTATGTGTTGTATCCACTGTATGAGCTCATTGCATTTGAGACCCCATCTGATAGGGTGCAGTGTTATTGTGGGTTAATAGGGGAGATGGGATAAAGGTCCTTCCTGAGTCATATGGAAGGGTTGCTTTCCTGGTTTCTCTGGTGCATGTATTCCCTTCCGAATGGGATGCTGGTCTGTTGCAGCATTACTTGCTTTTGCCAGCCAAGTGGACTGAGCTAACATGAAATAAAGGGTCTTGCTCAAGATCACAACACATCACCCAGACCTGAAATTGAAACCACGATCTTACGATCATGACTCCAACACCCTTAACCACTAAGCCATCCACCAGTCTATTTCTGTATGGTGGATCCACATTAATCTCTAAGGTATATACAGCCAGTTTCTTTGCTGTATTTCCCCCCTGGACTGGATCCCAGTCCCTCACAGGATTACTCACTATTACCAGCTGAGTGAACTGGAGCAACGTAAAATGAAGTGTCTTGCTCAAGAACACAACACGTCGCCCAGTCCAGGAATTGAAACCACAATCTTACAATCATGAGTCCAACAGCCTAACCACTGAGCCATGCATCTCCCCCAGTCTCTTTCTGCATGGTTAGTCCTGTAAGGAGCATAGAGTTGGTTTCCTAGTTTCTCTGGAGGGGTTGCCACTTCAGGATGGAATTAATAATTTTTACAAGCTGAGTGGAGTGGAACAACATGAAATGAAGTGTCTTGCTCAAGAAAACAATACAGCACCCAGTCCAGGAATCGAAACCTCAGCCTTACAATCATATCTCTGACACCCCTGACCATTAAACCATCTGCCTCCACCAATCTATTTCTGTAGAGTAAATTACTCTTTACTCTTTTACTTGTTTCAGTCATTTGACTGCGGCCATGCTGGAGCACCGCCTTTAATCGAGCAAATCGACCCCGGGACTTATTCTTTGTAAGCCCAGTACTTATCCTATCGGTCTCTTTTGCCGAACCGCAAAGTGACGGGGACATAAACACACCAGCATCGGTTGTCAAGCGATGTTGGGGGGGACAAACACACACATATATATATACATATATACAACAGGCTTCTTTCAGTTTCCGTCCACCAAATCCACTCACAAGGCATTGGTCGGCCCGGGGCTATAGTAGAAGACACTTGCCCAAGATGCCACGCAGTGGGACTGAACCTGGAACCATGTGGTTGGTTAGCAAGCTACTTACCACAGAGCCACTCCTGCACCTAAATTCACACTAATCTTTAAGGAGCACACAGCCAGTTTGTCTGTTGTACAGTTACTCATTTTTGCCATCCAGGTGGACTGGGGCAATGTGAAATGAAGTGTCTTGCTCAAGGACTCAATGCACAACCAATCGTTTCCCTTTGTTTTCCTCCTTTTTCTTTCTTTATAATGACTAAACTCCTGTTTTCTTTCTTTTGCTTTCTAACTGAACTTTTGATATCAGCTTTTATTGTTGCCATTACTGTTGTACTGTTTATAATAATAATAATATTGGGTTGTCCGGAAAGTTCATGCCGATTTTTAAAGGAAGGAAAAAG
The DNA here is from genome assembly GCF_006345805.1 of Octopus sinensis. Taxonomy (NCBI): domain Eukaryota; kingdom Metazoa; phylum Mollusca; class Cephalopoda; order Octopoda; family Octopodidae; genus Octopus; species Octopus sinensis. Next base: position 15,420,928 of record NC_043022.1, read on the forward strand.
GTCAATAAATACTTGCCATTACATTTTTAGTCAACCAAATATGAACCATTTTGTTGCACAATGCGTCTCCATCTTTCCTTTAACTTGAAAATACCCTCTTCACAGAATTGAGGTGGTTTCGTGGCAAGGAATTCATCAAGGTATCTTTTTACATCATCTAAGGAATTGAAATTTTTACCATTAAGACTATTCTGCAGAGACCTGAATAAGTGGAAATCCAAAGGAGCAATGTCTGGTGAATGTGGAGGGTGGGGGAACACATCCCAGCCAAGCTGCAGCAATTTTTGTCTGGTTCCCAAAGCATCAATACCGAAAATGAACTTTCTTATCTTACAGTTTAACCCTTTAGTGTTTAAACCGGCCATATCCGGCCAAAATATTCTACCTGTTTTATGTTCAAACTAGTCAGATATGGTCATTCATAGCTACCTTATTGTGTCATTTTAAAAATAAACAATCACATCATTGAAAATCTCAAAGCCATGAAATGATGCAAGATTAATTTTATATGGTGTGAATACATAAGCTTTACTTTTGACAGAATAATCTGAATGCTAAAGGGTTAAAGGGTTACAGAATTAACACAGGTTATAGGAACATATAAAGCGGGGTCCCAAGATTTTACGCTAAGTCCACCTTCAGGTAGACCCACGATACGGCCTCTTTGAAATTCAAACAGTTCCAAGGCGTCTTTTGTACATGGCATGATTAAGCAGTCACGTATAGAACCTGAAGCATAAAAATGTCAATTAGAAAAAAAAATACAAGTTAAAAGAAACACAAAACAATATTTTGTAGGGTGTATGTGTGTGTGTATATATGCTTATGGTGTGTAAACATCATGTCAAGTTTGTTTTGCATTGAAAACCTAAGTGGATGAGATCATGCAGAACCGACCAAGAAATTAAAATTTCCATATATATATATCTCCTGTGGTATGTATATTTTGTTAGTGTTTGTGGGTGGGTGTGTTCACTTGGAATCAAAAGAAGTGAAAATGTGACTATTTCTGTTAGTTCCGCCTTTCCTAGTTTATTGTCACATTCCAGAGTCCTGGAGAGAGAGAGAGACAACTGCCAATTTAGACCGCACCTTTCACAAAAGGAGGTCTGATGACACATTCAGCTAACATGGGTGTGGACATGGCTGCGTGGTAAGAAGTTTGCTTCCGAACCACATGGTTTCAGGTTCAATCTCATTGCACGGCACCTCAAGCAAGTGTCTTTCTACCATAGCCCTAGCCTGTTCAAACCCTTGTGAGTGGATTTGGTTGATAGAAACTTCAAGAAGCCCATTGTTTATGTGTGTATATGTATGTATATGTGTGTGTATATACATACACACATCAAAATTATTTTAATTTCATTTAACCCTTCAGCATTTAAACCGGCCAAAAATATTCTGCCTGTTTTATGGTCAAACTGGTCTCTCACACCAACCCTACCCTTTACCTTTTTACTTGTTTCAGTCATTTGACTGCGGCCATGCTGGAGCACCGCCTTTAGTCGAGCAACTCGACCCCGGAACTTATTCTTTTGTAAGCCCAGTACTTATTCTATCGGTCTCTTTTGTCGAACCGCTAAGTGACGGGGACGTAACACACCACCATCGGTTGTCAAGCAATACTAGGGGGACAAACACAGACACACACGCATACATATATACGACGGGCTTCTTTCAGTTTCCGTCTACCAAATCCACTCACAAGGCCCTGGTCGGCCCGGGGCTATAGTAGAAGACACTTGCCCAAGGTGCCATGCAGTGGACTGAACCCGGAACCATGTGGTTGGTAAGCAAGCTACTTACCACACAGCCACTCCTGCACCTATATACACACACACACACACACACATACCACTTATAAACAAGGGCAAAAGAAAAACATTTCAATGCCAAATATGCCGAAATAGACTTAATTGTCAATAACCATATAATTTATCACTATAAGCACACATCTTTTGACGATTAAGTCTATTTAGGCATATTTGGCATGGAAATATTTTTCTTTTGCCCTTGCTTATAACTAGTTTAAATGCTGAACTGCTAAACCATATCATACCATCTTAAAGAAAGTCACATAACACACTGTAGTTTTAGCTGGATAGCCATGGTTGGAACGCCTTTTGATATTCTTCATATTTCGTCTGCCAGCCTCGTCTGGCACCTGTGTCGGTGGCACATAAAATCCGAGCGTGGCCGTCTGCCAGCCTCGTCTGGCACCTGTTCGGTGGCACATAAAAACACATAGCGTGGCCGTCTGCCAGCCCGTCTGGCACTGTGTCGGTGGTCTTGGCACATAACACCATCCGATCGTCTGCCAGCCTAGTCTGGACCTGTGTCTGGACATAAAAATCACCCACTACACTCTCGGAGTGGTTGGCGTTAGGAAGGGCATCCAGCTGTAGAAACACTGCCAGATCTGACTGGACTGGTGCAGCTTTCGGGCTCCCCAGACCCCAGTTGAACCGTCCAACCCATGCTAGCATGGAAAGCGGACGTTAAATGATGATGATGATGATGATGATGAGTATTTTCTTTCATCATTGTTTATGTAATATTTTTTTGTCTCTGCCATTTTGGTGGAGAAGTTGATGTATTTGAATCCATTTTTCTGTGAGGAAGTCTGCAGGGTTTTTTGGGGTTTTTTGCCTTTATCATGAAACTGGAATAATTCTTCTGTTTTGTAAACCGTTTTCTTTTGTGGAGAATAACTTCAAATGTATTTTGCTGTCTTTTCATCCTCTCCACCTCGTGACCACCATCGATAACAAACAAAAAAAATCAAAAACACCAAACTAAAACACCCGGTACGTGTATGTATGTATGTATATATATATATATGTGTGTATAATATACAAAAGGCATCAGCTGAAGTAGAGAACAGTGACGAAGGGGACTCCAAGAACGGATGCAATGGGCAAGAGGAAGAGGACACAGACTCCGACACTTCGTTGTCGTCATCACTGTCATCGTCATCAAATATTTCATCCTCCAAGAAAAACACCAGTGCAAAGGTGAGTGTCAGGTTTATTCAGCCACCATCTACCCCTCCCCCCCACAAAACATTATACACCCCACACCTCACACACACTCATCACGAAGCCAAAACTTCACAAATCCTTACTCTTTACTCGTTTACTTGTTTCAGTCATTTGGCTGCGGCCATGCTGGAGCACCACCTTTAATCGAGCAACGCGACCCCGGGACTTATTCTTTTTTGTAAGCCCAGTACTTATTCTATCGGTCTCTTTTGCCGAACCGCTAAGTAACGGGGACGTAAACACACCAGCATCGGTTGTCAAGCAATGCTAGGGGGACAAACACACACACAAAATAGATATATATACATATATACGACGGGCTTCTTTCAGTTTCCGTCTACCAAATCCACTCACAAGGCTTTGGTCGGCCCGAGGCTATAGCAGAAGACACTTGCCCAAGATGCCATGCAGTGGGACTGAACCTGGAACCATGTGGTTCATAAGCAAGCTACTTGTGTATATATATATATATATATATTCATATACATATATACGACGGGCTTCTTTCAGTTTCCGTCTACCAAATCCACTCACAAGGCTTTGGTTGGCCCGGGGCTATAGTAGAAGACACTTGCCCAAGGTGCCACGCAGTGGGACTGGACCCGGAAGCATGTGGTTGGTAAGCAAGCTACTTACCACACAGCCACTCCTGCGCCTATGTGCAAATTTTTTTCTTTTTTTTTTTGCCAGTCTTGAGATGTTTCACAATCTCACCAACTCAAAGCTCAGAGGAACAGTTTCCAAAACTAAAGCTTCTACTTAATATACCATTATCTATCTATCTATCTAGCTATATATATATTACTTTGTTTCAAATCTTGTTTTTAACATATGCACAATTGTGTATGTGTCTATACCAGTGCTTTTCAACCTTTTCGCTGGAGCGGAACCCCAAGGAAACATTCCACTGGCTCGAGGAACCCCTGTGCAATAATTTAATAGTCTTATGCACACATATCTGCACAGGAGAATTAAAAATTACTGCCGATTTTAGCAGTTTTGTAACTTCTTGCGGAACCCTGGTTGAAAACCACTGGTCTATATGTATGTATCTATCTATATATCTATATCATCATCATCATCGTTTGATGTAATATATATATATATATATATTAACAATTGAGGATAAAATCTTTAAAAGAAGTTATCAGTAGTCAGCGTGAAAAACCTCGTAAGAGAAAAAATCCGTAAATTCTTCCTCTTTGAAAATATTCATGTGATATGTAACTGAATTCTTTTTTAAAATGATGTGTTTTGAAGTTTTGCATTTGGTAAAATTTTGTTTATTTTTAGTAGTTTTGACCGCATTGGTCCCTCTTAGCGTGTTGGTATCTACGAATAGTAGTACCCTCAATATAATATAATATAAATATATATATATATATATATATATAATATAATTCGAGACAAAACCACTATTTTAAAACCAAACAAGGAAAGACTTAATCAATACATAAAATTTTAATATAAATTAAATAAACCGCCACTACAAATGTTTCATGTCTGCTCCGACAATCTTCAGGTGGATTTTCGATCTTCTAATCAGTATCAAATTTTGATACTGATTAGAAGATCGAAAATCCACCTGAAGATTGTCGGAGCAGACATGAAACATTTGTAGTGGCGGTTTATTTAATTTATATTAAAATTTTATGTATTGATTAAGTCTTTCCTTGTTTGGTTTTAAAATAGTGGTTTTGTCTCGAATTATATTATATAATATTTTACTATAAAATTGGATTTAACCCTAAATCTGATTTTTCCCTGTAATTTTGGATTCATTCCCTAATATTTATTATTATATATATATATTACTTTGTTTCAAATCTTGTTTTTAACATATGCACAATTGTGTATGTGTCTATATGTATGTATCTATCTGCCTATCTTAGACCGTTAGCCCCTGCACGCATTTTTTCTCTCTGTGTTTCTTTTCTGTGTATCTTTCTGTCGAAGAGTGTAGGCTCAAAACGTAAAAGACTTGTTCTATTTCTATTCCTGAGTGCTATACTAATACATTTGTTTGTTTGTACTCCACCTGCCTTCGTCTTTTGTTTATTTTCGTAAACCTTCCCGTTATATATATACCTATCTATATATCTCGATATATATATCTATCTATCTACCTATTTGTCTGTCTATATGTCTATCTATCTATCTGTCTGTTTGTCTATCTACAGAGAGTTACTTACTTGCAAATAAATGTGACATTATTGACCGAGGTTACCGTGGTCTTTTCCGTAGGCTTTTCTTTCCACGAATAAACCTTATCTGCTCTCCCCTTTACACGTTACATCATGACATTTCTGTGATACATGATCCTTATTGATTGTTTTTTTTCTTTCCTTTTTACGATCCCTTTTGATCGAAAACCTACAACCTACCCCACTTATTTTTTCCTCCCCAAAAAGAAAAGCTCTACTTTGTAATTTGTCCCCTCTGTGTTCAGCCCTGTGTGGCTAATAAAGAAACATATCTGTTTGTCTATCCGTTTATCTACCTATAGCAGTATCGCCCGGCGTTGCTCGGGTTTGTAAGGGAAATAACTATATAAGTATTTTTAGAGATGTAAAGTATAATAGCCATCTGAATATGGCTAACCACAAAGGGTGGGAGGGGTACTGTAGCTTTTTACGTTCTGAGATTTAATGATAAATTTTTAGAGAGTTACTTCCCTTATATATGCCAAAAATGGGAAAAATTGATGGTAAATTTTTTTTTAAATCGTAGACTCATCGTAGACGTGCGCTAATACCCAGAAGGGCTCGATATGAATCACGACTATAAGATACCCGGTTTTGGTTAAACTGCACTGCAAAATGTGGGAGTAGTTAGGAATCTAAATCGTAGGAGACAGACAGCACACAACCTCACTTTTATATATAAAGATTTGTCCATCTGTCCATCTGACTACCTATTTATCTATGTACTTATCTACCTATCTGTCTATCCGTCCGTCCATCTATCCACCTCATCAGTATTTCAACGTCCCCTGCTGCTTTCCATGGATCTGCCAGAATTCATGGAAGCAGATTCTCTCTGAATGTCTTATTCTTCCATGCATGGGTGACAGACAGACTGAGAAGTTGTAAAGTTCCCTTTTTACTATTAATTTCTTTGTTTTATTTCTTCTTTCTTTGTTGTGCTTCTGTCATTGGACTCTGGCCATGCTGGGGCACCACCCTTCCATGTTTCATTCATTTGCCTTTTTACTTTTTTTTCTGAAACAGAAAGTCAGTGCTAAAGCGACGGCCGATTCCGTCGAAGAAAGCTCTCAGGTCAAACTGTTTCGAAGAATCTGCCGAGCTGCGGAACTTTTTGTCAATTACAAGAAAGAATTCCAGGACTTGAAGACAGACAGACAGAAATGTAAACGCTTGAGGGAAATACTAAAAGATGCTGGTATGACAGGTGAGTCGGTTCCAAGTGGATGATGGACCATTTTCTTTCCTTGTCTTTCTCTGCCTCTCTCTCTCTCTCTCTCTCCTTATAATCCTTTTTACTTGCTTCAGTCATTTGACTTTGGCCATGCTGGAGCACCGCCTTTAGCCGAACAAATCGACCCCAGGACTTATTCTTTGTAAGCCCAGTACTTATTCTATCGGTCTTTTTTGCCGAACCGCTAAGTTACGGGAACATAAACACACCAGCATTGTTTGTCAAGCAATGTTGGGGGAGGGGGGGACAAACACACACACACAAATATATACACATACATATATATATATATATACATACATATATATATATATATATATATACGATGAGCTTCTTTCAGTTTCCTTCTACCAAATCCTCTCACAAGGCTTTGGTCGGCCCCAGACTATAGCAGAAGCCACTGTGCAACAACATAAAAGACAACACAATGCAATACAAGGGGTTTTTCTCATGTAAACAATGTAAAATCCCAATAGGGGAAGTGCTTTAAAGGTCCTGTGGAAAACCCCCCAAAAGCCATCAGTGCCTGATCAATAGGGCAAGAGCCCTTCTTTTGTCTTTCACAGGTGTATGCTCAGAATTGGTCCTTTTACATTGGCCATTCTTCCAACAAACTTGCTACAACGCAACTCTTCCTTCTCTGCCCTCAACTTCCTTTTCAAGTGAAACTTGAAAAAGTTGATTAGGGTTTGGCCAAATAGGAAAGTATCTGACCTTAGCCCTTTCAAACAAGTCCTCCATACTGTCTCTTTTGCTACAGCCACCAGAGAAATAATAATAATAGTAATTTCTACTTAAGGTACAAGGCCTGAAATTTGGGGGAGGGGGACTAGTCGATTGCATTGACCCTAGTGTTTCACTGGTACTTAATTTATCAACCCCAAAAGGATGAAAGGTAAAGTTAACCTTGGTGGAATTTGAACTCAGAACGTAAGGACGGACGAAGTACTGCTAGGCATTTCGCCCAGCGTGTTAACGATTCTGCCAGCTCACCACCTTATTAATAATAACAACAATAATTTCTTGGCCTGCACAAAACTCTTTTACTTGTTTCAGTCATTTGACTGCGGCCATGCTGGAGCACCACCTTTAATCAAGCAACTCGACCCCGGGACTTATTCTTTTTTGTAAGCCCATTACTTATTCTATCGGTCCCTTTTACCGAACTGCTAAGTGACGGGGACATAAACACACCAGCATCGGTTGTCAAGCAATGCTAGGGGGACAAACACACACACATACATATATATACGACGGGCTTCTTTCAGTTTCCGTCTACCAAATCCCCTCACAAGGCATTGGTCGGCCCGGGGCTATAGCAGAAGACACTTACTTGCCCAAGATGCCACGCAGTGGGACTGAACCCGGAACCATGTGGTTGGTAAACAAGCTACTTACCACACAGCCACTCCTGCACCTGTACCTTTTTTAACGAGGATTCTTAAGTTGATTAAATAAACCGCTGCAATTATTGGATGAATTAATTAGTTGATTTATTGTGTTTCAGGCCGTCCAACAATGAAAGCTGCGGAAAGAATACGTTTGTTGCGCGAAGCTAAACAGTTAAACAAGGACAATATTATATCTTGTGATTCAGGTAAGTCCTGGCTTTATAAGCATTTTACATCAGGAACAGAGCAAAGAATGTCTGGCTGCTAATCATCATCATTGTTCGACCGTGGTCGAGACAATGGAATTTACCATGCTACGCCAGACTTCACGGTCCATCATAGCATTACGGAGGTCCTGTTGCTGGATGCCTGTATCCCTGGAGATTACATCAGGGTAGGAGAGTGTGCGCCCTCTGGTATTGCGAGTAGATGGCTTCCAGAGGAGAAGAGTAGAAATTACCTCTTTTTCAGCTCTACAACAATGTCCAGCAAACTGGACTCTCCTACCTTTCACAGGAGATGACACAGGTGGTAGTTTCCCATATATTTGCATTTTGGTTGGATGGCGCTTCCACGAGAGATTTTGAGCTCTCATAAGGAGGCGAGTGTAGGTTCCATCCAACCGCCTCTCAAGCTTCTTTGATAACGTCCAGGTTTCTGCTAAGCTACAGTTATGGGTCTACTGACTGGGTCCTCGTCACAAACTGTTGGACTAACTCTCAGTGAACAGGTCGCGATCTTAAAGCTACGAAAATATTTTGGCAAATGAAATTTAAATGTTGAAGTGAATCTAACGGTTTTTGTGTGTTTCTTAAATGCCTTATAAACACCTTCCACTCTGCAATTGTGGAACTACTAACCTGCTGCTTATCAATGAATAGATGTGATCTCTCTCTCTCTCTTAACCCTTTTGCTACTGTATTTATTTTGAGATGCTCTGTGTTTCTTTCAATTACTTTAAATCTAACAAAAGAATTTAGTAAAATAACTTAATTATCATTCAGCTAGTGTTAAGAACATAAATTGCGACTAAGGTTTGGAGGAAGATTTTAATTCAAAACTTATGAAAACAAGACATTTATACTCAGAGCCAGAGCCGGTTTCAGCCAGGTTGGTAACAAAAGGGTTAAAAAAAAAACTAGAAGGGGATAATTCATTCCCTCCCTCGTCCTCTGTTATATATGTATATGTAAGTGTATGTATGTATATATATATATATATATATATATTTGGCGTTAGGAAGGGCATCCAGCTGTAGAAACACTGCCAGATAAGACTGGAGCCTGGTGCAGCCTTCTGGCTTCCCAGATCCCCGGTCGAACCGTCCAACCCATGCTAGCATGGACAACGGACGTTAAACGATGATGATGATGAATCAAGATTAATCAGAAAAAAAAAAAAATCAAGATTAATCAGCCGAAATTGCTAGGATGATCCGGTTCTTGATTGAAGGCTTCGAATGTCCCGTCTGTGTTTATCGTCTTCTAAATGTTTTACGTTCTTGTCCCAGTTTGTATTTTTCTACATAATATATGTATGTATGTATGATGGCACATGGCTCAGTGGTTAGAGTGTCGGGCTCATAATCACGAGGTAGCGAGTTCAATTCCCAGACCAAGCAGCATGTTGTGTTCTTGAGCAAGACACTTTATTTCACATTGCTCCAGTTCCCCCAGCTTTAGAAATGAATTGCAACATCTCTGGGGCCAAGCTGTATTGGCCCCTTTGCCTTTCCCATGGATAACATCGGTGGCATGGAGATGGGCAACTGCTGGTCTTCCATAAACCACCTTGCCCAGACTTGTGCCTCGGAAGGTAACTTTCTAGGTGCAATGCCATGGTCATTCATGACCGAAGGGGCTCTTTACCCATCACCCTTTTTATATGCGTGTTTAACCTTGTATTATTGCTTTTGTTGATGTTACAGGTCGATCCCGTAGGAAACGAAAAGGGTTTTTCTCTGTGGAAAACTCTCCTGCCAAAATAGTAAAATCTAAGCCCGAAAGCTTCCATAACCTGAAAGGAGTTGTGGACAGTGAAGGGTCCGGAAGCGATATGGAAACATAAACCAAACAAAAGGAGCCGAAGGTAAACTATACATGTTGTGTATACAGACTTGTGATCAAGGTGGTTCCAGCCTTGACCATCACCTCTTATTTTCATGCATCATGCATGTTTCTCCGATTACTACAATATCCTGTGGGTCCTTCGAGAAAGACCTGGGTCCATTTTCTGCTTACTTTGTTTATGTTAACCATTTAGTCAAAGAGAGAAAGAGCAGCACGGTCCATATGGGCCCTTATTTCTTTTTATTACTTATCATTTATTAATATTTATAATTAATTATCATTTATTAATTATTATCATTTATTAATGTTATTAATTATCATTTATTAATATTTGTTATTAATTATTATTATCATTTATTAATATTTATAATTAATTATTAATATTTGTTAATTATTATTATTATTTGTTAATTATTATTTATTAATATTTGTTATTAATTATTATTACCATTTATTAATATTTATAATTAATTAATATGTTAATTATTAATATTTGTTAATTATTATTATTGTTATTAATTATTATTTATTAATATTTGTTATTAATATTTATAATTAATTATTAATATTTGTTAATTATTATCATTATTTGTTATTATTGATTGCGGTATTTTTTTAAAAATAATTTTCCTTTTTCCAAGCCTGTGACCCCGATTTTCTTTCGTTTGTCTTTTTCAGATGCCGGAAACAATCCCTGTGATATTGTAGGAAAAGATTCTACTTGACTCTTGAAATGACTCTCTCTCTCTCCTTCTTCATTTGAGTTCTTCCTGCCCCCACCCCCCACTTTCCAACAAACACCCAATGCATATCCCATACCTTGCACACCACACACACACACACGACAGATTATTTACACACACAATTTCATTCTCTCACACACATGCTTAGATACACACGTTCAACACACATTCGTTCGTTCATACACACACACTGGACCATGATATTTTGTAGTCTTATCTTCCCACACACACACACTTTCTCTCTCTCTCTCTATTGTCAACTAAAAGCATTGTCTCACAATTTTATTGATATCTTTGTTCTCTCTCTCTCTCTCTCCACTTTCCTCCTTCTTTCTTTCTGCCCCTCTCTGTCTCTTTCTGTGTTTTTCTCCATTACTGTTTCTCTTTCTCTTCTCCCCCCTCTCTCCTTCCGTTACTCTCTTTCTCTCTCCCTTTCTTTGTCTCCATCTCTCTCTCTTTCTCCACTTCCCTCCTTTCTTTCTTTCTGCCTGTTCCCCCCTCCATTCTTCCTTGCTCTTTCCCTCTCTCCTTCCGTTACTCTCCATCTCTCTCTTTCACATATACACATTCTTTTTTGTTGTTTTACTATTAAGCTTCATGCTAGTTTCCCTTTTTTTTATTTGTTACATCTAAACCAAGATCAGTGATTCAATAAAAGTGTAAAATCAGTAAAAAAAAAAATTTTTAACAAACCAAATCAAGGAAGGCCAGTTGTTAAATGGGACCCCAGTATATTACTGAGTGCCTGTTGTCTTGATGGCAACGAAACTTCTCTTGAATGGTGTGAGACATTTTAATATAGCATGGAACTTCAGGGAAGTATCTGCTTCTGCGGCCCTGGCCTGACCAGTGCCTTATAAATGCAGGAGACAAGCTGTAGGGGGCCCAGTGGAGACACAGACTGCTGTAAGGGGTGGTGCTTAGTGCTGCATTTAGACTGACCGTAGATGAAGCAAAGGGAGAGGCACAAATAAGGAGAGCTTGGCCTGCTGTCGTCCACTTTTCCATGCTTTTGTCGAGCCTTTTTTTTTTTTGCCTTTTCGTGGTCAGTTGACCCTCCAGTTGTCAGCCCTCACCTGTTTCCAAGCAAGGTCATATTTACCCACTGGTCCTCTCAACACAAACATTACAATGACCAGACATGTTTTCATGGAAGACGGTAAACAACACTGCTTGTACGACAGCTACATTCGTCTACGATCTATGCATGATATCAAGACAGAGATATCAACACCCACACATATTGGAAAGAAAATTATGATAAACTTAATCATCTTTTAATGTCCGTTTTCTGTGCTGGCATGGGTTGGACAGTTTGATTAAAAACTGGTAAGCCCGTGGGCTGTACCAGGTTCTAATCTGATCTGGCAATGTTTCTACAGCTGGATGCCTTTCCTAATGTCAACCACGCCAAGAGTGTAGTGGGTGCCTTTTAAGTGCCACCAGTATGGGTGCCATTGACTTGACCCCAGCATCAGCCACGACTAAGGTCTTACCTGGCCTGACAGGTCTACACAAGCATGGTATATTGCCAAAGGTCTTGGTCACTTGTCATGGCCTCCATGAGGCCCAATGCTCAAATGGTACTTTTTATGTGCCACCGGCATTGGAATCGGCTGTGACTGTGAGATGCTACGATACAAACTGCATCTTGCGTTTAATCCTTTGAGCATTTAAACAGGTAGTGTCCAGCCAAAATATTCCATCTGTTTTCATGTTCAAAGTGGCCAGATCAGACCTCTCACACCTACCCTACAATGTCATTCTAAAAATAAACAATCGCGTCATTGAAATCTTGAAGCTATGAATTAATGCATGATTAATTCCAAACAAGTGTGAATAAATAAGCATTAAATTTGACGAAGTAATCTGAATGCTGTAGGGTTAAACTGGACGCGAAACGGATGAGGATCCTGCACAAGAATCTCTAAACTCACAGCTTTTAATCGTTCTGATCTCAAGATGTTGACGACAGCTAAAGTTAAATGTCTCTCACATGCCATTTATCAATGACTACACAAACATCATCATCATCATACGTCCGTTCTCCATGCTAGCATGGGTTGGACAGTTCGACCAGGGTCTGGGAAGCCAGGAGGCTGCACCAGGCTCCAGTCTGATCTGGCAGTGTTTCTACAGCTGGATGCCCTTCCTAACGCCAACCACTCCACGAGTGTAGTGAGTGCTTTTTACGTGCCACCGGCACCTGTGCCAGGGGAGTCTGGCAGTGGCCACGATCGGTTGGTGCTTTTAATATACCACCGGTACAGAAGCCACTCAAGGCGGCGCTGGCATCAACCACGTTTGGATGGTGGCATCGGCCACGTTCGGACAGATGTATATTTAAAGGCTATATATATGTGGTGGGGTTGGAATAAACATCAAAGATGCTTTACTCCCCCCCCCCAAACACACACACTCTAATACAGGAACTACTCAGAGGTTTTGCAAACTATTCTAAATCCATTGCAATGTTGAAAACCATTCCGCATATCATCAGCAGGTATCTCAGGATAACGAGGTTTTGCTCCTTAGCTTGTATACCTCACCTGAGGGGCGCAGCAAGGATCGAGCTGGTCTTTGCCCATGGAAAGGTTCCACTTGCTTTCTCTTATCAACCAGAGCCATCTCAAGAGCTACTTTCAGCTGCCATGCCTATTTCCTTATTTATATATATAAGTGGCCTCTACCTGGGATGTAGCCAGCCCACTTAGGCATTCCTTTCCTTCTTGGGACACAAAACTCCACTTGTGAAGACCTGTTGAGGCAAATGAAAATCAAAATCAAAATAGTAATCTAGCAACATCAATAGAATTTGTAGCAGTTATACCAGTGCCGGTGGCACGTAAGAGAACCATCCGAACGTGGCCGTAGCCAGCGCCGCCCGACTGGCCTCTGTGCCGGTGGCACATAGAAAGCACCATCCGACCGTGGCCGTTGCCAGCCTCGTCTGGCACCTGTGTCGGTGGCACGTTAAACGCACCATCCGAACGTGGCCGTTTGCCAGCCTCGTCTGGCACGTAAAAAGCACCCACTACACTCACGGAATGGTTGGCCATAGGGAGGGCATCCAGCTGTAGAAATACTGCCAGATCAGACTGGAGTCTGGTGCAGCCTCCTGGCTTCCCAGACCCCAGTCGAACCGTCCAACCCATGCTAGCGCGGAAAGCAGACGTTAAACGATGATGATGATGATGGTGAAGTAAACAGGAAACGAGAAATATTGATCAACAAGAACTGACCTACAACAATTATTATTTTTTTAATTCAATACAAACAGACTGATTCCCATCCAATAGTATTGAACTGAAAAATAATGTTTGATTTAGGTCAGTTGCTGTTGATCAATATTTCTCCATTTTCTGTTTATTTTAAATTTGATTCCCGATAAACTCATGTTTACCTTAGTCATTACCTGTGATACATATGTATGCCCAGGGTTAAATATAGGTAACTATACCGGTAATATAATGGTTACTTTTATCCCTTAGACGGTTATTCTAAACTCTATATATATATATGTGTGTGTGTGTGTGTATGGGTATATATGTATATGTATGTGTGTGTATGTATATATGTGTGTGTGTGTGTATATATGTATATATGTATATGTGTGTGTGTGTATATATATGTGTGTGTGTGTGTATATATATATGTGTGTGTGTGTATATATATATATATGTGTGTGTGTATATATGTATGTATGTGTATATATATGTATATATATATCTGTATATGTGTATATATATATGTATGTATTGTTATATTTGGGGATGGTCTTCTTTTTGGCCAATTTTTATGCTGAAAATATGACCGTCCCACAAAATAACAATATCTCTTTCAACACGCACTTCCACATCAAGAATCTTACAAAACAAATGCATAAACATTGTGTGTGTGTATATAAGCATATGTATGTATATATATATATATATACATATGTGTGTATGTATGTATGTATATATATATATGCATGTGTGTGTATGTATGTATGTATATATATATATGCATGTGTGTGTATGTATGTATGTATGTATATATATATGCATATGTGTGTATATATATATATATATATTATATATGCATATGTGTGTATGTATGTATGTATATATATGTATATATATATGCATGTGTGTATGTATGTATGTATGTATGTATATATATATATGCATATGTGTGTATATATATATATATATATATATATATGCATATGTGTGTATGTATGTATATATATATATGCATATGTGTGTATATATATATATAATATATATATGCATATGTGTGTATGTATGTATATATATATATATATGCATATGTGTGTATGTATGTATGTATGTATGTATGTATATATATATATAAAAGAGAAAGGAGGATAAGACAAGGTTTAAGTTCCAATCCCTGTCTGCCCCCCCCCCCCCCCATTACGGTTGTTTGGGGCTGGGCATTTGGTCTTCCAGCATCATTTAGGTGCTCAACCGGCAACAGATTGCCAAGGGAACCCTTTATTGCTTTAATTTACCGGAGGAGAACGAATGTGTTTTTATGTGTATAGTCTAACCCCACACAGACCCCGCCTCTCTCTCTCTCTCTCTCTCTCTCTCTCTCTCTCTCTCTCTCTCTCTCTCTCTCTCTCTCTCTCTCTCTCTCTCTCTCTCTCTCTCTCTCTCTCTTCGTATTGTGACCCTGGCAGAAAGGAAAGCAATACATCTCAGAGTCCAGGGTAGAGAGCAAATCAAACAACACACACCTCACTATTGGACATGCTCTTTATCTCTTTCTTTCTTTCTATCTCTCTCTGTCTCTCTCTCCCTCTCTCCTTTCCTCTCTTTCACCTCTCCTCTTTATGATATCATCTGACATGAAACAGAAATGCCTCACACTTAAAAATAAAAATTAAAAAATGCCATGCCTTACCCCATTCTCTCTCACACACACACACACACACACACTGACTCTCTTCTGCTCTTATTCTGTCTAATCATTGTTATCCAGTGAAAGCCCCAGCTACAGCAGTTGAAATCAGAACGTTGACTAAGCCAAGAAAATAACACGAAGTTAAACTGTGATTCAAAAAAGTTCATGTTTTGTTGTTGTTCAAAGAAGGAAATAATAATAATAATAATAATAATAATAACAAACTATCCAACTAAAATTATATATTTCTGCAATGTAAAAATAAAAAGAATTTAAAAAAAGAAAACATTTTTGTTTTAATGTGTGTGTGTGTGTGTATAAAGCTACGTACATTTATATTTTACATGTTTATATATACAAATACCTGTTGGTAACTCTTCGAAGATCACAGCTGGGCCGTGAAGGATGTCGTCATCAGACCATGGGACGTGTGTTTCTGCATACTGTACACTTCATCAGTTACAGACTCTGAATCTGCCATTCAGAGCTCACTTTGGGTCGATAAGATAAGCACCATTTAAACATTGGGTTTGAGGCAATCGACTTCCTCCTTCCTTCAGAATTCTTGCCCTGTGCCAAAATATGAAAGAATTCTTATGTAAATAGCATAAAATACATTTACTGGTGTATGCAAAGCTTTGTCAAGCAGTGGGCCTGTATTTCGGGCACAGTGAGTAGCAATGGTTTCAATATAAGTGTGTCCATGCTTATGTTTTCAAAGTTGATGGGGGGGGGGGGGGGTTAGACCATTCTTGGGAATCATGACTTACGATCAGGGTTGTACTTTTTTTACAAATGTAGGCGCAGGAGTGGCTGTGTGGTAAGTAGCTTGCTTACCAACCACATGGTTCCGGGTTCAGTCCCACTGCGTGGCACCTTGGGCAAGTGTCTTCTACTATAGCCTCGAGCCGACCAAAGCCTTGTGAGTGGATTTGGTAGGCGGAAACTGAAAGAAGCCTGTCGTATATAAGTATATATATATATATGTGTTTGTGTGTCTGTGTTTGTTCCCCTAGCATTGCTTCACAACCGATGCTGGTGTGTTTATGTCCCCGTCACTTAGCGGTTTGGCAAAAGAGACCGATAGAATAAGTACTGGGCTTACAAAGAATAAGTCCCGGGGTCGAGTTGCTCGACTAAAGGCAGTGCTCCAGCATGGCTGCAGTCAAATGACGGAAACAAGTAAAAGAGTAAAAAAGAGAGTATTAGACTACCATTTCCAAGATCCAAACATTCAGGAAACCACCAAATCCCAAGGGCATCAGATAAGGGATTGTGTACACACAGAAGTCAAGTACCAGGGTGGATGTAATCGACAAAGCCCCCCTCCCCTCAAAACTGCTGGCTTTATGCGTAAATTTCTTTTGATTTTGGCACAAGGGCAGCAAATTTTGATGGGAGAAGTCTACCATTGACACCCAATATTTGGCTGATATTTTGTTCTACCTTGTTTTAGCTTTTAGACTGGCCATGCTGGGGCACCACCTTGAAGTACTTTACTCAAATAAATCGCAGCACTTTTTAAGTCTGATGCTTATCCCATTGGTCTGTTTTGCCGAATTGCTAAGTTACAGGGACATTAACACACAAACACTGGTTGTCAAGCAGTGGTTGGAGACACACACACACACATCATCATCATCATCATCATCATCATTTAGCGTCCGTTTTCCATGCTAGCATGGGTTGGACGGTTCTACTGGGGTCTGTGAAGCCAGAAGGCTTCATCAGGCCCAGTCAAATCTGGCAGTGTTTCTACGGCTGGATGCCCTTCCTAACGCCAACCACTCCGTGAGTGTAGTGGGTGCTTTTTACGTGCCACCCGCACTGGTGCCAGACAGAGCTGGCAAACGGCCACGAACGGATGGTGCTTTTTATGTGCCACCGGCACGAGGGCCAGGCGAGGCTGGCAACGGACACGAAACGGGGCGGTGCTGGCAACGGTCGCGAAACGGAAAGTTCTCTTACATGCCACCGGCACTGGTAACACATCTGCAATTTCCATTGATCGATTTCGATTCTGATCCTCACTTGCCTCAATGGGTCTTCACAAGCAGAGTTTCGACATGCCACCGGCACTGGTAGCACATCCGCAATTTCCATTGATCGATTTCGATTCTGATCCTCACTTGCCTCAACACGTCTTCACAAGTAGAGTTTTGTGTCCCAAGAAGGGAAGGTATGCATACGTAGGCTGGCTCCATCCCATGTAGAAGGCCACGGGTTGTGGACTCACTTGTCCTGCCGGGTCTTCTCGCGCACAGCACACTTCCAGAGGTCTCGGTCTCTAGTCATTTCCTCAGTGAGACCTAAAGTTCGAAGGTCGTGCTTCACCACCTCGTCCCAGGTTTTCCTGGGTCTGCCTCTTCCACAGGTTCCCTCAACCGCTAGGGTGTGGCACTTTTTCACACACAACTATCTTCATCCATTCTCGCCACATGACCATACCAGCGCAAACGTCTCTCTTGCACACCACAACTGATGCTTCTTAGGTCCAGCTTTTCTCTCAAGGTACTTACACTCTGCCGAGTGTGAGTACCGGCATTACACATCCATCGGAGCATACTGGCTTCATTTCTAGCGAGCTTACGCATATCCTCAGCAGTCACGGCCCATGTTTCACTGCCATGTAGCATGGCTGTTCGTACACACGCATCATACAGTCTGCCTTTCACTCTGTGCGAGAGGCCTTTTGTCACCAGCAGAGGTAAGAGCTCTCTGAACTTTGCCCAAGCTATTCTTACTCTAGCAGTTACACTTTCAGCACACCACCCCCGCTGCTGACTTGGTCACCTAGGTAACGGAAACTATCAACTATTTCTAGTTTTTCTCCCTGGAAAGTGACGGAAGTTGGTCTCAGAGCATTTTCAGTGTTTATTGTTCCTGAGCATCTGCCACATACAAAAACCATCTTCCTAGTTAGCCTTCCTTTGACATTGCTGCATCTCTTATGTGTCCATAGCTTACACTTGGTGCATCTTATAGAGTTTCTACCTACACCTTTTCTACAGATCGAGCAGGGCCATCTACCTGAAGTGTTTGTGATTTGTCTACCTTCCTACTGATTACGACTTTGGTTTTAGCTAGATTGACTCTGAGGCCCTTCGATTCTAATCCTTGTTTCAACACCAAAACTCTCCTCCAGTTCTGATAGCGACTCAGCAATTAGAGCAAGGTCATCAGCATAGAGGAGCTCCCAAGGGCATCCTGTCTTGAATTCCTCCGTTATTGCCTGGAGGACTATGATAAATAGGAGGGGGCTGAGTACTGAGCCTTGGTGGACCCCTACCTCTACCCGGAATTCTTCACTGTACTCATTTCCAACCCTCACCCTACTAGCGGCGTCCCTATACATGGCCCGCACAGCTCTCACTAACCATTCATCTATCCCTAGTTTTCTCATTGCCCACCAGATAAGGGATCGGGGGACCCTGTCGAAGGCTTTCTCCATGTCAACAAAAGCCAGGTACAGGGGCTTATCTTTGGCTAGGTATTTCTCCTGCAGCTGCCTTACCAGGAATATAGCATCAGTAGTACTTTTCCCTGGCACAAACCCAAACTGCATCTCATCTAAACTAACTCTCTCTCTAATTAGTTGGGCTATGACCCTCTCCGTAACCTTCATCACCTGGTCCAACAGCTTGATACCTCTGTAGTTATTTGTATCTAGGGCATCACCTTTACCTTTGTAGCAGTTGACTATTATACTGCTACACCAGTCATTGGGTATGACCCCTTTGTGTATCACCTGATTAACTATATGGGTGACTAGGCTATAGCCGACACTACCAGACATTTTGAGCATCTCTGCAGTGATTCCTGATGGGCCTGGGGCTTTCCCTGTCTTCATGCTTCTAATTGCCTTAGCTACCACAGAACTATCAACTCGGATAGCTGGTCCCTCTGTTGGGTCAACATTCGGCAGACTCTCTTTATCCCATTCATTTTCTTCATTCAGCAACCTTTCATAGTGGCATCTCCAAACCTCTCTCTTCGCATCCTCATTTAGCGCAAGTGAACCATCTTCCATGCGAACACACTTCTCTCCTACCACATCACGATTCTCTCTCAACACTGTCTTGCAACACGAAACACCTCCAGTCTTTGGTCCTCACGGCGCAGAACATTGGCAAATTTTTTCTTATCTGCTTCCCCTCTGGCTAAATAAACCTGTCTCCTAGCTTCTCTTTTGGCAGTCTGATACAATTCCCTGCTACCCCCATTTTTCCAGACCTTCCAAGCCTGTCTCTTTTCTCTAATAGCCCTGTCTACAATATTGTTCCACCACCACGTTATTCTAGGTCGAGAGGGGACTTTGCACCACCACAGATCTGGTCAGTGGCTCTCAGCAGGTTGTCCCTTAGAAACGTCCAGCTGTCTTCTACCCCCTGTGATGCTCTATCCCCTTCTACTTCGTCAGAGGCTTCAAGTAATATGTCCCTAAATCTCTGTCCATTTGCAGGATCTTTAAGCTTCCAGATCCTTCTTCTCCATATTTGTCGTCTTCTGGTTGTCCTCCTAGTCCTGATCCTAAAGTCACTAACTACCAGTCTATGTTGTGGGGTACATTCTTCACCTGGGAAGGTTTTGGCATTTATAAGCAGCCATCTCTCCCTTTGCCTTGTAAGGATGTAGTCAATTTGGCTGGTATGTTGGCCCGATTGGTAAGTGACTAGGTGGCTGGTAGGTTTCCTGAAGTTAGTGTTGCAAATCATAAGATTATTTGCATCGCAGAACTCCAGCAGCCTGGTTCCCTCCTCGTTGCGGGAGCCATAGCCATAGCCTCCATGTACGCCATGGAAGCCCCCAGCATGTCGTCCAACGTGACCATTGAAGTCACCAGCCACAAAGATAAGGTCTCTGTCGTTCGTCAATGAGGTAGTCTGCAGTAGAGTGTCATAGAATCGGTCTTTCTGTCCATCGGGTAGCCCCGACTGAGGAGCATAGGCTGATATAATGGTTGCTAAACTATGATGAAGCACTAATCTAATCTTAAGTATTCTGTCACTTACTCTGATTACCTCAATTACTTTATCTACCCATTTCTCAGCGATAAGTATACCCACGCCACCAACCCCGTCAGTGTTCCCTGCCCAGAAAATCTTGTACCTGCGTTCCTTGCCTGTGAGGAACCTAGCTGATCCTCCTCTCCACCTTATTCTTCTTGCATGCAACATATATCCACACATCTCCGTTCAAGCATCTCGACTATCTCACCAGACCTACCTTTCAGAGTGCCAACGTTGAGGGTGCCAACCCTGAGGGTGTGGAAGGCATGGGCTCTAGAGACCCTGGGACGGTGGACAGTAGCTTCGTGTACCTGAAAAGAAAGCTCGCATTTGGCAGAATTCATGTGCAAGAAATGAAGTAGTAAAGTAGCCTTCAGTACAACCTGCATAACGCTAGCCTTTCTATTTTTGCACTGTATGAACATTACCTTACATAGGTCGAGACTAGGGGTAGGGAGGGGTATGGATGGTGAGAGCATTTGCAGTCTTCATGGGAAGCACCCCGGAATGGAAGAGAATAGGAACTTCCGGCATGCGTGGTGGGGGTGGGAGGGCGGGTGCACCGTAGCTGAGTAAAGAGGTTCTGTTAATCGTGAGCTAGCAAATGGGTTTGTATGAATCGGGAGACAATACTAAACGAAAAATTGAAAAATTGAAAAATCAGAGTGGCTATGAACCTGGAGACAAGTCTAAACGAAAAAAATGTTTGAGCTAGACAGGGTAATGAGGGAATACTGAAAGAATGAGTGACAATACAATGAGATGGAAATTGAAGAATAGAGAAAGAATAAGGATAAGTGCAAGAAAGAAGGTAGTCTTAGCGAGGTTGGATGATTCACTTAACTTTTAGCCATTCATGATCTGTGCGTATTCTTTAGATATTTTGAAGCGAGTGGGGTTAACGATAAATGCCATGGCTCTTTTATGTATGGCGATGATGGTTTTGGGGGAGGGGGGGGCATAGAGGACCATGGCGATGATGGTTATGGGAAGGGGGGACATAGCGAGAGAGAGATACGGTTAGTTAGAGAGAGAGGTCAAGGGACACGTGACAATAAGCGGTGTGAGGGAATTTGACTGGGGACGGCATTGTCGATAAATAAACATTAGATAAATAGGTTTGAAAATCAGAAAAATCAGAGGGAATATCATTATTGATAGCTAATATAACACCGTATATATATATATATACATACATACATACAATGAGCTTCTTTCAGTTTCCATCTACCAAATCCACTCACAAGGCTTCACGAGTAGAAGACACTTGCCCAAGGTGCCACACAGTGGGACTGAACATTGAACCATGTGGTTGGGAAGCAAGCTACACACACACACACACACAAACATTTATATATGTCGGGCTTCTTGCAGTGTCCGTCTACCAAATCCACTCACAAAGCTTTGGTCAGCCCGAGGCTATAGTCGAAGACACTTGCCCAAGGTGCCACGCAGCGGGACCGAACCCGGAACCATGTGGTTGGTAAGCAAGCTTCTTACCACACAGCCATGCTATTGACCCCCCACCCCCACCCCGAGGGATAAAAAGGCTAACTTGACCTTGACTGGATTTCAGCACAATGTAGCTCAAGTTTAAAATATGTTCACAAAAGGAGTGGTTTTGGGGGGAGGGGTTATCTGAGGAAAGATAACATGAAACGGAAGGAAATCTGAACAAACCTGATATTAGTCACATATCAAACATGACTGTCTGTGAATTGGTATGTTTGGTATGCACAGAAGTTTATATATATATATATACAGGGCGGCCCAAAAGTAGGTTTACGGTTATTCAATCGTCTCTTTCACATTCATACATTAACTCTCTTTGACTCTTTTACTTGTTTCAGTCATTTGACTGCGGCCATGCTGGAGCACCGCCTTTAGTCGAGCAACTCGACCCCGGGACTTATTCTTTGTAAGCCTAGTACTTATTCTATCGGTCTCTTTTGCCGAACTGCTAAGTAACGGGGACATAAACACACCAGCATCGGTTGTCAAGCAATGCTAGGGGGACAAACACAGACACACAAACACACACATGCATATATATATACATATATACAACGGGCTTCTTTCAGTTTCCGTCTACCAAATCCACTCACAAGGCTTTGGACGGCCCGAGGCTATAGTAGAAGACACTTACCCGGAACCATGTGGTTGGTAAACAAGCTACTTACCACAGCCTTGTGAGTGGATTTGGTAGACGGAAACTGAAAGAAGCCTGTCGTATATATGTATATATATGTGTATGTATGTGTGTCTGTGTTTGTCCCCCTAGCATTGCTTGACAATCGATGCTGGTGTGTCCCCGTAACTTAGCGCTTCGGCAAAAGAGACCGATAGAATAAGTCCCGGGGTCGATTTGCCCGACTAAAGGCAGTGCTCCAGCATGGCCACAGTCAAATGACTGAAACAAGAAAAAGAGTAAAGAGTATGTATGCGTGTACATGTATATATATATATGTGTGTGTGTGTGTGTGTGTGTGTGACCTTCTTTCATGTTGCCTCTGTATTTCATTGCTGCTATTTCATGCATCAATGAACAAGAACATTCCAGGTGAGGTAACTCAAAATCCACATGGGTCTCCACCTAGATTAGCAAATTCTTTTTCTTCTTCCTCGGCACCCCCCACCCAACTGACCTTCTTTCTCCTTATTCACAATGATTCCCCCACCCGTAATTAAGCCAAAATACCTAAGTAGAGATTTAGTTAATTAAATGAATGTTAAATCGTTTCAGGAGTTTATTTCCCGTATTTATTTGGCTGGCAGACATCACGGGGGCCGCCGCTTGGTTTTGCCATCAAGGGGTTCTTGGACTTCATTATGTTTTGTGGCACCTTGGGCAAGTGTCTCTACTGCTACTACTACTACTACTGCTGCTACTACTACTACCACCTACTACTACTACTGCTGCTACTACTACTACCACCTACTACTACTACTGCTGCTACTACTACTAGCACCTACTACTACTACTGCTGCTACTACTACTACTAGCACCTACTACTACTACTGCTGCTACTACTACTAGCACCTATTACTACTACTGCTGCTACTACTACTAGATACTACTACTACTACTAGCACCTACTACTACTACTGCTGCTACTACTACTACTAGCACCTACTACTACTACTGCTGCTACTACTACTAGCACCTATTACTACTACTGCTGCTACTACTACTACTACTACTACTGCTGCTACTACTACTACCACCTACTACTACTACTGCTGCTACTACTACTACCACCTACTACTACTACTGCTACTACTGCTGCTGCTGCTACTACTAGCACCTACTACTACTTGTAGGTTCTTCACTTCATGTTTTGTGGCACCTTGGGCAAGTGTCTCTACTGCTACTACTACTACCACCTACTACTGCTACTGCTGCTGTTGCTACTACTACTACTGCTGCTACTACTGTTGCTACTACTACTACTGCTGCTGCTGCTACTACCACCTACTACTACTGCTACTACCTGCATGTCCAATCGCATCATTGCCTCATCCCCATAAGCTTACTGAAGCATCTGCAATACCCCTGTAGCAGACTTCCTGAGTTGACCGCAAATTTTACGTTGGTTCTTTGTTCCAACTTCCTCCTGTCCATCACAAAACTCGCAGACTATACAGCAGGACACGTCATCACAAAAGCACAAATTTCACAACTTGCAAAGCAAACACAGCAATGTCGCTCAGCTTACTGCCTCATGAAGGTCACTGTCATCTCTCACTGCACACACAACCATATGCTGCCATCTGTTGGCACCCTAGAGAACTAGTCCTGGATCTTTTTGATACCACTCATAGCGCAGGAGTGGCTGTGTGGTAAGTAGCTTGCTTACCAACCACATGGTTCCGGGTTCAGTCCCACTGCGTGGCATCTTGGGCAAGTCTCTTCTACTATAGCCTCGGGCCGACCAAAGCTTTGTGAGTGGATTTGGTAGACGGAAACTGAAAGAAGCCCGTCGTATATATGTATGTATATATATGTATGTATATATATATATATATATATGCGTGTGTGTGTCTGTGTTTGTCCCCATAGCATTGCTTGACAACCGATGCTGGTGTGTTTATGTCCCCGTTACTTAGCAGTTCGGCAAAAGAAACCAATAGAATAAGTACTGGGCTTACAAAGTCCCAGGATCGAGTTGCTCGACTAAAGGCGGTGCTCCAGCATGGCCACAGTGAAATGACTGAAACAAGTAAAAGAGTATACAAAAAGAAAATATCAATGAGTCCTAGGGTCAATTTGTTCAGCTAAGCCCTTTCGTGTGGTGCTCCAACATGGGCACAGTCCAATGACTGAAACAAGATATACCCTTAACCTAACACAAATAAATCTATATCCTTTAGGGTTCACTATGCTGTGTAGGGGCCAGCATATCAAAAGAATGGACCCAATGTTTGCTCTGAGTGTCATAATAATAATTTATTTCTTTATTGTCCACAGGGGGCTAAACATAGCAGGGACACACAAGGACAGATAAAGGGATTAAGTCGATTAAAATCTTCCACCAAACCTTAGTCACAATTTATATTCCTAAGACGAGCTTAATGATAATTAAGTTATTTTACTAAATTCTTTGTTATATTGAAAACTAAGCAGTATCACCCGGCATTGCTTGGGTTTGTTTCTACCCTTTAGAATTGGAATTTTTGCAAAGTAAAAAATTTGCATTATGTAGCTTGTTATTCTCTTTGAGTGAACATTTTTCTGGTTGAAATACACCGAAAAATGGCGACACAGCAATTAAAAAATCGTAAAAAAAGCACCATTTTGATGTAAATAATTTTTGGTGTTAACATGGTCCGATTTGAATTTTTTCTTCTACGGAAGGAAGAGCAAGCCTTCTTCTATCATACTCTCAATTTTGGTCAACTTGCACCGCAGGGTCTCAAAGGAGATAGTGTTAGTTGAAGGCTACCAAACGTGCCATACACAGACAACTTCATGTAAATAATTTTTGGTGTTAACATGGTCCGATTTGAATTTTTTCTTCTACGGAAGGAAGAGCAAGCCTTCTTCTAGCATACTCTCAATTTTGGCCAACTTGCACCGCAGGGTCTCAAAGGAGATAGTGTTAGTTGAAGGCTACCAAACCTGCCACACACAGACAACTTCATGTAAATAATTTTTGGTGTTAACATGGTCCGATTTGAATTTTTTCTTCTACGGAAGGAAGAGCAAGCCTTCTTCTATCATACTCTCAATTTTGGTCAACTTGCACCGCAGGGTCTCAAAGGAGATAGTGTTAGTTGAAGGCTACCAAACCTGCCACACACAGACAACTTCATGTAAATAATTTTTGGTGTTAACATGGTCCGATTTGAATTTTTTCTTCTACGGAAGGAAGAGCAAGCCTTCTTCTATCATACTCTCAATTTTGGTCAACTTGCACCGCAGGGTCTCAAAGGAGATAGTGTTAGTTGAAGGCTACCAAACGTGCCACACACAGACAACTTCATGTAAATAATTTTTGGTGTTAACATGGTCCGATTTGAATTTTTTCTTCTACGGAAGGAAGAGCAAGCCTTCTTCTAGCATACTCTCAATTTTGGCCAACTTGCACCGCAGGGTCTCAAAGAGATAGTGTTAGTTGAAGGCTACCAAACGTGCCACACACAGACAACTTCATGTAAATATTTTTGGTGTTAACATGGTCCGATTTGAATTTTTTCTTCTACGGAAGGAAGAGCAAGCCTTCTTCTATCATACTCTCAATTTTGGTCAACTTGCACCGCAGGGTCTCAAAGGAGATAGTGTTAGTTGAAGGCTACCAAACGTGCCATACACAGACAACTTCATGTAAATATTTTTGGTGTTAACATGGTCCGATTTGAATTTTTCTTCTACGGAAGGAAGAGCAAGCCTTCTTCTAGCATACTCTCAATTTTGGCCAACTTGCGCCGCAGGGTCTCAAAGGAGATAGTGTTAGTTGAAGGCTACCAAACCTGCCATACACAGACAACTTCATGTAAATAATTTTTGGTGTTAACATGGTCCGATTTGAATTTTTTCTTCTACGGAAGGAAGAGCAAGCCTTCTTCTAGCATACTCTCAATTTTGGCCAACTTGCGCCGCAGGGTCTCAAAGGAGATAGTGTTAGTTGAAGGCTACCAAACCTGCCATACACAGACAACTTCATGTAAATAATTTTTGGTGTTAACATGGTCCGATTTGAATTTTTTCTTCTACGGAAGGAAGAGCAAGCCTTCTTCTAGCATACTCTCAATTTTGGCTAACTTGCGCCGCAGGGTCTCAAAGGAGATAGTGTTAGTTGAAGGCTACCAAACCTGCCATACACAGACAACTTCATGTAATAATTTTTGGTGTTAACATGGTCCGATTTGAATTTTTTCTTCTACGGAAGGAAGAGCAAGCCTTCTTCTAGCATACTCTCAATTTTGGCCAACTTGCGCCGCAGGGTCTCAAAGGAGATAGTGTTAGTTGAAGGCTACCAAACCTGCCATACACAGACAACTTCATGTAAATAATTTTTGGTGTTAACATGGTCCGATTTGAATTTTTTCTTCTACGGAAGGAAGAGCAGCCTTCTTCTAGCATACTCTCAATTTTGGCTAACTTGCGCCGCAGGGTCTCAAAGGAGATAGTGTTAGTTGAAGGCTACCAAACCTGCCATACACAGACAACTTCATGTAAATAATTTTTGGTGTTAACATGGTCCGATTTGAATTTTTTCTTCTACGGAAGGAAGAGCACCTTCTTCTAGCATACTCTCAATTTTGGCTAACTTGCACCGCAGGGTCTCAAAGGAGATAGTGTTAGTTGAAGGCTACCAAACCTGCCATACACAGACAACTTCATGTAAATAATTTTTGGTGTTAACATGGTCCGATTTGAATTTTTTCTTCTACGGAAGGAAGAGCAAGCCTTCTTCTAGCATACTCTCAATTTTGGCCAACTTGCGCCGCAGGGTCTCAAAGGAGATAGTGTTAGTTGAAGGCTACCAAACGTGCCACACACAGACAACTTCATGTAAATAATTTTTGGTGTTAACATGGTCCGATTTGAATTTTTTCTTCTACGGAAGGAAGAGCAAGCCTTCTTCTAGCATACTCTCAATTTTGGTCAACTTGCACCGCAGGGTCTCAAAGGAGATAGTGTTAGTTGAAGGCTACCAAACCTACCACACACACAGACAACTTCATGTAAATAATTTTTGGTGTTAACATGGTCCGATTTGAATTTTTTCTTCTACAGAAGGAAGAGCAAGCCTTCTTCTAGCATACTCTCAATTTTGGCCAACTTGCACCGCAGGGTCTCAAAGGAGATAGTGTTAGTTGAAGGCTACCAAACGTGCCACACACAGACAACTTCATGTAAATAATTTTTGGTGTTAACATGGTCCGATTTGAATTTTTTCTTCTACGGAAGGAAGAGCAAGCCTTCTTCTAGCATACTCTCAATTTTGGCCAACTTGCGCCGCAGGGTCTCAAAGGAGATAGTGTTAGTTGAAGGCTACCAAACCTGCCACACACAGACAACTTCATGTAAATAATTTTTGGTGTTAACATGGTCCGATTTGAATTTTTTCTTCTACGGAAGGAAGAGCAAGCCTTCTTCTAGCATACTCTCAATTTTGGCTAACTTGCGCCGCAGGGTCTCAAAGGAGATAGTGTTAGTTGAAGGCTACCAAACCTGCCATACACAGACAACTTCATGTAAATAATTTTTGGTGTTAACATGGTCCGATTTGAATTTTTTCTTCTACGGAAGGAAGAACAAGCCTTCTTCTATCATACTCTCAATTTTGGTCAACTTGCACCGCAGGGTCTCAAAGGAGATAGTGTTAGTTGAAGGCTACCAAACCTGCCATACACAGACAACTTCATGTAAATAATTTTTGGTGTTAACATGGTCCGATTTGAATTTTTTCTTCTACGGAAGGAAGAGCAAGCCTTCTTCTAGCATACTCTCAATTTTGGTCAACTTGCACACCGCAGGGTCTCAAAGGAGATAGTGTTAGTTGAAGGCTACCAAACCTGCCATACACACAACTTCATGTAAATAATTTTTGGTGTTAACATGGTCCGATTTGAATTTTTTCTTCTACGGAAGGAAGAGCAAGCCTTCTTCTAGCATACTCTCAATTTTGGCTAACTTGCGCCGCAGGGTCTCAAAGGAGATAGTGTTAGTTGAAGGCTACCAACCTGCCACACACAGACAACTTCATGTAAATAATTTTTGGTGTTAACATGGTCCGATTTGAATTTTTTCTTCTACGGAAGGAAGAGCAAGCCTTCTTCTAGCATACTCTCAATTTTGGCTAACTTGCGCCGCAGGGTCTCAAAGGAGATAGTGTTAGTTGAAGGCTACCAAACCTGCCATACATACACAGACACTCATGTAAATAATTTTTGGTGTTAACATGGTCCGATTTGAATTTTTTCTTCTACGGAAGGAAGAACAAGCCTTCTTCTATCATACTCTCAATTTGGTCAACTTGCACCGCAGGGTCTCAAAGGAGATAGTGTTTTTGAAGGCTACCAAACCTGCCATACACAGACAACTTCATGTAAATAATTTTTGGTGTTAACATGGTCCGATTTGAATTTTTTCTTCTACGGAAGGAAGAGCAAGCCTTCTTCTAGCATACTCTCAATTTTGGTCAACTTGCACCGCAGGGTCTCAAAGGAGATAGTGTTAGTTGAAGGCTACAAACCTGCCATACACAGACAACTTCATGTAAATAATTTTTGGTGTTAACATGGTCCGATTTGAATTTTTCTTCTACGGAAGGAAGAGCAAGCCTTCTTCTAGCATACTCTCAATTTTGGCCAACTTGCACCGCAGGGTCTCAAAGGAGATAGTGTTAGTTGAAGGCTACCAACCTACCACACACAGACAACTTCATGTAAATAATTTTGGTGTTAACATGGTCCGATTTGAATTTTTTCTTCTACGGAAGGAAGAGCAAGCCTTCTTCTAGCATACTCTCAATTTTGGCCAACTTGCACCGCAGGGTCTCAAAGGAGATAGTGTTAGTTGAAGGCTACCAAACCTGCCACACACAGACAACTTCATGTAAATAATTTTTGGTGTTAACATGGTCCGATTTGAATTTTTTCTTCTACGGAAGGAAGAGCAAGCCTTCTTCTAGCATACTCTCAATTTTGGCTAACTTGCGCCGCAGGGTCTCAAAGGAGATAGTGTTAGTTGAAGGCTACCAAACCTGCCATACACAGACAACTTCATGTAAATAATTTTTGGTGTTAACATGGTCCGATTTGAATTTTTTCTTCTACGGAAGGAAGAGCAAGCCTTCTTCTAGCATACTCTCAATTTTGGCTAACTTGCGCCGCAGGGTCTCAAAGGAGATAGTGTTAGTTGAAGGCTACCAAACCTGCCATACACAGACAACTTCATGTAAATAATTTTTGGTGTTAACATGGTCCGATTTGAATTTTTTCTTCTACGGAAGGAAGAGCAAGCCTTCTTCTAGCATACTCTCAATTTTGGCCAACTTGCGCCGCAGGGTCTCAAAGGAGATAGTGTTAGTTGAAGGCTACCAAACGTGCCACACACAGACAACTTCATGTAAATAATTTTTGGTGTTAACATGGTCCGATTTGAATTTTTTCTTCTACGGAAGGAAGAGCAAGCCTTCTTCTAGCATACTCTCAATTTGGTCAACTTGCACCGCAGGGTCTCAAAGGAGATAGTGTTAGTTGAAGGCTACCAACCTACCACACACCAGACAACTTCATGTAATAATTTTTGGTGTTAACATGGTCCGATTTGAATTTTTTCTTCTACGGAAGGAAGAGCAAGCCTTCTTCTAGCATACTCTCAATTTTGGCCAACTTGCGCCGCAGGGTCTCAAAGGAGATAGTGTTAGTTGAAGGCTACCAAACGTGCCACACACAGACAACTTCATGTAAATAATCTTTGGTGTTAACATGGTCCGATTTGAATTTTTTCTTCTACGAAGGAGGAAGAGCAAGCCTTCTTCTAGCATACTCTCATTTTGGTCAACTTGCACCGCAGGGTCTCAAAGGAGATAGTGTTAGTTGAAGGCTACCAACCTACCACACACACAGACAACTTCATGTAATAATTTTTGGTGTTAACATGGTCCGATTTGAATTTTTTCTTCTACGGAAGGAAGAGCAAGCCTTCTTCTAGCATACTCTCAATTTTGGCTAACTTGCGCCGCAGGGTCTCAAAGGAGATAGTGTTAGTTGAAGGCTACCAAACGTGCCACACACAGACAACTTCATGTAAATAATTTTTGTGTTAACATGGTCCGATTTGAATTTTTTCTTCTACGGAAGGAAGAGCAAGCCTTCTTCTAGCATACTCTCAATTTTGGCCAACTTGCGCCGCAGGGTCTCAAAGGAGATAGTGTTAGTTGAAGGCTACCAAACCTGCCACACACAGACAACTTCATGTAAATAATTTTTGGTGTTAACATGGTCCGATTTGAATTTTTTCTTCTACGGAAGGAAGAGCAAGCCTTCTTCTAGCATACTCTCAATTTTGGTCAACTTGCACCGCAGGGTCTCAAAGGAGATAGTGTTAGTTGAAGGCTACCAAACGTTCCACACACAGACAACTTCATGTAAATAATTTTTGGTGTTAACATGGTCCGATTTGAATTTTTTCTTCTACGGAAGGAAGAGCAAGCCTTCTTCTAGCATACTCTCAATTTTGGCCAATTTGCGCCGCAGGGTCTCAAAGGAGATAGTGTTAGTTGAAGGCTACCAAACCTGCCACACACAGACAACTTCATGTAAATAATTTTTGGTGTTAACATGGTCCGATTTGAATTTTTTCTTCTACAGAAGGAAGAGCAAGCCTTCTTCTAGCATACTCTCAATTTTGGTCAACTTGCACCGCAGGGTCTCAAAGGAGATAGTGTTAGTTGAAGGCTACCAAACGTGCCACACACAGACAACTTCATGTAAATAATTTTTGGTGTTAACATGGTCCGATTTGAATTTTTTCTTCTACAGAAGGAAGAGCAAGCCTTCTTCTAGCATACTCTCAATTTTGGTCAACTTGCACCGCAGGGTCTCAAAGGAGATAGTGTTAGTTGAAGGCTACCAAACGTGCCACACACAGACAACTTCATGTAAATAATTTTTGGTGTTAACATGGTCCGATTTGAATTTTTTCTTCTACGGAAGAAGAGCAAGCCTTCTTCTAGCATACTCTCAATTTGGGCTAACTTGCGCCGCAGGGTCTCAAAGGAGATAGTGTTAGTTGAAGGCTACCAAACGTGCCACACACAGACAACTTCATGTAAATAATTTTGGTGTTAACATGGTCCGATTTGAATTTTTTCTTCTACGGAAGGAAGAGCAAGCCTCTTCTTCTAGCATACTCTCAATTTTGGCCAACTTGCGGCCGCGGGCAGGTCTCAAAGGAGATAGTGTTAGTTGAAGGCTACCAAACGTTCCACACACAGACAACTTCATGTAAATAATTTTTGGTGTTAACATGGTCCGATTTGAATTTTTTCTTCTACGGAAGAAAGCAAGCCTTCTTCTAGCATACTCTCAATTTTGGCCAACTTGCGCCACAGGGTCTCAAAGGAGATAGTGTTAGTTGAAGGCTACCAAACCTGCCACACACAGACAACTTCATGTAAATAATTTTTGGTGTTAACATGGTCCGATTTGAATTTTTTCTTCTACAGAAGGAAGAGCAAGCCTTCTTCTAGCATACTCTCAATTTTGGTCAACTTGCTTGCCCGCAGGTCTCAAAGGAGATAGTGTTAGTTGAAGGCTACCAAACGTGCCACACCAGACAACTTCATGTAAATAATTTTTGGTGTTAACATGGTCCGATTTGAATTTTTTCTTCTACGGAAGGAAGAGCAAGCCTTCTTCTAGCATACTCTCAATTTTGGTCAACTTGCACCGCAGGGTCTCAAAGGAGATAGTGTTAGTTGAAGGCTACCAAACGTTCCACACCAGACAACTTCATGTAAATAATTTTTGGTGTTAACATGGTCCGATTTGAATTTTTTCTTCTACGGAAGGAAGAGCAAGCCTTCTTCTAGCATACTCTCAATTTTGGTCAACTTGCACCGCAGGGTCTCAAAGGAGATAGTGTTAGTTGAAGGCTACCAAACGTTCCACACACAGACACTTCATGTAAATAATTTTTGGTGTTAACATGGTCCGATTTGAATTTTTTCTTCTACAGAAGGAAGAGCAAGCCTTCTTCTAGCATACTCTCAATTTTGGTCAACTTGCACCGCAGGGTCTCAAAGGAGATAGTGTTAGTTGAAGGCTACCAACGTGCCACACACACAGACAACTTCATGTAAATAATTTTTGGTGTTAACATGGTCCGATTTGAATTTTTTCTTCTACGGAAGGAAGAGCAAGCCTTCTTCTAGCATACTCTCAATTTTGGTCAACTTGCACCGCAGGGTCTCAAGGAGATAGTGTTAGTTGAAGGCTACCAAACGTTCCACACACAGACAACTTCATGTAAATAATTTTTGGTGTTAACATGGTCCGATTTGAATTTTTTCTTCTACGGAAGGAAGAGCAAGCCTTCTTCTAGCATACTCTCAATTGGTCAACTTGCACCGCAGGGTCTCAAAGGAGATAGTGTTAGTTGAAGGCTACCAAACGTTCCACACACAGACAACTCATGTAAATATTTTTGGTGTTAACATGGTCCGATTTGAATTTTTTTTCTACAGAAGGAAGAGCAAGCCTTCTTCTAGCATACTCTCAATTTTGGTCAACTTGCACCGCAGGGTCTCAAAGGAGATAGTGTTAGTTGAAGGCTACCAAACGTTCCACACACAGACAACTTCATATAAATAATTTTTGGGTTTAACATGGTCCGATTTGAATTTTTTCTTCTACGGAAGGAAGAGCAAGCCTTCTTCTATCATACTCTCAATTTTGGTCAACTTGCACCGCAGGGTCTCAAAGGACATAGTGTTAGTTGAAGGCTACCAAACGTGCCACACACAGACAACTTCATGTAAATAATTTTTGGTGTTAACATGGTCCGATTTGAATTTTTTCTTCTACGGAAGGAAGAGCAAGCCTTCTTCTATCATACTCTCAATTTTGGCCAACTTGCACTGCAGAACTTAATTCAGAACTCATGAAAACAAGACATTTGTATTACTGAGCCAGATCCAGTTTCAGCCAGGTTGGTAACGAAAGAGTTAAGGTCATGCATGTCTGTGGAGTACTCAGCTGCTTGCATGTTAATTTCACAAACAGTCTGTTCCGTTGATTGGACCAACGTCAATTTTTCTGTCTGTATTGGGAATTTCCAAAAGATTGCACCTGTGCGGGTGGCACGTAAAAAGCACCCACTACACTCACGGAGTGGTTGGTGTTAGGAAGATAAACAGCACATGACCTTGCAGGTGGGGCCCAGTTAGAATTTTCTTCTGGTCGAGTAACCCATCCCGCTCAAAAGGTCCCTGAATAAGGGTTGTTTAAGGACGTTGAACAAAACAGCCATGTTTCCAGAGGTGAATTATTCAAACCCCAAAGAATCCCTCTCAACACGTGGCTATGATGCTCCCCCACTACTTCTGCTCGTGATCAGAGATGCACATATCGTCAGCCACTAAGGGACATGCTCAACTGGTTAAGGTCAAACAACTGACAAGTAAATCTGTGGTATTGAGCAGAATATTTGCTGTAGCTCATCTTTTATACCAAGACAAAACAATGTACATGATAACACTTCCAATCAGTTAAGATCAGAAGCCATGAGAGCCACTGCCTGGTACTGCATCAGGGCTATTATGATTATTATTATTATTATTATTATGATTATTATTATTTACACTGTTGTTGCCTTGTAAGCTGTTCAACAACAAACTGGATGTTTTACGAGTATATGGCATAGAGATTAAGAGCGTGGGCTACTAATCCCAAGATTCAGAGTTCAATTCCAGGCAGTGACCTGAATAATAATAACATCGAAAAATACCTTAAGAATGAGAATCCAGGTTCGAAATTTCCCCGAGACACCTGATAAAGGCTGGAGGGTATATCTGCCAAAACGCTGTGTTAATAACAAACAAGATGAGGACAAATATCAGTCAAATGTAAATAATTCCTCATCTCTTAAATATAGAACAGCAGAAAGGATGATTATTATTCTGCTTTTTTTATGTTTTTTTTTAAATTTAGGCACAAGGCCCGAAATTTGGGGGGAAGGAGGCCAGTCAATTAGATAAACCCCAATATGCAACTGGTACTTAATTTACTGACTCCAAAAGGATGAAAGGTAAAGTCAACCTCGGCGGAATTTGAACTCAGAATGTTTATTGCTAAACATTTCGCCCGGCTTGCTAACGTTTCTGCCACCTCGCTGCCTTGATAGGATGATTATTATTATTGCTGTTGTTATTTTCCTGAATTTCTTTTCCCACCCCAAACCTTACCCAGAGACTACTTTGTCTTCTTTTTCCCTTTTTATTGCTTTGTGGGTGTGGAGGGTTTATGAGCGTTTATACTTTGTAGTACCTCTGAAGCGTGCATGAGGAGGTGTTTTATGGGTAAAATGTGTGGTGGTGGATGGGTGGAGAGAGAGAAATAGAGAGGAAGGGAAAGAAGGAGAGAGAGAGAAATAGAGAGGAAGGGAAAGAAAGAGAGAAATAGAGAGGAAGGGAAAGAAGAGAGAGAGAGAAATAGAGAGGAAGGGAAAGACAGAGAGAAATAGAGAGGAAGGGAAAGAAAGAGAGAGAGAGAGAAATAGAGAGGAAGGGAAAGAAAGAGAGAGAGAGAGAAATAGAGAGGAAGGGAAAGAAAGAGAGAGAGAGAAATAGAGAGGAAGGTAAAGAAAGAGAGAGAGAGAGAAATAGAGAGGAAGGGAAAGAAAGAGAGAAATAGAGAGGAAGGGAAAGAAAGAGAGAGAGAGAAATAGAGAGGAAGGGAAAGACAGAGAGAAATAGAGAGGAAGGGAAAGAAAGAGAGAGAGAGAGAAATAGAGAGGAAGGGAAAGAAAGAGAGAGAGAGAGAAATAGAGAGGAAGGGAAAGAAAGAGAGAGAGAGAAATAGAGAGGAAGGGAAAGACAGAGAGAAATAGAGAGGAAGGGAAAGAAAGAGAGAGAGAGAAATAGAGAGGAAGGGAAAGACAGAGAGAAATAGAGAGGAAGGAAAAGAAAGAGAGAGAGAGAGAAATAGAGAGGAAGGGAAAGAAACAAAGAGAGAGAGAAATAGAGAGGAAGGGAAAGAAAGAGAGAGAGAGAGAAATAGAGAGGAAGGGAAAGACAGAGAGAAATAGAGAGGAAGGGAAAGAAAGAGAGAGAGAGAAATAGAGAGGAAGGGAAAGACAGAGAGAAAAGAGAGGAAGGGAAAGAAAGAGAGAGAGAGAAATAGAGAGGAAGGGAAAGAAAGAGAGAGAGAGAGAAATAGAGAGGAAGGGAAAGAAAGAGAGAGAGAGAAATAGAGAGGAAGGATAAGAAAGAGAGAAATAGAGAGGAAGGGAAAGACAGAGAGAAATAGAGAGGAAGGGAAAGAAAGAGAGAGAGAGAGAAATAGAGAGGAAGGGAAAGACAGAGAGAAATAGAGAGGAAGGGAAAGAAAGAGAGAGAGAGAAATAGAGAGGAAGGGAAAGAAAGAGAGAGAGAGAGAAATAGAGAGGAAGGATAAGAAAGAGAGAGAACTAGAGAGAGAGAGAGCAGTGTTTAGGTTAATACATAGAAATGGGTTTATGAAAGAATTTTTATATTTGTGTCTAGGTGTAAGTGTGTGTGTGTGGGGGTTTTCGTGTATGTGTGTGTGTGTGTGAGAGAGAGAGAGTCGGGTGGAGGGTTACTTTCTGCACATGTCGTGATAAAAAATTAGTGCACAAATGTGTGTATTTATGTGTGTGTGTTTGTGTGTATGTGTGTATTGATATAAATGTTTGCGTGAGAAGGCACAGGAGTGGCTGTGTGGTAAGTAGCTTGTTTACCAACCACATGGTTCCGAGTTCAGTCCCACTGCGTGGCACCTTGGGTAAGTGCCTTCTACTATAGCCTTGGACCGACCAAAGCCTTGTGAGTGGATTTGGTAGACAGAAACTGAAAGAAGCCCGTCGTATATATGTATATATATATATGCGTGTGTGTGTTTGTGGGTCTGTGTTTGTCCCCCTAGCATTGCTTGACAACCGATGCTGGTGTGTTTATGTCCCTGTTACTTAGCGGTTCGGCAAAAGAGACCGATAGAATAAGTACTGGGCTTACAAAAGAATAAGTCCCAGGGTCGAGTTGCTCGATTAAAGGCGGTGCTCCAGCATGGCTGCAGTCAAATGACTGAAACAAGTAAAAGAGTAAAAGAAAAAAAAAAAAGAGTAAGTTCGGGTACTTGTAGCAGGGTGGTGGTCAGTTTTAGGAGTCAGAAAGGCAGATACCCGGGTGACCAGATATCCGAACATACAATACTCCACTGGACAATCATCTGAGTGGTCAGATAATATGGGACTCAGAAAAGTTCTGGATATCATTATCATCATCAACCCTAACTGTAATCATCATCATCACCACCACCACCACAACTATCATCACCATCTCCATCACCACTACCTTCATCACCATCCTCCTCCTCCTCATCATCATCATCGTCATTTAACGTCCATTTTCCATGCTGTGGGTTGGACGATTTGACAGGAGCTGGCAACCCATAGGGCTGCACCAATTTCTAGTCGTCCGTGGTTTCCAAGGCTGGAGGCCCTTCCGAACGCCAACCACTCTACAGAGTGTACCGGGTGCTTTTCACGTGGCACCAGCCCCAGTGCTTTATGCGTGGTCCATGCTCAGGTGCTTTGCAATCAGCATGGGTACTTTTTACACAGCACTAGCATAGGTGCGTTTTGTATGCGACACCTGCACAGGTGCTTTTCCTGTGGTACCAGAAGCCACAAACTTGCAAGACGAGGGTCTTGCAACTGAGAGAGGGAGAGGAACCTGAGATTAGAATATGATTGATGGACAGAGGTAGCTCTCTTACTTTCAAAGAGGGAGACATGTGGCTACTTCAGAAGGACAAGCAAAGAAAGGAAAGTGGAACGGAGAGAGAGAGAGAGAGAGAAAGAGAGAGAGAGCAGTGTTTAGGTTAATATGTAGAAATGGGTTTATGAAAGAATTTTTATTTTTGTGTGTCTAGGTGTTGTTGATTATGTGCTACGTATGTCAGTTGATACCATCTCTGGCAAGGGCTTTGAAATAAAACCAAGAAGTTCCAGACACCCAACTGAATACTTGACAGACACTGACTTTGCTGACGACATCGCTCTTATCAGTGATTCTCTCTCCAATGCCCAGTCTCTTTTACAATCTCTTGAACAAGCCTCAAATTGTGTAGGTCTTTACCTCAATGAGGCCAAGACTGAATATATAAACAAGTGCCTGTCCAACAGTGATTGTATCATCCATACTCTCAACAATGCGCCCTTAAATATGGTTTCTGATTACAAATATCTTGGGTCATACATATCATCATCTGGAAAAGACTTTCTAACTAGAAAGGGTATGGCCTGGTCAGCCTGTAATGACATGCATAAGATCTGGTCATCAAATCTAAGTAGAGACTTCAAACTTGAAATATTCAAAGCCACAGTCGAACCAATTCTACTATATGGCTCAGAAACCTGGACATTATCAAAGAAGCTTGAGAGGCGGTTGGATGGAACCTACACTCGCCTCCTTATGAGAGCTCAAAATCTCTCGTGGAAGCGCCATCCAACCAAACTGCAAATATATGAGAAACT